>NW_026690895.1:0-319095 GCF_020826845.1 Diceros bicornis minor | reverse complement strand
TGTGATCCTTACTAGCTGGAAGTAAGGGAGATGGGGCATGAAGTTATTTCTAGGAGTTGGACACATACCAAGTTTAGCTCAGTTCTGGGCATCTTTGAAATACCTATACAAACATGTTCCTACATAGTAACTTGCAACTTTGAATGAGAATGTGCTTGCTTACAGCTACGTGCTGTATGTTCTGAATGCCCGAATTGGGAATCTGTGTCAAAACTTTGTTAGGAATTATGTGATCCTTACTAGCTGGAAGTAAGGGAGATGGGGCATGAAGTTATTTCTAGGAGTTGGACACATACCAAGTTTAGCTCAGTTCTGGGCATCTTTGAAATACCTATGCACACTTGTTCCTACATAGTAACTTGCAACTTTGAATGAGAATCTGCTTGCTTACAGCAACGTGCTATATGTTCTGAATGCCCGAATTGGGAATCTGTGTCAAAACTTTGTTAGGAATTATGTGATCCTTACTAGCTGGAAGTAAGGGAGATGGGGCATGAAGTTATTTCTAGGAGTTGGACACATACCAAGTTTAGCTCAGTTCTGGGCATCTTTGAAATACCTATACAAACTTGTTCCTACATAGTAACTTGCAACTTTGAATGAGAATGTGCTTGCTTGCAGCAACGTGCTATATGTTCTGAATGCCCGAATTGGGAATCTGTGTCAAAACTTTGTTAGGAATTATGTGATCCTAACTAGCTGGAAGTAAGGGAGATGGGGCATGATGTTATTTCTACGAGTTGGACACATACCAAGTTTAGCTCAGTTCTGGGCATCTTTGAAATACCTATACAAACTTGTTCCTACATAGTAACTTGCATCTTTGAATGAGAATGTGCTTGCTTACAGCAACGTGCTATATGTTCTGAATGCCCGAATTGGGAATCTGTGTCATAACTTTGTTAGGAATTATGTGATCCTTACTAGCTGGAAGTAAGGGAGATGGGGCATGAAGTTATTTCTAGGAGTTGGAGACATACCAAGTTTAGCTCAGTTCTGGGCATCTTTGAAATACCTATACAAACTTGTTCCTACATAGTAACTTGCAACTTTGAATGAGAATGTGCTTGCTTGCAGCAACGTGCTATATGTTCTGAATGCCCGAATTGGGAATCTGTGTCAAAACTTTGTTAGGAATTATGTGATCCTTACTAGCTGGAAGTAAGGGAGATGGGGCATGATGTTATTTCTACGAGTTGGACACATACCAAGTTTAGCTCAGTTCTGGGCATCTTTGAAATACCTATACAAACTTGTTCCTACATAGTAACTTGCATCTTTGAATGAGAATGTGCTTGCTTACAGCAACGTGCTATATGTTCTGAATGCCCGAATTGGGAATCTGTGTCAAAACTTTGTTAGGAATTATGTGATCCTTACTAGCTGGAAGTAAGGGAGATGGGGCATGAAGTTATTTCTAGGAATTGGAGACATACCAAGTTTAGCTCAGTTCTGGGCATCTTTGAAATATCTATACAAACTTGTTGCTACATAGTAACTTACAACTTTGAATGAGAATGTGCTTGCTTACAGCAACGTGCTATATGTTCTGAATGCCCGAATTGGGAATCTGTGTCAAAACTTTGTTAGGAATTATGTGATCCTTACTAGCTGGAAGTAAGGGAGATGGGGCATGAAGTTATTTCTAGGAGTTGGACACATACCAAGTTTAGCTCAGTTCTGGGCATCTTTGAAATACGTATACAAACTTGTTCCTACATAGTAACTTGCATCTTTAATGAGAATCTGCTTGCTTACAGCAACGTGCTATATGTTCTGAATGCCCGATTTGGGAATCTGTGTCAAAACTTTGTTAGGAATTATGTGATCCTTACCAGCTGGAAGTAAGGGAGATGGGGCAAGAAGTTATTTCTAGGAGTTGGACACATACCAAGTTTAGCTCAGTTCTGGGCATCTTTGAAATACCTATACAAACTTGTTCCTACATAGTAACTTGCATCTTTGAATGAGAATCTGCTTGCTTACAGCAACGTGCTATATGTTCTGAATGCCCGAATTGGGAATCTGTGTCAAAACTTTGTTAGGAATTATGTGATCCTTACCAGCTGGAAGTAAGGGAGATGGGGCATGAAGTTATTTCTAGGAGTTGGACACATACCAAGTTTAGCTCAGTTCTGGGCATCTTTGAAATACCTATACAAACTTGTTCCTACATAGTAACTTGCATCTTTGAATGAGAATCTGCTTGCTTACAGCAACGTGCTATATGTTCTGAATGCCCGAATTGGGAATCTGTGTCAAAATTTTGTTAGGAATTATGTGATCCTTACTAGCTGGAAGTAAGGGAGATGGGGCATGAAGTTATTTCTAGGAGTTGGACACATACCAAGTTTAGCTCAGTTCTGGGCATCTTTGAAATACCTATACAAACTTGTTCCTACATAGTAACTTGCAACTTTGAATGAGAATGTGCTTGCTTACAGCTACGTGCTGTATGTTCTGAATGCCCGAATTGGGAATCTGTGTCAAAACTTTGTTAGGAATTATGTGATCCTTACTAGCTGGAAGTAAGGGAGATGGGGCATGAAGTTATTTCTTGAGGTTGGAGACATACCAAGTTTAGCTCAGTTCTGGGCATCTTTGAAATACCTATACAAACTTGTTCCTACATAGTAACTTGCAACTTTGAATGAGAATGTGCTTGCTTGCAGCAACGTGCTATATGTTCTGAATGCCCGATTTGGGAATCTGTGTCAAAACTTTGTTAGGAATTATGTGATCCTTACTAGCTGGAAGTAAGGGAGATGGGGCATGAAGTTATTTCTAGAGGTTGGACACATACCAAGTTTAGCTCAGTTCTGGGCATCTTTGAAATACCTATACAAACTTGTTGCTACATAGTAACTTACAACTTTGAATGAGAATGTGCTTGCTTACAGCAACGTGCTATATGTTCTGAATGCCCGAATTGGGAATCTGTGTCAAAACTTTGTTAGGAATTATGTGATCCTTACTAGCTGGAAGTAAGGGAGATGGGACATGAAGTTATTTCTAGGAGTTGGACACATACCAAGTTTAGCTCAGTTCTGGGCATCTTTGAAATACGTATACAAACTTGTTCCTACATAGTAACTTGCATCTTTAATAAGAATCTGCTTGCTTACAGCAACGTGCTATATGTTCTGAATGCCCGATTTGGGAATCTTTGTCAAAACTTTGTTAGGAATTATGTGATCCTTACCAGCTGGAAGTAAGGGAGATGGGGCATGAAGTTATTTCTAGGAGTTGGACACATACCAAGTTTAGCTCAGTTCTGGGCATCTTGGAAATACCTATACAAACTTGTTCCTACATAGTAACTTGCATCTTTGAATGAGAATCTGCTTGCTTACAGCAACGTGCTATATGTTCTGAATGCCCGAATTGGGAATCTGTGTCAAAACTTTGTTAGGAATTATGTGATCCTTACCAGCTGGAAGTAAGGGAGATGGGGCATGAAGTTATTTCTAGGAGTTGGACACATACCAAGTTTAGCTCAGTTCTGGGCATCTTTGAAATACCTATACAAACTTGTTCCTACATAGTAACTTGCATCTTTGAATAAGAATCTGCTTGCTTACAGCAACGTGCTATATGTTCTGAATGCCCGAATTGGGAATCTGTGTCAAAACTTTGTTAGGAATTATGTGATCCTTACTAGCTGGAAGTAAGGGAGATGGGACATGAAGTTATTTCTAGGAGTTGGACACATACCAAGTTTAGCTCAGTTCTGGGCATCTTTGAAATACCTATGCAAACTTGTTCCTACATAGTAACTTGCAACTTTGAATGAGAATCTGCTTGCTTACAGCAACGTGCTATATGTTCTGAATGCCCGAATTGGGAATCTGTGTCAAAACTTTGTTAGGAATTATGTGATCCTTACTAGCTGGAAGTAAGGGAGATGGGGCATGAAGTTATTTCTAGGAGTTGGACACATACCAAGTTTAGCTCAGTTCTGGGCATCATTGAAATACCTATACAAACTTGTTCCTACATAGTAACTTGCAACTTTGAATGAGAATGTGCTTGCTTGCAGCAACGTGCTATATGTTCTGAATGCCCGAATTGGGAATCTGTGTCAAAACTTTGTTAGGAATTATGTGATCCTTACTAGCTGGAAGTAAGGGAGATGGGGCATGAAGTTATTTCTACGAGTTGGACACATACCAAGTTTAGCTCAGTTCTGGGCATCTTTGAAATACCTATACAAACTTGTTCCTACATAGTAACTTGCAACTTTGAATGAGAATGTGCTTGCTTGCAGCAACGTGCTATATGTTCTGAATGCCCGATTTGGGAATCTGTGTCAAAACTTTGTTAGGAATTATGTGATCCTTACTAGCTGGAAGTAAGGGAGATGGGGCATGAAGTTATTTCTAGGAGTTCGACACATACCAAGTTTAGCTCAGTTCTGGGCATCTTTGAAATACCTATACAAACTTGTTCCTACATAGTAACTTGCATCTTTGAATGAGAATGTGCTTGCTTACAGCAATGTGCTATATATTCTGAATGCCCGAATTGGCAATCTGTGTCAAAACTTTGTTAGGAATTATGTGAAATTTACTGGCTGGAAGTAAGGGAGATGGGGCATGAAGTTATTTCTAGGAGTTGGACACATACCAAGATTAGCTCAGTTCTGGGCATCTTTGAAATACCTATACAAACTTGTTCCTACATAGTAACTTGCATCTTTGAATGAGAATGTGCTTGCTTACAGCAACGTGCTATATGTTCTGAATGCCCGAATTGGGAATCTGTGTCAAAACTTTGTTAGGAATTATGTGATCCTTACTAGCTGGAAGTAAGGGAGATGGTGCATGAAGTTATTTCTAGGAGTTGCACACATACCAAGTTTAGCTCACTTCTGGGCATCTTTGAAATACATATACAAACTTGTTCCTACATAGTAACTTGCATCTTTGAATGAGAATGTGCTTGCTTACAGCAACGTGCTATATGTTCTGAATGCCCGAATTGGCAATCTGTGTCAAAACTTTGTTAGGAATTATGTGATCCTTACTAGCTGGAAGTAAGGGAGATGGGGCATGAAGTTATTTCTAGGAGTTGGACACATACCAAGATTAGCTCAGTTCTGGGCATCTTTGAAATACCTATACAAACTTGTTCCTAAATAGTAACTTGCATCTTTGAATGAGAATCTGATTGCTTACAGCAACGTGCTATATGTTCTGAATGCCCGAATTTGGAATCTGTGTCAAAACTTTGTTAGGAATTATGTGATCCTTACTAGCTTGAAGTAAGGGAGATGGGGCATGAAGTTATTTCTTGGAGTTGGAGACATACCAAGTTTAGCTCAGTTCTGGGCATCTTTGAAATACCTATACAAACTTGTTCCTACATAGTAACTTGCATCTTTGAATGAGAATCTGCTTGCTTACAGCAACGTGCTATATGTTCTGAATGCCCGAATTGGGAATCTGTGTCAAAACTTTGTTAGGAATTATGTGATCCTTACTAGCTGGAAGTAAGGGAGATGGGGCATGAAGTTATTTCTAGGAGTTGGACACATACCAAGTTTAGCTCAGTTCTGGGCATCTTTGAAATACCTATACAAACTTGTTGCTACATAGTAACTTACAACTTTGAATGACAATGTGCTTGCTTACAGCAACGTGCTATATGTTCTGAATGCCCGAATTGGGAATCTGTGTCAAAACTTTGTTAGGAATTATGTGATCCTTACTAGCTTGAAGTAAGGGAGATGGGGCATGAAGTTATTTCTAGGAGTTGGACACATACCAAGTTTAGCTCAGTTCTGGGCATCTTTGAAATACCTATACAAACTTGTTCTTACATAGTAACTTGCAACTTTGAATGAGAATGTGCTTGCTTACAGCAACGTGCTATATGTTCTGAATGCCCGATTTGGGAATCTGTGTCAAAACTTTGTTAGGAATTATGTGATCCTTACCAGCTGGAAGTAAGGGAGATGGGGCAAGAAGTTATTTCTAGGAGTTGGACACATACCAAGTTTAGCTCAGTTCTGGGCATCTTTGAAATACCTATACAAACTTGTTCCTACATAGTAACTTGCATCTTTGAATGAGAATCTGCTTGCTTACAGCAACGTGCTATATGTTCTGAATGCCCGAATTGGGAATCTGTGTCAAAACTTTGTTAGGAATTATGTGATCCTTACCAGCTGGAAGTAAGGGAGATGGGGCATGAAGTTATTTCTAGGAGTTGGACACATACCAAGTTTAGCTCAGTTCTGGGCATCTTTGAAATACCTATACAAACTTGTTCCTACATAGTAACTTGCATCTTTGAATGAGAATCTGCTTGCTTACAGCAACGTGCTATATGTTCTGAATGCCCGAATTGGGAATCTGTGTCAAAATTTTGTTAGGAATTATGTGATCCTTACTAGCTGGAAGTAAGGGAGATGGGGCATGAAGTTATTTCTAGGAGTTGGACACATACCAAGTTTAGCTCAGTTCTGGGCATCTTTGAAATACCTATACAAACTTGTTCCTACATAGTAACTTGCAACTTTGAATGAGAATGTGCTTGCTTACAGCTACGTGCTGTATGTTCTGAATGCCCGAATTGGGAATCTGTGTCAAAACTTTGTTAGGAATTATGTGATCCTTACTAGCTGGAAGTAAGGGAGATGGGGCATGAAGTTATTTCTTGAGGTTGGAGACATACCAAGTTTAGCTCAGTTCTGGGCATCTTTGAAATACCTATACAAACTTGTTCCTCCATAGTAACTTGCAACTTTGAATGAGAATGTGCTTGCTTGCAGCAACGTGCTATATGTTCTGAATGCCCGATTTGGGAATCTGTGTCAAAACTTTGTTAGGAATTATGTGATCCTTACTAGCTGGAAGTAAGGGAGATGGGGCATGAAGTTATTTCTAGAGGTTGGACACATACCAAGTTTAGCTCAGTTCTGGGCATCTTTGAAATACCTATACAAACTTGTTGCTACATAGTAACTTACAACTTTGAATGAGAATGTGCTTGCTTACAGCAACGTGCTATATGTTCTGAATGCCCGAATTGGGAATCTGTGTCAAAACTTTGTTAGGAATTATGTGATCCTTACTAGCTGGAAGTAAGGGAGATGGGACATGAAGTTATTTCTAGGAGTTGGACACATACCAAGTTTAGCTCAGTTCTGGGCATCTTTGAAATACGTATACAAACTTGTTCCTACATAGTAACTTGCATCTTTAATAAGAATCTGCTTGCTTACAGCAACGTGCTATATGTTCTGAATGCCCGATTTGGGAATCTTTGTCAAAACTTTGTTAGGAATTATGTGATCCTTACCAGCTGGAAGTAAGGGAGATGGGGCATGAAGTTATTTCTAGGAGTTGGACACATACCAAGTTTAGCTCAGTTCTGGGCATCTTGGAAATACCTATACAAACTTGTTCCTACATAGTAACTTGCATCTTTGAATGAGAATCTGCTTGCTTACAGCAACGTGCTATATGTTCTGAATGCCCGAATTGGGAATCTGTGTCAAAACTTTGTTAGGAATTATGTGATCCTTACCAGCTGGAAGTAAGGGAGATGGGGCATGAAGTTATTTCTAGGAGTTGGACACATACCAAGTTTAGCTCAGTTCTGGGCATCTTTGAAATACCTATACAAACTTGTTCCTACATAGTAACTTGCATCTTTGAATAAGAATCTGCTTGCTTACAGCAACGTGCTATATGTTCTGAATGCCCGAATTGGGAATCTGTGTCAAAACTTTGTTAGGAATTATGTGATCCTTACTAGCTGGAAGTAAGGGAGATGGGACATGAAGTTATTTCTAGGAGTTGGACACATACCAAGTTTAGCTCAGTTCTGGGCATCTTTGAAATACCTATGCAAACTTGTTCCTACATAGTAACTTGCAACTTTGAATGAGAATCTGCTTGCTTACAGCAACGTGCTATATGTTCTGAATGCCCGAATTGGGAATCTGTGTCAAAACTTTGTTAGGAATTATGTGATCCTTACTAGCTGGAAGTAAGGGAGATGGGGCATGAAGTTATTTCTAGGAGTTGGACACATACCAAGTTTAGCTCAGTTCTGGGCATCTTTGAAATACCTATACAAACTTGTTCCTACATAGTAACTTGCAACTTTGAATGAGAATGTGCTTGCTTGCAGCAACGTGCTATATGTTCTGAATGCCCGAATTGGGAATCTGTGTCAAAACTTTGTTAGGAATTATGTGATCCTTACTAGCTGGAAGTAAGGGAGATGGGGCATGAAGTTATTTCTACGAGTTGGACACATACCAAGTTTAGCTCAGTTCTGGGCATCTTTGAAATACCTATACAAACTTGTTCCTACATAGTAACTTGCAACTTTGAATGAGAATGTGCTTGCTTGCAGCAACGTGCTATATGTTCTGAATGCCCGATTTGGGAATCTGTGTCAAAACTTTGTTAGGAATTATGTGATCCTTACTAGCTGGAAGTAAGGGAGATGGGGCATGAAGTTATTTCTAGGAGTTCGACACATACCAAGTTTAGCTCAGTTCTGGGCATCTTTGAAATACCTATACAAACTTGTTCCTACATAGTAACTTGCATCTTTGAATGAGAATGTGCTTGCTTACAGCAATGTGCTATATATTCTGAATGCCCGAATTGGCAATCTGTGTCAAAACTTTGTTAGGAATTATGTGAAATTTACTGGCTGGAAGTAAGGGAGATGGGGCATGAAGTTATTTCTAGGAGTTGGACACATACCAAGATTAGCTCAGTTCTGGGCATCTTTGAAATACCTATACAAACTTGTTCCTACATAGTAACTTGCATCTTTGAATGAGAATGTGCTTGCTTACAGCAACGTGCTATATGTTCTGAATGCCCGAATTGGGAATCTGTGTCAAAACTTTGTTAGGAATTATGTGATCCTTACTAGCTGGAAGTAAGGGAGATGGTGCATGAAGTTATTTCTAGGAGTTGCACACATACCAAGTTTAGCTCACTTCTGGGCATCTTTGAAATACATATACAAACTTGTTCCTACATAGTAACTTGCATCTTTGAATGAGAATGTGCTTGCTTACAGCAACGTGCTATATGTTCTGAATGCCCGAATTGGCAATCTGTGTCAAAACTTTGTTAGGAATTATGTGATCCTTACTAGCTGGAAGTAAGGGAGATGGGGCATGAAGTTATTTCTAGGAGTTGGACACATACCAAGATTAGCTCAGTTCTGGGCATCTTTGAAATACCTATACAAACTTGTTCCTAAATAGTAACTTGCATCTTTGAATGAGAATCTGATTGCTTACAGCAACGTGCTATATGTTCTGAATGCCCGAATTTGGAATCTGTGTCAAAACATTGTTAGGAATTATGTGATCCTTACTAGCTTGAAGTAAGGGAGATGGGGCATGAAGTTATTTCTTGGAGTTGGAGACATACCAAGTTTAGCTCAGTTCTGGGCATCTTTGAAATACCTATACAAACTTGTTCCTACATAGTAACTTGCATCTTTGAATGAGAATCTGCTTGCTTACAGCAACGTGCTATATGTTCTGAATGCCCGAATTGGGAATCTGTGTCAAAACTTTGTTAGGAATTATGTGATCCTTACTAGCTGGAAGTAAGGGATATGGGGCATGAAGTTATTTCTAGGAGTTGGACACATACCAAGTTTAGCTCAGTTCTGGGCATCTTTGAAATACCTATACAAACTTGTTGCTACATAGTAACTTACAACTTTGAATGACAATGTGCTTGCTTACAGCAACGTGCTATATGTTCTGAATGCCCGAATTGGGAATCTGTGTCAAAACTTTGTTAGGAATTATGTGATCCTTACTAGCTTGAAGTAAGGGAGATGGGGCATGAAGTTATTTCTAGGAGTTGGACACATACCAAGTTTAGCTCAGTTCTGGGCATCTTTGAAATACCTATACAAACTTGTTCCTACATAGTAACTTGCAACTTTGAATGAGAATGTGCTTGCTTACAGCAACGTGCTATATGTTCTTAATGCCCGAATTGGGAATCTGTGTCAAAACTTTGTTAGGAATTATATGATCCTTTCTAGCTGAAAGTAAGGGAGATGGGGCATGAAGTTATTTCTAGGAGTTGGACACATACCAAGTTTAGCTCAGTTCTGGGCATCTTTGAAATACCTATGCAAACTTGTTCCTACATAGTAACTTGCAACTTTGAATGAGAATCTGCTTGCTTACAGCAACGTGCTATATGTTCTGAATGCCCGAATTGGGAATCTGTGTCAAAACTTTGTTAGGAATTATGTGATCCTTACTAGCTGGAAGTAAGGGAGATGGGGCATGAAGTTATTTCTAGGAGTTGGACACATACCAAGTTTAGCTCAGTTCTGGGCATCTTTGAAATACCTATACAAACTTGTTCCTACATAGTAACTTGCAACTTTGAATGAGAATGTGCTTGCTTGCAGCAACGTGCTATATGTTCTGAATGCCCGAATTGGGAATCTGTGTCAAAACTTTGTTAGGAATTATGTGATCCTTACTAGCTGGAAGTAAGGGAGATGGGGCATGAAGTTATTTCTACGAGTTGGACACATACCAAGTTTAGCTCAGTTCTGGGCATCTTTGAAATACCTATACAAACTTGTTCCTACATAGTAACTTGCAACTTTGAATGAGAATGTGCTTGCTTGCAGCAACGTGCTATATGTTCTGAATGCCCGATTTGGGAATCTGTGTCAAAACTTTGTTAGGAATTATGTGATCCTTACTAGCTGGAAGTAAGGGAGATGGGGCATGAAGTTATTTCTAGGAGTTCGACACATACCAAGTTTAGCTCAGTTCTGGGCATCTTTGAAATACCTATACAAACTTGTTCCTACATAGTAACTTGCATCTTTGAATGAGAATGTGCTTGCTTACAGCAATGTGCTATATATTCTGAATGCCCGAATTGGCAATCTGTGTCAAAACTTTGTTAGGAATTATGTGAAATTTACTGGCTGGAAGTAAGGGAGATGGGGCATGAAGTTATTTCTAGGAGTTGGACACATACCAAGATTAGCTCAGTTCTGGGCATCTTTGAAATACCTATACAAACTTGTTCCTACATAGTAACTTGCATCTTTGAATGAGAATGTGCTTGCTTACAGCAACGTGCTATATGTTCTGAATGCCCGAATTGGGAATCTGTGTCAAAACTTTGTTAGGAATTATGTGATCCTTACTAGCTGGAAGTAAGGGAGATGGTGCATGAAGTTATTTCTAGGAGTTGCACACATACCAAGTTTAGCTCACTTCTGGGCATCTTTGAAATACATATACAAACTTGTTCCTACATAGTAACTTGCATCTTTGAATGAGAATGTGCTTGCTTACAGCAACGTGCTATATGTTCTGAATGCCCGAATTGGCAATCTGTGTCAAAACTTTGTTAGGAATTATGTGATCCTTACTAGCTGGAAGTAAGGAGATGGGGCATGAAGTTATTTCTAGGAGTTGGACACATACCAAGATTAGCTCAGTTCTGGGCATCTTTGAAATACCTATACAAACTTGTTCCTACATAGTAACTTGCATCTTTGAATGAGAATCTGATTGCTTACAGCAACGTGCTATATGTTCTGAATGCCCGAATTTGGAATCTGTGTCAAAACTTTGTTAGGAATTATGTGATCCTTACTAGCTTGAAGTAAGGGAGATGGGGCATGAAGTTATTTCTTGGAGTTGGAGACATACCAAGTTTAGCTCAGTTCTGGGCATCTTTGAAATACCTATACAAACTTGTTCCTACATAGTAACTTGCATCTTTGAATGAGAATCTGCTTGCTTACAGCAACGTGCTATATGTTCTGAATGCCCGAATTGGGAATCTGTGTCAAAACTTTGTTAGGAATTATGTGATCCTTACTAGCTGGAAGTAAGGGAGATGGGGCATGAAGTTATTTCTAGGAGTTGGACACATACCAAGTTTAGCTCAGTTCTGGGCATCTTTGAAATACCTATACAAACTTGTTGCTACATAGTAACTTACAACTTTGAATGACAATGTGCTTGCTTACAGCAACGTGCTATATGTTCTGAATGCCCGAATTGGGAATCTGTGTCAAAACTTTGTTAGGAATTATGTGATCCTTACTAGCTTGAAGTAAGGGAGATGGGGCATGAAGTTATTTCTAGGAGTTGGACACATACCAAGTTTAGCTCAGTTCTGGGCATCTTTGAAATACCTATACAAACTTGTTCCTACATAGTAACTTGCAACTTTGAATGAGAATGTGCTTGCTTACAGCAACGTGCTATATGTTCTTAATGCCCGAATTGGGAATCTGTGTCAAAACTTTGTTAGGAATTATATGATCCTTTCTAGCTGGAAGTAAGGGAGATGGGGCATGAAGTTATTTCCAGGGGTTGGACACATACCAAGTTTAGCTCAGTTATGGGCATCTTTGAAATACCTATACAAACTTGTTCCTACATAGTAACTTGCATCTTTGAATGAGAATGTGCTTGCTTTCAGCAACGTGCTATATGTTCTGAATGCCCGAATTGGGAATCTGTGTCAAAACTTTGTTAGGAATTATGTGATCCTTACTAGCTGGAAGTAAGGGAGATGGGGCATGAAGTTATTTCTAGGAGTTGGACACATACCAAGTTTAGCTCAGTTCTGGGCATCTTTGAAATACCTATACAAACTTGTTCCTACATAGTAACTTGCATCTTTGAATGAGAATCTGCTTGCTTACAGCAACGTGCTATATGTTCTGAATGCCCGAATTGGGAATCTGTGTCAAAACTTTGTTAGGAATTATGTGATCCTTAGTAGCTGGAAGTAAGGGAGATGGGGCATGAAGTTATTTCTTGGAGTTGGAGACATACCAAGTTTAGCTCAGTTCTGGGCATCTTTGAAATACCTATACAAACTTGTTCCTACATAGTAACTTGCATCTTTGAATGAGAGTCTGCTTGCTTACAGCAACGTGCTATATGTTCTGAATGCCCGAATTGGGAATCTGTGTCAAAACTTTCTTAGGAATTATGTGATCCTTACTAGCTTGAAGTAAGGGAGATGGGGCATGAAGTTATTTCTAGGAGTTGGACACATACCAAGTTTAGCTCAGTTCTGGGCATCTTTGAAATACCTATACAAACTTGTTGCTTCATAGTAACTTGCAACTTTGAATGAAAATGTGCTTGCTTACAACAACGTGCTATATGTTCTGAATGCCCGAATTGGGAATCTGTGTCAAAAGTTTGTTACGAATTATGTGATCCTTACTAGCTGGAAGTAAGGGAGATGGGGCATGAAGTTATTTCTAGGAGTTGGACACATACCAAGTTTAGCTCAGTTCTGGGCATCTTTGAAATACCTATACAAACTTGTTCCTACATAGTAACTTGCAACTTTGAATGAGAATGTGCTTGCTTACAGCAACGTGCTATATGTTCTGAATGCCCGAATTGGGAATCTGTGTCAAAACTTTGTTAGGAATTATGTGATCCTTACTAGCTGGAAGTAAGGGAGATGGGGCATGAAGTTATTTCCAGGAGTTGGACACATACCAAGTTTACCTCAGTTCTGGGCATCTTTGAAATACCTATACAAACTTGTTCCTACGTAGTAACTTGCAACTTTGAATGAGAATGTGCTTGCTTACAGCAACGTGCTATATGTTCTGAATGCCCGAATTGGGAATCTGTGTCAAAACTTTGTTAGGAATTATGTGATCCTTACTAGCTGGAAGTAAGGGCGATGGGGCATGAAGTTATTTCTTGGGGTTGGAGACATGCCAAGTTTAGCTCAGTTCTGGGCATCTTTGAAATACCTATACAAACTTGTTCCTACATAGTAACTTGCATCTTTGAATGAGAATCTGCTTGCTTACAGCAACGTGCTATATGTTCTGAATGCCCGAATTGGCAATCTGTGTCAAAACTTTGTTAGGAATTATGTGATCCTTACTAGCTGGAAGTAAGGGAGATTGGGCATGAAGTTATTTCTAGGAGTTGGACACATACCAAGTTTAGCTCAGTTCTGGGCATCTTTGAAATACCTATACAAACTTGTTCCTACATAGTAACTTGCATCTTTGAATGAGAATGTGCTTGCTTACAGCAACGTGCTATATGTTCTGAATGCCCGAATTGGGAATCTGTGTCAAAACTTTGTTAGGAATTATGTGATCCTTACTAGCTGGAAGTAAGGGAAATGGGGCATGAAGTTATTTGTAGGAGTTGGACACATACCAAGTTTAGCTCAGTTCTGGGCATCTTTGAAATACCTATACAAACTTGTTCCTACATAGTAACTTGCATCTTTGAATGAGAATCTGCTTGCTTACAGCAACGTGCTATATGTTCTGAATGCCCGAATTGGGAATCTGTGTCATAACTTTGTTAGGAATTATGTGATCCTTACTAGCTGGAAGTAAGGGAGATGGGGCATGAAGTTATTTCTAGGAGTTGGAGACATACCAAGTTTAGCTCAGTTCTGGGCATCTTTGAAATACCTATACAAACTTGTTCCTACATAGTAACTTGCAACTTTGAATGAGAATGTGCTTGCTTGCAGCAACGTGCTATATGTTCTGAATGCCCGAATTGGGAATCTGTGTCAAAACTTTGTTAGGAATTATGTGATCCTTACTAGCTGGAAGTAAGGGAGATGGGGCATGATGTTATTTCTACGAGTTGGACACATACCAAGTTTAGCTCAGTTCTGGGCATCTTTGAAATACCTATACAAACTTGTTCCTACATAGTAACTTGCATCTTTGAATGAGAATGTGCTTGCTTACAGCAACGTGCTATATGTTCTGAATGCCCGAATTGGGAATCTGTGTCAAAACTTTGTTAGGAATTATGTGATCCTTACTAGCTGGAAGTAAGGGAGATGGGGCATGAAGTTATTTCTAGGAATTGGAGACATACCAAGTTTAGCTCAGTTCTGGGCATCTTTGAAATACCTATACAAACTTGTTGCTACATAGTAACTTACAACTTTGAATGAGAATGTGCTTGCTTACAGCAACGTGCTATATGTTCTGAATGCCCGAATTGGGAATCTGTGTCAAAACTTTGTTAGGAATTATGTGATCCTTACTAGCTGGAAGTAAGGGAGATGGTGCATGAAGTTATTTCTAGGAGTTGCACACATACCAAGTTTAGCTCACTTCTGGGCATCTTTGAAATACATATACAAACTTGTTCCTACATAGTAACTTGCATCTTTGAATGAGAATGTGCTTGCTTACAGCAACGTGCTATATGTTCTGAATGCCCGAATTGGCAATCTGTGTCAAAACTTTGTTAGGAATTATGTGATCCTTACTAGCTGGAAGTAAGGGAGATGGGGCATGAAGTTATTTCTAGGAGTTGGACACATACCAAGATTAGCTCAGTTCTGGGCATCTTTGAAATACCTATACAAACTTGTTCCTACATAGTAACTTGCATCTTTGAATGAGAATCTGATTGCTTACAGCAACGTGCTATATGTTCTGAATGCCCGAATTTGGAATCTGTGTCAAAACTTTGTTAGGAATTATGTGATCCTTACTAGCTTGAAGTAAGGGAGATGGGGCATGAAGTTATTTCTTGGAGTTGGAGACATACCAAGTTTAGCTCAGTTCTGGGCATCTTTGAAATACCTATACAAACTTGTTCCTACATAGTAACTTGCATCTTTGAATGAGAATCTGCTTGCTTACAGCAACGTGCTATATGTTCTGAATGCCCGAATTGGGAATCTGTGTCAAAACTTTGTTAGGAATTATGTGATCCTTACTAGCTGGAAGTAAGGGAGATGGGGCATGAAGTTATTTCTAGGAGTTGGACACATACCAAGATTAGCTCAGTTCTGGGCATCTTTGAAATACCTATACAAACTTGTTCCTACATAGTAACTTGCATCTTTGAATGAGAATCTGATTGCTTACAGCAACGTGCTATATGTTCTGAATGCCCGAATTTGGAATCTGTGTCAAAACTTTGTTAGGAATTATGTGATCCTTACTAGCTTGAAGTAAGGGAGATGGGGCATGAAGTTATTTCTTGGAGTTGGAGACATACCAAGTTTAGCTCAGTTCTGGGCATCTTTGAAATACCTATACAAACTTGTTCCTACATAGTAACTTGCATCTTTGAATGAGAATCTGCTTGCTTACAGCAACGTGCTATATGTTCTGAATGCCCGAATTGGGAATCTGTGTCAAAACTTTGTTAGGAATTATGTGATCCTTACTAGCTGGAAGTAAGGGAGATGGGGCATGAAGTTATTTCTAGGAGTTGGACACATACCAAGTTTAGCTCAGTTCTGGGCATCTTTGAAATACCTATACAAACTTGTTGCTACATAGTAACTTACAACTTTGAATGACAATGTGCTTGCTTACAGCAACGTGCTATATGTTCTGAATGCCCGAATTGGGAATCTGTGTCAAAACTTTGTTAGGAATTATGTGATCCTTACTAGCTTGAAGTAAGGGAGATGGGGCATGAAGTTATTTCTAGGAGTTGGACACATACCAAGTTTAGCTCAGTTCTGGGCATCTTTGAAATACCTATACAAACTTGTTCCTACATAGTAACTTGCAACTTTGAATGAGAATGTGCTTGCTTACAGCAACGTGCTATATGTTCTTAATGCCCGAATTGGGAATCTGTGTCAAAACTTTGTTAGGAATTATATGATCCTTTCTAGCTGGAAGTAAGGGAGATGGGGCATGAAGTTATTTCCAGGGGTTGGACACATACCAAGTTTAGCTCAGTTATGGGCATCTTTGAAATACCTATACAAACTTGTTCCTACATAGTAACTTGCATCTTTGAATGAGAATGTGCTTGCTTTCAGCAACGTGCTATATGTTCTGAATGCCCGAATTGGGAATCTGTGTCAAAACTTTGTTAGGAATTATGTGATCCTTACTAGCTGGAAGTAAGGGAGATGGGGCATGAAGTTATTTCTAGGAGTTGGACACATACCAAGTTTAGCTCAGTTCTGGGCATCTTTGAAATACCTATACAAACTTGTTCCTACATAGTAACTTGCATCTTTGAATGAGAATCTGCTTGCTTACAGCAACGTGCTATATGTTCTGAATGCCCGAATTGGGAATCTGTGTCAAAACTTTGTTAGGAATTATGTGATCCTTAGTAGCTGGAAGTAAGGGAGATGGGGCATGAAGTTATTTCTTGGAGTTGGAGACATACCAAGTTTAGCTCAGTTCTGGGCATCTTTGAAATACCTATACAAACTTGTTCCTACATAGTAACTTGCATCTTTGAATGAGAATCTGCTTGCTTACAGCAACGTGCTATATGTTCTGAATGCCCGAATTGGGAATCTGTGTCAAAACTTTCTTAGGAATTATGTGATCCTTACTAGCTTGAAGTAAGGGAGATGGGGCATGAAGTTATTTCTAGGAGTTGGACACATACCAAGTTTAGCTCAGTTCTGGGCATCTTTGAAATACCTATACAAACTTGTTGCTTCATAGTAACTTGCAACTTTGAATGAAAATGTGCTTGCTTACAACAACGTGCTATATGTTCTGAATGCCCGAATTGGGAATCTGTGTCAAAAGTTTGTTACGAATTATGTGATCCTTACTAGCTGGAAGTAAGGGAGATGGGGCATGAAGTTATTTCTAGGAGTTGGACACATACCAAGTTTAGCTCAGTTCTGGGCATCTTTGAAATACCTATACAAACTTGTTCCTACATAGTAACTTGCAACTTTGAATGAGAATGTGCTTGCTTACAGCAACGTGCTATATGTTCTGAATGCCCGAATTGGGAATCTGTGTCAAAACTTTGTTAGGAATTATGTGATCCTTACTAGCTGGAAGTAAGGGAGATGGGGCATGAAGTTATTTCCAGGAGTTGGACACATACCAAGTTTACCTCAGTTCTGGGCATCTTTGAAATACCTATACAAACTTGTTCCTACGTAGTAACTTGCAACTTTGAATGAGAATGTGCTTGCTTACAGCAACGTGCTATATGTTCTGAATGCCCGAATTGGGAATCTGTGTCAAAACTTTGTTAGGAATTATGTGATCCTTACTAGCTGGAAGTAAGGGCGATGGGGCATGAAGTTATTTCTTGGGGTTGGAGACATGCCAAGTTTAGCTCAGTTCTGGGCATCTTTGAAATACCTATACAAACTTGTTCCTACATAGTAACTTGCATCTTTGAATGAGAATCTGCTTGCTTACAGCAACGTGCTATATGTTCTGAATGCCCGAATTGGCAATCTGTGTCAAAACTTTGTTAGGAATTATGTGATCCTTACTAGCTGGAAGTAAGGGAGATGGAGCATGAAGTTATTTCTAGGAGTTGGACACATACCAAGTTTAGCTCAGTTCTGGGCATCTTTGAAATACCTATACAAACTTGTTCCTACATAGTAACTTGCAACTTTGAATGAGAATGTGCTTGCTTACAGCAACGTGCTATATGTTCTGAATGCCCGAATTGGGAATCTGTGTCAAAACTTTGTTAGGAATTATGTGATCCTTACTAGCTGGAAGTAAGGGAGATGGGGCATGAGGTTATTTCTAGGAGTTGAACACATACCAAGTTTAGCTCAGTTCTGGGCATCTTTGAAATACCTATACAAACTTGTTCCTACATAGTAACTTGCATCTTTGAATGAGAATGTGCTTGCTTACATCAACGTGCTATATGTTCTGAATGCCCGAATTGGGAATCTGTGTCAAAACTTTGTTAGGAATTATGTGATCCTTACTAGCTGGAAGTAAGGGAGATGGGGCATGAAGTTATTTCTAGGAGTTGGACACATACCAAGTTTAGCTCAGTTCTGGGCATCTTTGAAATACCTATACAAACTTGTTCCTACATAGTAACTTGCATCTTTGAATGAGAATGTGCTTGCGTACAGCAACGTGCTATATGTTCTGAATGCCCGAATTGGGAATCTGTGTCAAAACTTTGTTAGGAATTATGTGATCCTTACTAGCTGGAAGTAAGGGAAATGGGGCATGAAGTTATTTGTAGGAGTTGGACACATACCAAGTTTAGCTCAGTTCTGGGCATCTTTGAAATACCTATACAAACTTGTTCCTACATAGTAACTTGCATCTTTGAATGAGAATCTGCTTGCTTACAGCAACGTGCTATATGTTCTGAATGCCCGAATTGGGAATCTGTGTCATAACTTTGTTAGGAATTATGTGATCCTTACTAGCTGGAAGTAAGGGAGATGGGGCATGAAGTTATTTCTAGGAGTTGGAGACATACCAAGTTTAGCTCAGTTCTGGGCATCTTTGAAATACCTATACAAACTTGTTCCTACATAGTAACTTGCAACTTTGAATGAGAATGTGCTTGCTTGCAGCAACGTGCTATATGTTCTGAATGCCCGAATTGGGAATCTGTGTCAAAACTTTGTTAGGAATTATGTGATCCTTACTAGCTGGAAGTAAGGGAGATGGGGCATGATGTTATTTCTACGAGTTGGACACATACCAAGTTTAGCTCAGTTCTGGGCATCTTTGAAATACCTATACAAACTTGTTCCTACATAGTAACTTGCATCTTTGAATGAGAATGTGCTTGCTTACAGCAACGTGCTATATGTTCTGAATGCCCGAATTGGGAATCTGTGTCAAAACTTTGTTAGGAATTATGTGATCCTTACTAGCTGGAAGTAAGGGAGATGGGGCATGAAGTTATTTCTAGGAATTGGAGACATACCAAGTTTAGCTCAGTTCTGGGCATCTTTGAAATACCTATACAAACTTGTTGCTACATAGTAACTTACAACTTTGAATGAGAATGTGCTTGCTTACAGCAACGTGCTATATGATCTGAATGCCCGAATTGGGAATCTGTGTCAAAACTTTGTTAGGAATTATGTGATCCTTACTAGCTGGAAGTAAGGGAGATGGGGCATGAAGTTATTTCTAGGAGTTGGACACATACCAAGTTTAGCTCAGTTCTGGGCATCTTTGAAATACGTATACAAACTTGTTCCTACATAGTAACTTGCATCTTTAATGAGAATCTGCTTGCTTACAGCAACGTGCTATATGTTCTGAATGCCCGATTTGGGAATCTGTGTCAAAACTTTGTTAGGAATTATGTGATCCTTACCAGCTGGAAGTAAGGGAGATGGGGCATGAAGTTATTTCTAGGAGTTGGACACATACCAAGTTTAGCTCAGTTCTGGGCATCTTTGAAATACCTATACAAACTTGTTCCTACATAGTAACTTGCATCTTTGAATGAGAATGTGCTTGCTTACAGCAACGTGCTATATGTTCTGAATGCCCGAATTGGGAATCTGTGTCAAAACTTTGTTAGGAATTATGTGATCCTTACCAGCTGGAAGTAAGGGAGATGGGGCATGAAGTTATTTCTAGGAGTTGGACACATACCAAGTTTAGCTCAGTTCTGGGCATCTTTGAAATACCTATACAAACTTGTTCCTACATAGTAACTTGCATCTTTGAATGAGAATCTGCTTGCTTACAGCAACGTGCTATATGTTCTGAATGCCCGAATTGGGAATCTGTGTCAAAATTTTGTTAGGAATTATGTGATCCTTACTAGCTGGAAGTAAGGGAGATGGGGCATGAAGTTATTTCTAGGAGTTGGACACATACCAAGTTTAGCTCAGTTCTGGGCATCTTTGAAATACCTATACAAACTTGTTCCTACATAGTAACTTGCAACTTTGAATGAGAATGTGCTTGCTTACAGCTACGTGCTGTATGTTCTGAATGCCCGAATTGGGAATCTGTGTCAAAACTTTGTTAGGAATTATGTGATCCTTACTAGCTGGAAGTAAGGGAGATGGGGCATAAAGTTATTTCTTGAGGTTGGAGACATACCAAGTTTAGCTCAGTTCTGGGCATCTTTGAAATACCTATACAAACTTGTTCCTACATAGTAACTTGCAACTTTGAATGAGAATGTGCTTGCTTGCAGCAACGTGCTATATGTTCTGAATGCCCGATTTGGGAATCTGTGTCAAAACTTTGTTAGGAATTATGTGATCCTTACTAGCTGGAAGTAAGGGAGATGGGGCATGAAGTTATTTCTAGAGGTTGGACACATACCAAGTTTGGCTCAGTTCTGGGCATCTTTGAAATACCTATACAAACTTGTTGCTACATAGTAACTTACAACTTTGAATGAGAATGTGCTTGCTTACAGCAACGTGCTATATGTTCTGAATGCCCGAATTGGGAATCTGTGTCAAAACTTTGTTAGGAATTATGTGATCCTTACTAGCTGGAAGTAAGGGAGATGGGACATGAAGTTATTTCTAGGAGTTGGACACATACCAAGTTTAGCTCAGTTCTGGGCATCTTTGAAATACGTATACAAACTTGTTCCTACATAGTAACTTGCATCTTTAATAAGAATCTGCTTGCTTACAGCAACGTGCTATATGTTCTGAATGCCCGATTTGGGAATCTTTGTCAAAACTTTGTTAGGAATTATGTGATCCTTACCAGCTGGAAGTAAGGGCGATGGGGCATGAAGTTATTTCTTGGGGTTGGAGACATGCCAAGTTTAGCTCAGTTCTGGGCATCTTTGAAATACCTATACAAACTTGTTCCTACATAGTAACTTGCATCTTTGAATGAGAATCTGCTTGCTTACAGCAACGTGCTATATGTTCTGAATGCCCGAATTGGCAATCTGTGTCAAAACTTTGTTAGGAATTATGTGATCCTTACTAGCTGGAAGTAAGGGAGATGGAGCATGAAGTTATTTCTAGGAGTTGGACACATACCAAGTTTAGCTCAGTTCTGGGCATCTTTGAAATACCTATACAAACTTGTTCCTACATAGTAACTTGCAACTTTGAATGAGAATGTGCTTGCTTACAGCAACGTGCTATATGTTCTGAATGCCCGAATTGGGAATCTGTGTCAAAACTTTGTTAGGAATTATGTGATCCTTACTAGCTGGAAGTAAGGGAGATGGGGCATGAGGTTATTTCTAGGAGTTGAACACATACCAAGTTTAGCTCAGTTCTGGGCATATTTGAAATACCTATACAAACTTGTTCCTACATAGTAACTTGCATCTTTGAATGAGAATGTGCTTGCTTACATCAACGTGCTATATGTTCTGAATGCCCGAATTGGGAATCTGTGTCAAAACTTTGTTAGGAATTATGTGATCCTTACTAGCTGGAAGTAAGGGAGATGGGGCATGAAGTTATTTCTAGGAGTTGGACACATACCAAGTTTAGCTCAGTTCTGGGCATCTTTGAAATACCTATACAAACTTGTTCCTACATAGTAACTTGCATCTTTGAATGAGAATGTGCTTGCTTACAGCAACGTGCTATATGTTCTGAATGCCCGAATTGGGAATCTGTGTCAAAACTTTGTTAGGAATTATGTGATCCTTACTAGCTGGAAGTAAGGGAAATGGGGCATGAAGTTATTTGTAGGAGTTGGACACATACCAAGTTTAGCTCAGTTCTGGGCATCTTTGAAATACCTATACAAACTTGTTCCTACATAGTAACTTGCATCTTTGAATGAGAATCTGCTTGCTTACAGCAACGTGCTATATGTTCTGAATGCCCGAATTGGGAATCTGTGTCAAAACTTTGTTAGGAATTATGTGATCCTTACTAGCTGGAAGTAATGGAGATGGGGCATGAAGTTATTTCTAGGAGTTGGACACATAACAAGTTTAGCTCAGTTCTGGGCATCTTTGAAATACCTATACAAACTTGTTCCTACATAGTAACTTGCATCTTTGAATGAGAATCTGCTTGCTTACAGCAACGTGCTATATGTTCTGAATGCCCGAATTGGCAATCTGTGTCAAAACTTTGTTAGGAATTATGTCATCCTTACTAGCTGGAAGTAAGGGAGATGGGGCATGAGGTTATTTCTAGGAGTTGGACACATACCAAGTTTAGCTCAGTTCTGGGCATCTTTGAAATACCTATACAAACTTGTTCCTACATAGTAACTTGCAACTTTGAATGAGAATCTGCTTGCTTACAGCAACGAGTTATATGTTCTGAATGCAGGAATTGGGAATCTGTGTCAAAACTTTGTTAGGAATTATGTGATCCTTACTAGCTGGAAGTAAGGGAGAAGGGGCATGAAGTTATTTCTAGGAGTTGGACACATACCAAGTTTAGCTCACTTCTGGGCATCTCTGAAATACCTATACAAACTTGTTCCTACATCGTAACTTGCAACTTTGAATGAAAATGTGCTTGCTTACAGCAACGTGCTATATGTTCTGAATGCCCGAATTGGGAATCTGTGTCAAAACTTTGTTAGGAATTATGTGATCCTTACTAGCTGGAAGTAAGGGAGATGGGGCATGAAGTTATTTCTAGGAGTTGGACACATACCAAGTTTAGCTCAGTTCTGGGCATCTTTGAAATACCTATACAAACTTGTTCCTACATAGTAACTTGCATCTTTGAATGAGAATCTGCTTGCTTACAGCAACGTGCTATATGTTCTGAATGCCCGAATTGGGAATCTGTGTCAAAACTTTGTTAGGAATTATGTGATCCTTACTAGCTGGAAGTAAGGGAGATGGGGCATGAAGTTATTTCTAGGAGTTGGACACATACCAAGTTTAGCTCAGTTCTGGGCATCTTTGAAATACCTATACAAACTTGTTCCTACATAGTAACTTGCAACTTTGAATGAGAATGTGCTTGCTTGCAGCAACGTGCTATATGTTCTGAATGCCCGATTTGGGAATCTGTGTCAAAACTTTGTTAGGAATTATGTGATCCTTACTAGCTGGAAGTAAGGGAGATGGGGCATGAAGTTATTACTTGGAGTTGGAGACATACCAAGTTTAGCTCAGTTCTGGGCATCTTTGAAATACCTATACAAACTTGTTCCTACATAGTAACTTGCAACTTTGAATGAGAATGTGCTTGCTTGCAGCAACGTGCTATATGTTCTGAATGCCCGATTTGGGAATCTGTGTCAAAACTTTGTTAGGAATTATGTGATCCTTACTAGCTGGAAGTAAGGGAGATGGGGCATGAAGTTATTTCTAGGAGTTGGACACATACCAAGTTTAGCTCAGTTCTGGGCATCTTTGAAATACCTATACAAACTTGTTCCTACATAGTAACTTGCATCTTTGAATGAGAATGTGCTTGCTTACAGCAACGTGCTATATGTTCTGAATGCCCGAATTGGGAATCTGTGTCAAAACTTTGTTAGGAATTATGTGATCCTTACTAGCTGGAAGTAAGGGAGATGGGGCATGAAGTTATTTCTAGGAGTTGGACACATACCAAGTTTAGCTCAGTTCTGGGCATCTTTGAAATACCTATACAAACTTGTTCCTACATAGTAACTTGCAACTTTGAATGAGAATGTGCTTGCTTACAGCAACGTGCTATATGTTCTGAATGCCCGAATTGGGAATCTGTGTCAAAACTTTGTTAGGAATTATGTGATCCTTACTAGCTGGAAGTAAGGGAGATGGGGCATGAAGTTATTTCTTGGATTTGGACACATACCAAGTTTAGCTCAGTTCTGGGCATCTTTGAAATACCTATACAAACTTGTTCCTACATAGTAACTTGCAACTTTGAATGAAAATGTGCTTGCTTACAGCAACGTACGATATGTTCTGAATGCCCGAATTGGGAATCTGTGTCAAAACTTTGTTAGGAATTATATGATCCTTTCTAGCTGAAAGTAAGGGAGATGGGGCATGAAGTTATTTCTAGGGGTTGGACACATACCAAGTTTAGCTCAGTTCTGGGCATCTTTGAAATACCTATACAAACTTGTTCCTACATAGTAACTTGCAACTTTGAATGAAAATGTGCTTGCTTACAGCAACGTGCTATATGTTCTGAATGCCCGAATTGGGAATCTGTGTCAAAACTTTGTTAGGAATTATGTGATCCTTACTAGCTGGAAGTAAGGGAGATGGGGCATGAAGTTATTTCTAGGAGTTGGACACATACCAAGTTTAGCTCAGTTCTGTGCATCTTTGAAATACCTATACAAACTTGTTCCTACATAGTAACTTGCATCTTTGAATGAGAATGTGCTTGCTTACAGCAACGTGCTATATGTTCTGAATGCCCGAATTGGGAATCTGTGTCAAAACTTTGTTAGGAATTATGTGATCCTTACTAGCTGGAAGTAAGGGAGATGGGGCATGAAGTTATTTCTAGGAGTTGGACACATACCAAGTTTAGCTCAGTTCTGGGCATCTTTGAAATACCTATACAAACTTGTTCCTACATAGTAACTTGCAACTTTGAATGAAAATGTGCTTGCTTACAGCAACGTGCTATATGTTCTGAATGCCCGAATTGGGAATCTGTGTCAAAACTTTGTTAGGAATTATGTGATCCTTACTAGCTGGAAGTAAGGGAGATGGGGCATGAAGTTATTTCTAGGAGTTGGACACATACCAAGTTTAGCTCAGTTCTGGGCATCTTTGAAATACCTATACAAACTTGTTCCTACATAGTAACTTGCATCTTTGAATGAGAATGTGCTTGCTTACAGCAACGTGCTATATGTTCTGAATGCCCGAATTGGGAATCTGTGTCAAAACTTTGTTAGGAATTATGTGATCCTTACTAGCTGGAAGTAAGGGAGATGGGGCATGAAGTTATTTCTAGGAGTTGGACACATACCAAGTTTAGCTCAGTTCTGGGCATCTTTGAAATACCTATACAAACTTGTTCCTACATAGTAACTTGCATCTTTGAATGAGAATGTGCTTGCTTACAGCAACGTGCTATATGTTCTGAATGCCCGAATAGGGAATCTGTGTCAAAACTTTGTTAGGAATTATGTGATCCTTACTAGCTGGAAGTAAGGGAGATGGAGCATGAAGTTATTTCTTGGAGTTGGACACATACCAAGTTTAGCTCAGTTCTGGGCATCTTTGAAATACCTATACAAACTTGTTCCTATCTAGTAACTTGCATCTTTGAATGAGAATCTGCTTGCTTACAGCAACGTGCTATATGTTCTGAATGCCCGAATAGGGAATCTGTGTCAAAACTTTGTTAGGAATTATGTGATCCTTACTAGCTGGAAGTAAGGGAGATGGGGCATGAAGTTATTTCTAGGAGTTGGACACATACCAAGTTTAGCTCAGTTCTGGGCATCTTTGAAATACCTATACAAACTTGTTCCTACCTAGTAACTTGCATCTTTGAATGAGAATGTGCTTGCTTACAGCAACGTGCTATATGTTCTGAATGCCCGAATTGGGAATCTGTGTCAAAACTTTGTTAGGAATTATGTGATCCTTACTAGCTGGAAGTAAGGGAGATGGGGCATGAAGTTATTTCTAGGAGTTGGAGACATACCAAGTTTAGCTCAGTTCTGTGCATCTTTGAAATACCTATACAAACTTGTTCCTACATAGTAACTTGCATCTTTGAATGAGAATCTGCTTGCTTACAGCAACGTGCTATATGTTCTGAATGCCCGAATTGGCAATCTGTGTCAAAACTTTGTTAGGAATTATGTGATCCTTACTAGCTGGAAGTAAGGGAGATGGGGCATGAAGTTATTTCTAGGAGTTGGACACATACCAAGTTTAGCTCAGTTCTGGGCATCTTTGAAATACCTATACAAACTTGTTGCTACATAGTAACTTGCATCATTAATGAGAATCAGCTTGCTTACAGCAACGTGCTATATGTTCTGAATGCCCGAATTGGGAATCTGTGTCAAAACTTTGTTAGGAATTATGTGATCCTTACTAGCTGGAAGTAAGGGAGATGGGGCATGAAGTTATTTCTAGGAGTTGGACACATACCAAGTTGAGCTCAGTTCTGGGCATCTTTGAAATACCTATACAAACTTGTTCCAACATAGTAACTTGCATCTTTGAATGAGAATTTGCTTGCTTACAGCAACGTGCTATATGTTCTGAATGCCCGAATTGGCAATCTGTGTCAAAACTTTGTTAGGAATTATGTGATCCTTACTAGCTGGAAGTAAGGGAGATGGGGCATGAAGTTATTTCTAGGAGTTGGACACATACCAAGTTTAGCTCAGTTCTGGGCATCTTTGAAATACCTATACAAACTTGTTCCTACATAGTAACTTGCATCTTTGAATGAGAATCTGCTTGCTTACAGCAACGTGCTATATGTTCTGAATGCCCGAATTGGAAATCTGTGTCAAAACTTTGTTAGGAATTATGTGATCCTTACTAGCTGGAAGTAAGGCAGATGGGGCATGAAGTTATTTCTAGGAGTTGGACACATACCAAGTTTAGCTCAGTTCTGGGCATCTTTGAAATACCTATACAAACTTGTTCCTACATAGTAACTTGCAACTTTGAATGAAAATGTGCTTCCTTACAGCACCGTACGATATGTTCTGAATGCCCGAATTGGGAATCTGTGTCAAAACTTTGTTAGGAATTATATGATCCTTTCTAGCTGGAAGTAAGGGAGATGGGGCATGAAGTTATTTCTAAGGGTTGGACACATACCAAGTTTAGCTCAGTTCTGGGCATCTTTGAAATACCTATACAAACTTGTTCCTACATAGTAACTTGCAACTTTGAATGAGAATGTGCTTGCTTACAGCAACGTGCTATATGTTCTGAATGCCCGAATAGGGAATCTGTGTCAAAACTTTGTTAGGAATTATGTGATCCTTACTAGCTGGAAGTAAGGGAGATGGGGCATGAAGTTATTTCTAGGAGTTGGACACATACCAAGTTTAGCTCAGTTCTGGGCATCTTTGAAATACCTATACAAACTTGTTCCTACCTAGTAACTTGCATCTTTGAATGAGAATCTGCTTGCTTACAGCAACGTGCTATATGTTCTGAATGCCCGAATTGGGAATCTGTGTCAAAACTTTGTTAGGAATTATGTGATCCTTACTAGCTGGAAGTAAGGGAGATGGGGCATGAAGTTATTTCTAGGAGTTGGAGACATACCAAGTTTAGCTCAGTTCTGTGCATCTTTGAAATAACTATACAAACTTGTTCCTACATAGTAACTTGCATCTTTGAATGAGAATGTGCTTGCTTACAGCAACGTGCTATATGTTCTGAATGCCCGAATTGGGAATCTGTGTCAAAACTTTGTTAGGAATTATGTGATCCTTACTAGCTGGAAGTAAGGGAGATGGGGCATGAAGTTATTTCTAGGAGTTGGACACATACCAAGGTTAGCTCAGTTCTGGGCATCTTTGAAATACCTATACAAACTTGTTCCTACATAGTAACTTGCATCTTTGAATGAGAATCTGCTTGCTTACAGCAACGTGCTATATGTTTTGAATGCCCGAATTGGGAATCTGTGTCAAAACTTTGTTAGGAATTATGTGATCCTTACTAGCTGGAAGTAAGGGAGATGGGGCATGAAGTTATTTCTAGGAGTTGGACACATACCAAGTTTAGCTCAGTTCTGGGCATCCTTGAAATACCTATACAAACTTGTTCCTACATAGTAACTTGCATCTTTAATGAGAATGTGCTTGCTTACAGCAACGTGCTATATGTTCTGAATGCCCGAATTGGGAATCTGTGTCAAAACTTTGTTAGGAATTATGTGATCCTTACTAGCTGGAAGTAAGGGAGATGGGGCATGAAGTTATTTCTAGGAGTTGGACACATACCAAGTTTAGCTCAGTTCTGGGCATCTTTGAAATACCTATACAAACTTGTTCCTACATAGTAACTTGCATCTTTGAATGAGAATCTGCTTGCTTACAACAACGTGCTATATGTTCTGAATGCCCGAATTGGGAATCGGTGTCAAAACTTTGTTAGGAATTATGTGATCCTTACTAGCTGGAAGTAAGGCAGATGGGGCATGAAGTTATTTCTAGGAGTTGGACACATACCAAGTTTAACTCAGTTCTGGGCATCTTTGAAATACCTATACAAACTTGTTCCTACATAGTAACTTGCAACTTTGAATGAAAATGTGCTTGCTTACAGCAACGTGCTATATGTTCTGAATGCCCGAATTGGGAATCTGTGTCAAAACTTTGTTAGGAATTATGTGATCCTTACTAGCTGGAAGTAAGGGAGATGGGGCGTGAAGTTATTTCTAGGAGTTGGACACATACCAAGTTTAGCTCAGTTCTGGGCATCTTTGAAATACCTATACAAACTTCTTCCTACATAGTAACTTGCAACTTTGAATGAGAATGTGCTTGCCTACAGCAACGTGCTATATGTTCTGAATGCCCGAATTGGGAATCTGTGTCAAATCTTTGTTAGGAATTATGTGATCCTTACTAGCTGGAAGTAAGGGAGATGGGGCATGAAGTTATTTCTAGGAGTTGGACACATACCAAGTTTAGCTCAGTTCTGGGCATCTTTGAAATACCTATACAAACTTGTTCCTACATAGTAACTTGCATCTTTGAATGAGAATGTGCTTGCTTACAGCAACGTGCTATATGTTCTGAATGCCCGAATTGGGAATCTGTGTCAAAACTTTGTTAGGAATTATGTGATCCTTACTAGCTGGAAGTAAGGGAGATGGGGCATGAAGTTATTTCTTGGAGTTGGACACATACCAAGTTTAGCTCAGTTCTGGGCATCTTTGAAATACCTATACAAACTTGTTCCTACATAGTAACTTGCAACTTTGAATGAGAATGTGCTTGCTTACAGCAACGTGCTATATGTTCTGAATGCCCGAATTGGGAATCTCTGTCAAAACTTTGTTAGGAATTATGTGATCCTTACTAGCTGGAAGTAAGGGAGATGGGGCATGAAGTTATTTCTTGGAGTTGGAGACATACCAAGTTTAGCTCAGTTCTGGGCATCTTTGAAATACCTATACAAACTTGTTCCTACATAGTAACTTGCAACTTTGAATGAAAATGTGCTTGCTTAGAGCAACGTGCTATATGATCTGAATGCCCGAATTGGGAATCTGTGTCAAAACTTTGTTAGGAATTATATGATCCTTTCTAGCTGGAAGTAAGGGAGATGGGGCATGAAGTTATTTCTAGGGGTTGGACACATACAAAGTTTAGCTCAGTTCTGGGCATCTTTGAAATACCTATACAAACTTGTTCCTACATAGTAACTTGCAACTTTGAATGAAAATGTGCTTGCTTACAGCAACGTGCTATATGTTCTGAATGCCCGAATTGGGAACCTGTGTCAAAACTTTGTTAGGAATTATGTGATCCTTACTAGCTGGAAGTAAGGGAGATGGGGCATGAAGTTATTTCTAGGAGTTGGACACATACCAAGTTTAGCTCAGTTCTGGGCATCTTTGAAATACCTATACAAACTTGTTCCTACATAGTAACTTGCAACTTTGAATGAGAATCTGCTTGCTTACAGCAACGTGCTATATGTTCTGAATGCCCGAATTGGGAATCTGTGTTAAAACTTTGTTAGGAATTATGTGATCCTTACTAGCTGGAAGTAAGGGAGATGGGGCATGAAGTTATTTCTAGGAGTTGGACACATACCAAGTTTAGCTCAGTTCTGGGCATCTTTGAAATACCTATACAAACTTGTTCCTACATAGTAACTTGCATCTTTGAATGAGAATGTGCTTGCTTACAGCAACGTGCTATATGTTCTGAATGCCCGAATTGGGAATCTGTGTCAAAACTTTGTTAGGAATTATGTGATCCTTACTAGCTGGAAGTAAGGGAGATGGGGCATGAAGTTATTTCTAGGAGTTGGACACATACCAAGTTGAGCTCAGTTCTGGGCATCTTTGAAATACCTATACAAACTTGTTCCAACATAGTAACTTGCATCTTTGAATGAGAATTTGCTTGCTTACAGCAACGTGCTATATGTTCTGAATGCCCGAATTGGCAATCTGTGTCAAAACTTTGTTAGGAATTATGTGATCCTTACTAGCTGGAAGTAAGGGAGATGGGGCATGAAGTTATTTCTAGGAGTTGGACACATACCAAGTTTAGCTCAGTTCTGGGCATCTTTGAAATACCTATACAAACTTGTTCCTACATAGTAACTTGCATCTTTGAATGAGAATCTGCTTGCTTACAGCAACGTGCTATATGTTCTGAATGCCCGAATTGGAAATCTGTGTCAAAACTTTGTTAGGAATTATGTGATCCTTACTAGCTGGAAGTAAGGCAGATGGGGCATGAAGTTATTTCTAGGAGTTGGACACATACCAAGTTTAGCTCAGTTCTGGGCATCTTTGAAATACCTATACAAACTTGTTCCTACATAGTAACTTGCAACTTTGAATGAAAATGTGCTTCCTTACAGCACCGTACGATATGTTCTGAATGCCCGAATTGGGAATCTGTGTCAAAACTTTGTTAGGAATTATATGATCCTTTCTAGCTGGAAGTAAGGGAGATGGGGCATGAAGTTATTTCTAGGGGTTGGACACATACCAAGTTTAGCTCAGTTCTGGGCATCTTTGAAATACCTATACAAACTTGTTCCTACATAGTAACTTGCAACTTTGAATGAGAATGTGCTTGCTTACAGCAACGTGCTATATGTTCTGAATGCCCGAATTGGGAATCTGTGTCAAAACTTTGTTAGGAATTATGTGATCCTTACTAGCTGGAAGTAAGGGAGATGGGGCATGAAGTTATTTCTAGGAGTTGGACACATACCAAGTTTAGCTCAGTTCTGTGCATCTTTGAAATACCTATACAAACTTGTTCCTACATAGTAACTTGCATCTTTGAATGAGAATGTGCTTGCTTACAGCAACGTGCTATATGTTCTGAATGCCCGAATTGGGAATCTGTGTCAAAACTTTGTTAGGAATTATGTGATCCTTACTAGCTGGAAGTAAGGGAGATGTGGCATGAAGTTATTTCTAGGAGTTGGACACATACCAAGTTTAGCTCAGTTCTGGGCATCTTTGAAATACCTATACAAACTTGTTCCTACATAGTAACTTGCAACTTTGAATGAGAATGTGCTTGCTTACAGCAACGTGCTATATGTTCTGAATGCCCGATTTGGGAATCTGTGTCAAAACTTTGTTAGGAATTATGTGATCCTTACTAGCTGGAAGTAAGGGAGATGGGGCATGAAGTTATTTCTAGGAGTTGGACACATACCAAGTTTAGCTCAGTTCTGGGCATCTTTGAAATACCTATACAAACTTGTTCCTACATAGTAACTTGCATCTTTGAATGAGAATGTGCTTGCTTACAGCAACGTGCTATATGTTCTGAATGCCCGAATTGGCAATCTGTGTCAAAACTTTGTTAGGAATTATGTGATCCTTACTAGCTGGACGTAAGGGAGATGGGGCATGAAGTTATTTCTAGGAGTTGGACACATACCAAGTTTAGCTCAGTTCTGGGCATCTTTGAAATACCTATACAAACTTGTTCCTACATAGTAACTTGCATCTTTGAATGAGAATGTGCTTGCTTACAGCAACGTGCTATATGTTCTGAATGCCCGCATTGGCAATCTGTGTCAAAACTTTGTTAGGAATTATGTGATCCTTACTAGCTGGAAGTAAGGGAGATGGGGCATGAAGTTATTTCTAGGAGTTGGACACATACCAAGTTTAGCTCAGTTCTGGGCATCTTTGAAATACCTATACAAACTTGTTCCTACATAGTAACTTGCATCATTAATGAGAATGTGCTTGCTTACAGCAACGTGCTATATGTTCTGAATGCCCGAATTGGGAATCTGTGTCAAAACTTTGTTAGGAATTATGTGATCCTTACTAGCTGGAAGTAAGGGAGATGGGGCATGAAGTTATTTCTAGGAGTTAGACACATATCAAGTTTAGCTCAGTTCTGGGCATCTTTGAAATACCTATACAAACTTGTTCCTACATAGTAACTTGCATCTTTGAATGAGAATCTGCTTGCTTACAGCAACGTGCTATATGTTCTGAATGCCCGAATTGGGAATCTGTGTCAAAACTTTGTTAGGAATTATGTGAGCCTTACTAGCTGGAAGTAAGGGAAATGGGGCATGAAGTTATTTCTAGGAGTTGGACACATACCAAGTATAGCTCAGTTCTGGGCATCTTTGAAATACCTATACAAACTTGTTCCTACATAGTAACTTGCAACTTTGAATGAGAATGTGCTTGCTTACAGCAACGTGCTATATGTTCTGAATGCCCGAATTGGGAATCTGTGTCAAAACTTTGTTAGGAATTATGTGATCCTTACTAGCTGGAAGTAAGGGAGATGGGGCATGAAGTTATTTCTAGGAGTTGGACACATACCAAGTTTAGCTCAGTTCTGGGCATCTTTGAAATACCTATACAAACTTGTTCCTACATAGTAACTTGCATCTTTGAATGAGAATGTGCTTGCTTACAGCAACGTGCTATATGATCTGATTGCCCGAATTGGGAATCTGTGTCAAAACTTTGTTAGGAATTATGTGATCCTTACTAGCTGGAAGTAAGGGAGATGGGGCATGAAGTTATTTCTAGGAGTTGGACACATACCAAGTTTAGCTCAGTTCTGGGCATCTTTGAAATACCTATACAAACTTGTTCCTACATAGTAACTTGCATCTTTGAATGAGAATCTGCTTGCTTACAGCAACGTGCTATATGTTCTGAATGCCCGAATTGGGAATCTGTGTCAAAACTTTGTTAGGAATTATGTGATCCTTACTAGCTGGAAGTAAGGGAGATGGGGCATGAAGTTATTTCTAGGAGTTGGACACATACCAAGTTTAGCTCAGTTCTGGGCATCTTTGAAATACCTATACAAACTTGTTCCTACATAGTAACTTGCAACTTTGAATGAGAATGTGCTTGCTTACAGCAACGTGCTATATGTTCTGAATGCCCGAATTGGGAATCTGTGTCAAAACTTTGTTAGGAATTATGTGATCCTTACTAGCTGGAAGTAAGGGAGATGGGGCATGAAGTTATTTCTAGGAGTTGGACACATACCAAGTTTAGCTCAGTTCTGGGCATCTTTGAAATACCTATACAAACTTGTTCCTACATAGTAACTTGCATCTTTGAATGAGAATGTGCTTGCTTACAGCAACGTGCTATATGTTCTGATTGCCCGAATTGGGAATCTGTGTCAAAACTTTGTTAGGAATTATGTGATCCTTACTAGCTGGAAGTAAGGGAGATGGGGCATGAAGTTATTTCTAGGAGTTGGACACATACCAAGTTTAGCTCAGTTCTGGGCATCTTTGAAATACCTATACAAACTTGTTCCTACATAGTAACTTGCATCTTTGAATGAGAATCTGCTTGCTTACAGCAACGTGCTATATGTTCTGAATGCCCGAATGGGAATCTGTGTCAAAACTTTGTTAGGAATTATGTGATCCTTACTAGCTGGAAGTAAGGGAGATTGGGCATGAAGTTATTTCTAGGAGTTGGACACATACCAAGTTTAGCTCAGTTCTGGGCATCTTTGAAATACCTACACAAACTTGTTCCTACATAGTAACTTGCAACTTTGAATGAGAATGTGCTTGCCTACAGCAACGTGCTATATGTTCTGAATGCCCGAATTGGGAATCTGTGTCAAAACTTTGTTAGGAATTATGTGATCCTTACTAGCTGGAAGTAAGGGAGATGGGGCATGAAGTTATTTCTAGGAGTTGGACACATACCAAGTTTAGCTCAGTTCTGGGCATCTTTGAAATACCTATACAAACTTGTTCCTACATAGTAACTTGCAACTTTGAATGAGAATGTGCTTGCTTACAGCAACGTGCTATATGTTCTGAATGCCCGAATTGGGAATCTGTGTCAAAACTTTGTTAGGAATTATGTGATCCTTACTAGCTGGAAGTAAGGGAGATGGGGCATGAAGTTATTTCTTGGAGTTGGAGACATACCAAGTTTAGCTCAGTTCTGGGCATCTTTGAAATACCTATAGAAACTTGTTCCTACATAGTAACTTGCAACTTTGAATGAGAATGTGCTTGCTTACAGCAACATGCTATATGTTCTGAATGCCCGAATTGGGAATCTGTGTCAAAACTTTGTTAGGAATTATGTGATCCTTACTAGCTGGAAGTAAGGGAGATGGGGCATGAAGTTATTTCTAGGAGTTGGACACATACCAAGTTTATCTCAGTTCTGGGCATCTTTGAAATACCTATACAAACTTGTTCCTACATAGTAACTTGCAACTTTGAATGAGAATGTGCTTGCTTACAGCAACGTGCTATATGTTCTGAATGCCCGAATTGGCAATCTGTGTCAAAACTTTGTTAGCAATTATGTGATCCTTACTAGCTGGAAGTAAGGGAGATGGGGCATGAAGTTATGTCTATGAGTTGGACACATACCAAGTTTAGCTCAGTTCTGGGCATCTTTGAAATACCTATACAAACTTGTTCCTACATAGTAACTTGCAACTTTGAATGAGAATCTGCTTGCTTACAGCAACGTGCTATATGTTCTGAATGCCCGAATTGGCAATCTGTGTCAAAACTTTGTTAGGAATTATGTGATCCTTACTAGCTGGAAGTAAGGGAGATGGGGCATGAAGTTATTTCTAGGAGTTGGACACATACCAAGTTTAGCTCAGTTCTGGGCATCTTTGATATACCTATACAAACTTGTTCCTACATAGTAACTTGCATCTTTGAATGAGAATGTGCTTGCTTACAGCAACGTGCTATATGTTCTGAATGCCCGAATTGGGAATCTGTGTCAAAACTTTGTTAGGAATTATGTGATCCTTACTAGCTGGAAGTAAGGGAGATGGGGCATGAAGTTATTTCTAGGAGTTGGACACATACCAAGCTTAGCTCAGTTCTGGGCATCTTTGAAATACCTATACAAACTTGTTCCTACATAGTAACTTGCAACTTTGAATGAGAATGTGCTTGCTTACAGCAACGTGCTATATGTTCTGAATGCCCGAATTGGGAATCTGTGTCAAAACTTTGTTAGGAATTATGTGATCCTTACTAGCTGGAAGTAAGGGAGATGGGGCATGAAGTTATTTCTAGGAGTTGGACACATACCAAGTTTAGCTCAGTTCTGGGCATCTTTGAAATACCTATACAAACTTGTTCCTACATAGTAACTTGCATCTTTGAATGAGAATGTGCTTGCTTACATCAACGTGCTATATGTTCTGATTGCCCGAATTGGGAATCTGTGTCAAAACTTTGTTAGGAATTATGTGATCCTTACTAGCTGGAAGTAAGGGAGATGGGGCATGAAGTTATTTCTAGGAGTTGGACACATACCAAGTTTAGCTCAGTTCTGGGCATCTTTGAAATACCTATACAAACTTGTTCCTACATAGTAACTTGCAACTTTGAATGAGAATGTGCTTGCTTACAGCAACATGCTATATGTTCTGAATGCCCGAATTGGGAATCTGTGTCAAAACTTTGTTAGGAATTATGTGATCCTTACTAGCTGGAAGTAAGGGAGATGGGGCATGAAGTTATTTCTAGGAGTTGGACACATACCAAGTTTATCTCAGTTCTGGGCATCTTTGAAATACCTATACAAACTTGTTCCTACATAGTAACTTGCAACTTTGAATGAGAATGTGCTTGCTTACAGCAACGTGCTATATGTTCTGAATGCCCGAATTGGCAATCTGTGTCAAAACTTTGTTAGCAATTATGTGATCCTTACTAGCTGGAAGTAAGGGAGATGGGGCATGAAGTTATGTCTATGAGTTGGACACATACCAAGTTTAGCTCAGTTCTGGGCATCTTTGAAATACCTATACAAACTTGTTCCTACATAGTAACTTGCAACTTTGAATGAGAATCTGCTTGCTTACAGCAACGTGCTATATGTTCTGAATGCCCGAATTGGCAATCTGTGTCAAAACTTTGTTAGGAATTATGTGATCCTTACTAGCTGGAAGTAAGGGAGATGGGGCATGAAGTTATTTCTAGGAGTTGGACACATACCAAGTTTAGCTCAGTTCTGGGCATCTTTGATATACCTATACAAACTTGTTCCTACATAGTAACTTGCATCTTTGAATGAGAATGTGCTTGCTTACAGCAACGTGCTATATGTTCTGAATGCCCGAATTGGGAATCTGTGTCAAAACTTTGTTAGGAATTATGTGATCCTTACTAGCTGGAAGTAAGGGAGATGGGGCATGAAGTTATTTCTAGGAGTTGGACACATACCAAGCTTAGCTCAGTTCTGGGCATCTTTGAAATACCTATACAAACTTGTTCCTACATAGTAACTTGCAACTTTGAATGAGAATGTGCTTGCTTACAGCAACGTGCTATATGTTCTGAATGCCCGAATTGGGAATCTGTGTCAAAACTTTGTTAGGAATTATGTGATCCTTACTAGCTGGAAGTAAGGGAGATGGGGCATGAAGTTATTTCTAGGAGTTGGACACATACCAAGTTTAGCTCAGTTCTGGGCATCTTTGAAATACCTATACAAACTTGTTCCTACATAGTAACTTGCATCTTTGAATGAGAATGTGCTTGCTTACAGCAACGTGCTATATGATCTGATTGCCCGAATTGGGAATCTGTGTCAAAACTTTGTTAGGAATTATGTGATCCTTACTAGCTGGAAGTAAGGGAGATGGGGCATGAAGTTATTTCTAGGAGTTGGACACATACCAAGTTTAGCTCAGTTCTGGGCATCTTTGAAATACCTATACAAACTTGTTCCTACATAGTAACTTGCATCTTTGAATGAGAATCTGCTTGCTTACAGCAACGTGCTATATGTTCTGAATGCCCGAATTGGGAATCTGTGTCAAAACTTTGTTAGGAATTATGTGATCCTTACTAGCTGGAAGTAAGGGAGATGGGGCATGAAGTTATTTCTAGGAGTTGGACACATACCAAGTTTAGCTCAGTTCTGGGCATCTTTGAAATACCTATACAAACTTGTTCCTACATAGTAACTTGCAACTTTGAATGAGAATGTGCTTGCTTACAGCAACGTGCTATATGTTCTGAATGCCCGAATTGGGAATCTGTGTCAAAACTTTGTTAGGAATTATGTGATCCTTACTAGCTGGAAGTAAGGGAGATGGGGCATGAAGTTATTTCTAGGAGTTGGACACATACCAAGTTTAGCTCAGTTCTGGGCATCTTTGAAATACCTATACAAACTTGTTCCTACATAGTAACTTGCATCTTTGAATGAGAATGTGCTTGCTTACAGCAACGTGCTATATGTTCTGATTGCCCGAATTGGGAATCTGTGTCAAAACTTTGTTAGGAATTATGTGATCCTTACTAGCTGGAAGTAAGGGAGATGGGGCATGAAGTTATTTCTAGGAGTTGGACACATACCAAGTTTAGCTCAGTTCTGGGCATCTTTGAAATACCTATACAAACTTGTTCCTACATAGTAACTTGCATCTTTGAATGAGAATCTGCTTGCTTACAGCAACGTGCTATATGTTCTGAATGCCCGAATGGGAATCTGTGTCAAAACTTTGTTAGGAATTATGTGATCCTTACTAGCTGGAAGTAAGGGAGATTGGGCATGAAGTTATTTCTAGGAGTTGGACACATACCAAGTTTAGCTCAGTTCTGGGCATCTTTGAAATACCTACACAAACTTGTTCCTACATAGTAACTTGCAACTTTGAATGAGAATGTGCTTGCCTACAGCAACGTGCTATATGTTCTGAATGCCCGAATTGGGAATCTGTGTCAAAACTTTGTTAGGAATTATGTGATCCTTACTAGCTCGAAGTAAGGGAGATGGGGCATGAAGTTATTTCTAGGAGTTGGACACATACCAAGTTTAGCTCAGTTCTGGGCATCTTTGAAATACCTATACAAACTTGTTCCTACATAGTAACTTGCAACTTTGAATGAGAATGTGCTTGCTTACAGCAACGTGCTATATGTTCTGAATGCCCGAATTGGGAATCTGTGTCAAAACTTTGTTAGGAATTATGTGATCCTTACTAGCTGGAAGTAAGGGAGATGGGGCATGAAGTTATTTCTTGGAGTTGGACACATACCAAGTTTAGCTCAGTTCTGGGCATCTTTGAAATACCTATAGAAACTTGTTCCTACATAGTAACTTGCAACTTTGAATGAGAATGTGCTTGCTTACAGCAACGTGCTATATGTTCTGAATGCCCGAATTGGGAATCTGTGTCAAAACTTTGTTAGGAATTATGTGATCCTTACTAGCTGGAAGTAAGGGAGATGGGGCATGAAGTTATTTCTAGGAGTTGGACACATACCAAGTTTAGCTCAGTTCTGGGCATCTTTGAAATACCTATACAAACTTGTTCCTACATAGTAACTTGCAACTTTGAATGAGAATGTGCTTGCTTACAGCAACGTGCTATATGTTCTGAATGCCCGAATTGGCAATCTGTGTCAAAACTTTGTTAGCAATTATGTGATCCTTACTAGCTGGAAGTAAGGGAGATGGGGCATGAAGTTATGTCTAGGAGTTGGACACATACCAAGTTTAGCTCAGTTCTGGGCATCTTTGAAATACCTATACAAACTTGTTCCTACATAGTAACTTGCAACTTTGAATGAGAATCTGCTTGCTTACAGCAACGTGCTATATGTTCTGAATGCCCGAATTGGGAATCTGTGTCAAAACTTTGTTAGGAATTATGTGATCCTTACTAGCTGGAAGTAAGGGAGATGGGGCATGAAGTTATTTCTAGGAGTTGGACACATACCAAGTTTAGCTCAGTTCTGGGCATCTTTGAAATACCTATACAAACTTGTTCCTACATAGTAACTTGCAACTTTGAATGAGAATGTGCTTGCTTACAGCAACGTGCTATATGTTCTGAATGCCCGAATTGGGAATCTGTGTCAAATCTTTGTTAGGAATTATGTGATCCTTACTAGCTGGAAGTAAGGGAGATGGGGCATGAAGTTATTTCTAGGAGTTGGACACATACCAAGTTTAGCTCAGTTCTGGGCATCTTTGAAATACCTATACAAACTTGTTCCTACATAGTAACTTGCAACTTTGAATGAGAATGTGCTTGCTTACAGCAACGTGCTATATGTTCTGAATGCCCGAATTGGCAATCTGTGTCAAAACTTTGTTAGGAATTATGTGATCCTTACTAGCTGGAAGTAAGGGAGATGGGGCATGAAGTTATTTCTAGGAGTTGGACACATACCAAGTTTAGCTCAGTTCTGGGCATCTTTGATATACCTATACAAACTTGTTCCTACATAGTAACTTGCATCTTTGAATGAGAATGTGCTTGCTTACAGCAACGTGCTATATGTTCTGAATGCCCGAATTGGGAATCTGTGTCAAAACTTTGTTAGGAATTATGTGATCCTTACTAGCTGGAAGTAAGGGAGATGGGGCATGAAGTTATTTCTAGGAGTTGGACACATACCAAGCTTAGCTCAGTTCTGGGCATCTTTGAAATACCTATACAAACTTGTTCCTACATAGTAACTTGCATCTTTGAATGAGAATGTGCTTGCTTACAGCAACGTGCTATATGTTCTGAATGCCCGAATTGGCAATCTGTGTCAAAACTTTGTTAGGAATTATGTGATCCTTACTAGCTGGAAGTAAGGGAGATGGGGCATGAAGTTATTTCTAGGAGTTGGACACATACCAAGTTTAGCTCAGTTCTGGGCATCTTTGAAATACCTATACAAACTTGTTGCTACATAGTAACGCATCATTAATGAGAATCTGCTTGCTTACAGCAACGTGCTATATGTTCTGAATGCCCGAATTGGGAATCTGTGTCAAAACTTTGTTAGGAATTATGTGATCCTTACTATCTGGAAGTAAGGGAGATGGGGCATGAAGTTATTTCTAGGAGTTGGACACATACCAAGTTTAGCTCAGTTCTGGGCATCTTTGAAATACCTATACAAACTTGTTCCTACATAGTAACTTGCAACTTTGAATGAGAATGTGCTTGCTTACAGCAACGTGCTATATGTTCTGAATGCCCGAATTGGGAATCTGTGTCAAAACTTTGTTAGGAATTATGTGATCCTTACTAGCTGGAAGTAAGGGAGATGGGGCATGAAGTTATTTCTAGGAGTTGGACACATACAAAGTTTAGCTCAGTTCTGGGCATCTTTGAAATACCTATACAAACTTGTTCCTACATAGTAACTTGCATCTTTAATGAGAATCTGCTTGCTTACAGCAACGTGCTATATGTTCTGAATGCCCGATTTGGGAATCTGTGTCAAAACTTTGTTAGGAATTATGTGATCCCCTCTAGCTGGAAGTAAGGGAGATGGGGCATGAAGTTATTTCTAGGAGTTGGACACATACCAAGTTTAGCTCAGTTCTGGGCATCTTTGAAATACCTATACAAACTTGTTCCTACATAGTAACTTGCAACTTTGAATGAGAATGTGCTTGCTTACAGCAACGTGCTATATGTTCTGAATGCCCGATTTGGCAATCTGTGTCAAAACTTCGTTAGGAATTATGTGATCCTTACTAGCTGGAAGTAAGGGAGATGGGGCATGAAGTTATTTCTAGGAGTTGGACACATACCAAGTTTAGCTCAGTTCTGGGCATCTTTGAAATACCTATACAAACTTGTTCCTACATAGTAACTTGCATCTTTGAATGAGAATCTGCTTGCTTACAGCAACGTGCTTTATGTTCTGAATGCCCGAATTGGGAATCTGTGTCAAAACTTTGTTAGGAATTATGTGATCCTTACTAGCTGGAAGTAAGGGAAATGGGGCATGAAGTTATTTCTAGGAGTTGGACACATACCAAGTTTAGCTCAGTTCTGGGCATCTTTGAAATACCTATACAAACTTGTTCCTACATAGTAACTTGCAACTTTGAATGAGAATGTGCTTGCTTACAGCAACGTGCTATATGTTCTGAATGCCCGAATTGGGAATCTGTGTCAAAACTTTGTTAGGAATTATGTGATCCTTACTAGCTGGAAGTAAGGGAGATGGGGCATGAAGTTATTTCTAGGAGTTGGACACATACCAAGTTTAGCTCAGTTCTGGGCATCTTTGAAATACCTATACAAACTTGTTCCTACATAGTAACTTGCATCTTTGAATGAGAATGTGCTTGCTTACAGCAACGTGCTATATGATCTGATTGCCCGAATTGGGAATCTGTGTCAAAACTTTGTTAGGAATTATGTGATCCTTACTAGCTGGAAGTAAGGGAGATGGGGCAGGAAGTTATTTCTAGGAGTTGGACACATACCAAGTTTAGCTCAGTTCTGGGCATCTTTGAAATACCTATACAAACTTGTTCCTACATAGTAACTTGCATCTTTGAATGAGAATGTGCTTGCCTACAGCAACGTGCTATATGTTCTGAATGCCCGAATTCGGAATCTGTGTCAAAACTTTGTTAGGAATTATGTGATCCTTACTAGCTGGAAGTAAGGGAGATGGGGCATGAAGTTATTTCTAGGAGTTGGACACATACCAAGTTTAGCTCAGTTCTGGGCATCTTTGAAATACCTATACAAACTTGTTCCTACATAGTAACTTGCAACTTTGAATGAGAATGTGCTTGCTTACAGCAACATGCTATATGTTCTGAATGCCCGAATTGGGAATCTCTGTCAAAACTTTGTTAGGAATTATGTGATCCTTACTAGCTGGAAGTAAGGGAGATGGGGCATGAAGTTATTTCTAGGAGTTGGACACATACCAAGTTTAGCTCAGTTCTGGGCATCTTTGAAATACCTATACAAACTTGTTCCTACATAGTAACTTGCAACTTTGAATGAGAATGTGCTTGCTTACAGCAACGTGCTATATGTTCTGAATGCCGGAATTGGCAATCTGTGTCAAAACTTTGTTAGCAATTATGTGATCCTTACTAGCTGGAAGTAAGGGAGATGGGGCATGAAGTTATGTCTAGGAGTTGGACACATACCAAGTTTAGCTCAGTTCTGGGCATCTTTGAAATACCTATACAAACTTGTTCCTACATAGTAACTTGCAACTTTGAATGAGAATCTGCTTGCTTACAGCAACGTGCTATATGTTCTGAATGCCCGAATTGGGAATCTGTGTCAAAACTTTGTTAGGAATTATGTGATCCTTACTAGCTGGAAGTAAGGGAGATGGGGCATGAAGTTATTTCTAGGAGTTGGACACATACCAAGTTTAGCTCAGTTCTGGGCATCTTTGAAATACCTATACAAACTTGTTCCTACATAGTAACTTGCAACTTTGAATGAGAATGTGCTTGCTTACAGCAACGTGCTATATGTTCTGAATGCCCGAATTGGGAATCTGTGTCAAATCTTTGTTAGGAATTATGTGATCCTTACTAGCTGGAAGTAAGGGAGATGGGGCATGAAGTTATTTCTAGGAGTTGGACACATACCAAGTTTAGCTCAGTTCTGGGCATCTTTGAAATACCTATACAAACTTGTTCCTACATAGTAACTTGCAACTTTGAATGAGAATGTGCTTGCTTACAGCAACGTGCTATATGTTCTGAATGCCCGAATTGGCAATCTGTGTCAAAACTTTGTTAGGAATTATGTGATCCTTACTAGCTGGAAGTAAGGGAGATGGGGCATGAAGTTATTTCTAGGAGTTGGACACATACCAAGTTTAGCTCAGTTCTGGGCATCTTTGATATACCTATACAAACTTGTTCCTACATAGTAACTTGCATCTTTGAATGAGAATGTGCTTGCTTACAGCAACGTGCTATATGTTCTGAATGCCCGAATTGGGAATCTGTGTCAAAACTTTGTTAGGAATTATGTGATCCTTACTAGCTGGAAGTAAGGGAGATGGGGCATGAAGTTATTTCTAGGAGTTGGACACATACCAAGTTTAGCTCAGTTCTGGGCATCTTTGAAATACCTATACAAACTTGTTCCTACATAGTAACTTGCATCTTTGAATGAGAATGTGCTTGCTTACAGCAACGTGCTATATGTTCTGAATGCCCGAATTGGCAATCTGTGTCAAAACTTTGTTAGGAATTATGTGATCCTTACTAGCTGGAAGTAAGGGAGATGGGGCATGAAGTTATTTCTAGGAGTTGGACACATACCAAGTTTAGCTCAGTTCTGGGCATCTTTGAAATACCTATACAAACTTGTTGCTACATAGTAACTTGCATCATTAATGAGAATCTGCTTGCTTACAGCAACGTGCTATATGTTCTGAATGCCCGAATTGGGAATCTGTGTCAAAACTTTGTTAGGAATTATGTGATCCTTACTAGCTGGAAGTAAGGGAGATGGGGCATGAAGTTATTTCTAGGAGTTGGACACATACCAAGTTTAGCTCAGTTCTGGGCATCTTTGAAATACCTATACAAACTTGTTCCTACATAGTAACTTGCAACTTTGAATGAGAATGTGCTTGCTTACAGCAACGTGCTATATGTTCTGAATGCCCGAATTGGGAATCTTTGTCAAAACTTTGTTAGGAATTATATGATCCTTTCTAGCTTGAAGTAAGGGAGATGGGGCATGAAGTTATTTCTAGGGGTTGGACACATACAAAGTTTAGCTCAGTTCTGGGCATCTTTGAAATACCTATACAAATTTGTTACTACATAGTAACTTGCAACTTTGAATGAAAATGTGCTTGCTTACAGCAACGTGCTATATGTTCTGAATGCCCGAATTGGGAATCTGTGTCAAAACTTTGTTAGGATTTATGTGATCCTTACTAGCTGGAAGTAAGGGAGATGGGGCATGAAGTTATTTCTAGGAGTTGGACACATACCAAGTTTAGCTCAGTTCTGGGCATCTTTGAAATACCTATACAAACTTGTTCCTACCTAGTAACTTGCATCTTTGAATGAGAATGTGCTTGCTTACAGCAACGTGCTATATGTTCTGAATGCCCGAATAGGGAATCTGTGTCAAAACTTTGTTAGGAATTATGTGATCCTTACTAGCTGGAAGTAAGGGAGATGGGGCATGAAGTTATTTCTAGGAGTTGGATACATACCAAGTTTAGCTCAGTTCTGGGCATCTTTGAAATACCTATACAAACTTGTTCCTACCTAGTAACTTGCATCTTTGAATGAGAATCTGCTTGCTTACAGCAACGTGCTATATGTTCTGAATGCCCGAATTGGGAATCTGTGTCAAAACTTTGTTAGGAATTATGTGATCCTTACTAGCTGGAAGTAAGGGAGATGGGGCATGAAGTTATTTCTAGGAGTTGGAGACATACCAAGTTTAGCTCAGTTCTGTGCATCTTTGAAATAACTATACAAACTTGTTCCTACATAGTAACTTGCATCTTTGAATGAGAATGTGCTTGCTTACAGCAACGTGCTATATGTTCTGAATGCCCGAATTGGCAATCTGTGTCAAAACTTTGTTAGGAATTATGTGATCCTTACTAGCTGGAAGTAAGGGAGATGGGGCATGAAGTTATTTCTAGGAGTTGGACACATACCAAGGTTAGCTCAGTTCTGGGCATCTTTGAAATACCTATACAAACTTGTTCCTACATAGTAACTTGCATCTTTGAATGAGAATCTGCTTGCTTACAGCAACGTGCTATATGTTTTGAATGCCCGAATTGGGAATCTGTGTCAAAACTTTGTTAGGAATTATGTGATCCTTACTAGCTGGAAGTAAGGGAGATGGGGCATGAAGTTATTTCTAGGAGTTGGACACATACAAAGTTTAGCTCAGTTCTGGGCATCCTTGAAATACCTATACAAACTTGTTCCTACATAGTAACTTGCATCTTTAATGAGAATGTGCTTGCTTACAGCAACGTGCTATATGTTCTGAATGCCCGAATTGGGAATCTGTGTCAAAACTTTGTTAGGAATTATGTGATCCTTACTAGCTGGAAGTAAGGGAGATGGGGCATGAAGTTATTTCTAGGAGTTGGACACATACCAAGTTTAGCTCAGTTCTGGGCATCTTTGAAATACCTATACAAACTTGTTCCTACATAGTAACTTGCATCTTTGAATGAGAATCTGCTTGCTTACAGCAACGTGCTATATGTTCTGAATGCCCGAATTGGGAATCGGTGTCAAAACTTTGTTAGGAATTATGTGATCCTTACTAGCTGGAAGTAAGGCAGATGGGGCATGAAGTTATTTCTAGGAGTTGGACACATACCAAGTTTAGCTCAGTTCTGGGCATCTTTGAAATACCTATACAAACTTGTTCCTACATAGTAACTTGCAACTTTGAATGAAAATGTGCTTGCTTACAGCAACGTGCTATATGTTCTGAATGCCCGAATTGGGAATCTGTGTCAAAACTTTGTTAGGAATTATGTGATCCTTACTAGCTGGAAGTAAGGGAGATGGGGCATGAAGTTATTTCTAGGAGTTGGACACATACCAAGTTTAGCTCAGTTCTGGGCATCTTTGAAATACCTATACAAACTTCTTCCTACATAGTAACTTGCAACTTTGAATGAGAATGTGCTTGCCTACAGCAACGTGCTATATGTTCTGAATGCCCGAATTGGGAATCTGTGTCAAAACTTTGTTAGGAATTATGTGATCCTTACTAGCTGGAAGTAAGGGAGATGGGGCATGAAGTTATTTCTAGGAGTTGGACACATACCAAGTTTAGCTCAGTTCTGGGCATCTTTGAAATACCTATACAAACTTGTTCCTACATAGTAACTTGCATCTTTGAATGAGAATGTGCTTGCTTACAGCAACGTGCTATATGTTCTGAATGCCCGAATTGGGAATCTGTGTCAAAACTTTGTTAGGAATTATGTGATCCTTACTAGCTGGAAGTAAGGGAGATGGGGCATGAAGTTATTTCTTGGAGTTGGACACATACCAAGTTTAGCTCAGTTCTGGGCATCTTTGAAATACCTATACAAACTTGTTCCTACATAGTAACTTGCAACTTTGAATGAGAATGTGCTTGCTTACAGCAACGTGCTATATGTTCTGAATGCCCGAATTGGGAATCTGTGTCAAAACTTTGTTAGGAATTATGTGATCCTTACTAGCTGGAAGTAAGGGAGATGGGGCATGAAGTTATTTCTACGAGTTGGACACATACCAAGTTTAGCTCAGTTCTGGGCATCTTTGAAATACCTATACAAACTTGTTCCTACATAGTAACTTGCAACTTTGAATGAAAATGTGCTTGCTTACAGCAACGTGCTATATGATCTGAATGCCCGAATTGGGAATCTGTGTCAAAACTTTGTTAGGAATTATATGATCCTTTCTAGCTGGAAGTAAGGGAGATGGGGCATGAAGTTATTTCTATGGGTTGGACACATACAAAGTTTAGCTCAGTTCTGGGCATCTTTGAAATACCTATACAAACTTGTTCCTACATAGTAACTTGCAACTTTGAATGAAAATGTGCTTGCTTACAGCAACGTGCTATATGTTCTGAATGCCCGAATTGGGAATCTGTGTCAAAACTTTGTTAGGAATTATGTGATCCTTACTAGCTGGAAGTAAGGGAGATGGGGCATGAAGTTATTTCTAGGAGTTGGACACATACCAAGTTTAGCTCAGTTCTGGGCATCTTTGATATACCTATACAAACTTGTTCCTACATAGTAACTTGCATCTTTGAATGAGAATGTGCTTGCTTACAGCAACGTGCTATATGTTCTGAATGCCCGAATTGGGAATCTGTGTCAAAACTTTGTTAGGAATTATGTGATCCTTACTAGCTGGAAGTAAGGGAGATGGGGCATGAAGTTATTTCTAGGAGTTGGACACATACCAAGTTTAGCTCAGTTCTGGGCATCTTTGAAATACCTATACAAACTTGTTCCTACATAGTAACTTGCATCTTTGAATGAGAATGTGCTTGCTTACAGCAACGTGCTATATGTTCTGAATGCCCGAATTGGCAATCTGTGTCAAAACTTTGTTAGGAATTATGTGATCCTTACTAGCTGGAAGTAAGGGAGATGGGGCATGAAGTTATTTCTAGGAGTTGGACACATACCAAGTTTAGCTCAGTTCTGGGCATCTTTGAAATACCTATACAAACTTGTTGCTACATAGTAACTTGCATCATTAATGAGAATCTGCTTGCTTACAGCAACGTGCTATATGTTCTGAATGCCCGAATTGGGAATCTGTGTCAAAACTTTGTTAGGAATTATGTGATCCTTACTATCTGGAAGTAAGGGAGATGGGGCATGAAGTTATTTCTAGGAGTTGGACACATACCAAGTTTAGCTCAGTTCTGGGCATCTTTGAAATACCTATACAAACTTGTTCCTACATAGTAACTTGCAACTTTGAATGAGAATGTGCTTGCTTACAGCAACGTGCTATATGTTCTGAATGCCCGAATTGGGAATCTGTGTCAAAACTTTGTTAGGAATTATGTGATCCTTACTAGCTGGAAGTAAGGGAGATGGGGCATGAAGTTATTTCTAGGAGTTGGACACATACCAAGTTTAGCTCAGTTCTGGGCATCTTGGAAATACCTATACAAACTTGTTCCTACATAGTAACTTGCATCTTTATGAGAATCTGCTTGCTTACAACAACGTGCTGTATGTTCTGAATGCACGATTTGGGAATCTGTGTCAAAACTTTGTTAGGAATTATGTGATCTCCACTAGCTGGAAGTAAGGGAGATGGGGCATGAAGTTATTTCTAGGAGTTGGACACATACCAAGTTTAGCTCAGTTCTGGGCATCTTTGAAATACCTATACAAACTTGTTCCTACATAGTAACTTGCAACTTTGAATGAGAATGTGCTTGCTTACAGCAACGTGCTATATGTTCTGAATGCCCGATTTGGCAATCTGTGTCAAAACTTCGTTAGGAATTATGTGATCCTTACTAGCTGGAAGTAAGGGAGATGGGGCATGAAGTTATTTCTAGGAGTTGGACACATACCAAGTTTAGCTCAGTTCTGGGCATCTTTGAAATACCTATACAAACTTGTTCCTACATAGTAACTTGCATCTTTGAATGAGAATCTGCTTGCTTACAGCAACGTGCTATATGTTCTGAATGCCCGAATTGGCAATCTGTGTCAAAACTTTGTTAGGAATTATGTGATCCTTACTAGCTGGAAGTAAGGGAGATGAGGCATGAAGTTATTTCTAGGAGTTGGACACATACCAAGTTTAGCTCAGTTCTGGGCATCTTTGAAATACCTATACAAACTTCTTCCTACATAGTAACTTGCAACTTTGAATGAGAATGTGCTTGCCTACAGCAACGTGCTATATGTTCTGAATGCCCGAATTGGGAATCTGTGTCAAAACTTTGTTAGGAATTATGTGATCCTTACTAGCTGGAAGTAAGGGAGATGGGGCATGAAGTTATTTCTAGGAGTTGGACACATACCAAGTTTAGCTCAGTTCTGGGCATCTTTGAAATACCTATACAAACTTGTTCCTACATAGTAACTTGCATCTTTGAATGAGAATGTGCTTGCTTACAGCAACGTGCTATATGTTCTGAATGCCCGAATTGGGAATCTGTGTCAAAACTTTGTTAGGAATTATGTGATCCTTACTAGCTGGAAGTAAGGGAGATGGGGCATGAAGTTATTTCTTGGAGTTGGACACATACCAAGTTTAGCTCAGTTCTGGGCATCTTTGAAATACCTATACAAACTTGTTCCTACATAGTAACTTGCAACTTTGAATGAGAATGTGCTTGCTTACAGCAACGTGCTATATGTTCTGAATGCCCGAATTGGGAATCTGTGTCAAAACTTTGTTAGGAATTATGTGATCCTTACTAGCTGGAAGTAAGGGAGATGGGGCATGAAGTTATTTCTTGGAGTTGGAGACATACCAAGTTTAGCTCAGTTCTGGGCATCTTTGAAATACCTATACAAACTTGTTCCTACATAGTAACTTGCAACTTTGAATGAAAATGTGCTTGCTTACAGCAACGTGCTATATGATCTGAATGCCCGAATTGGGAATCTGTGTCAAAACTTTGTTAGGAATTATATGATCCTTTCTAGCTGGAAGTAAGGGAGATGGGGCATGAAGTTATTTCTAGGAGTTGGACACATACCAAGTTTAGCTCAGTTCTGGGCATCTTTGAAATACCTATACAAACTTGTTCCTACATAGTAACTTGCATCTTTGAATGAGAATTTGCTTGCTTACAGCAACGTGCTATATGTTCTGAATGCCCGAATTGGCAATCTGTGTCAAAACTTTGTTAGGAATTATGTGATCCTTACTAGCTGGAAGTAAGGGAGATGGGGCATGAAGTTATTTCTAGGAGTTGGACACATACCAAGTTTAGCTCAGTTCTGGGCATCTTTGAAATACCTATACAAACTTGTTCCTACATAGTAACTTGCATCTTTGAATGAGAATCTGCTTGCTTACAGCAACGTGCTATATGTTCTGAATGCCCGAATTGGGAATCTGTGTCAAAACTTTGTTAGGAATTATGTGATCCTTACTAGCTGGAAGTAAGGCAGATGGGGCATGAAGTTATTTCTAGGAGTTGGACACATACCAAGTTTAGCTCAGTTCTGGGCATCTTTGAAATACCTATACAAACTTGTTCCTACATAGTAACTTGCAACTTTGAATGAAAATGTGCTTCCTTACAGCAACGTACGATATGTTCTGAATGCCCGAATTGGGAATCTGTGTCAAAACTTTGTTAGGAATTATATGATCCTTTCTAGCTGGAAGTAAGTGAGATGGGGCATGAAGTTATTTCTAGGGGTTGGACACATACCAAGTTTAGCTCAGTTCTGGGCATCTTTGAAATACCTATACAAACTTGTTCCTACATAGTAACTTGCAACTTTGAATGAGAATGTGCTTGCTTACAGCAACGTGCTATATGTTCTGAATGCCCGAATTGGGAATCTGTGTCAAAACTTTGTTAGGAATTATGTGATCCTTACTAGCTGGAAGTAAGGGAGATGGGGCATGAAGTTATTTCTAGGAGTTGGACACATACCAAGTTTAGCTCAGTTCTGTGCATCTTTGAAATACCTATACAAACTTGTTCCTACATAGTAACTTGCATCTTTGAATGAGAATGTGCTTGCTTACAGCAACGTGCTATATGTTCTGAATGCCCGAATTGGGAATCTGTGTCAAAACTTTGTTAGGAATTATGTGATCCTTACTAGCTGGAAGTAAGGGAGATGGGGCATGAAGGTATTTCTAGGAGTTGGACACATACCAAGTTTAGCTCAGTTCTGGTCATCTTTGAAATACCTATACAAACTTGTTCCTACATAGTAATTTGCATCTTTGAATGAGAATCTGCTTGCTTACAGCAACGTGCTATATGTTCTGAATGCCCGAATAGGGAATCTGTGTCAAAACTTTGTTAGGAATTATGTGATCCTTACTAGCTGGAAGTAAGGGAGATGGAGCATGAAGTTATTTCTAGGAGTTGGACACATACCAAGTTTAGCTCAGTTCTGGGCATCTTTGAAATACCTATACAAACTTGTTCCTACCTAGTAACTTGCATCTTTGAATGAGAATGTGCTTGCTTACAGCAACGTGCTATATGTTCTGAATGCCCGAATAGGGAATCTGTGTCAAAACTTTGTTAGGAATTATGTGATCCTTACTAGCTGGAAGTAAGGGAGATGGGGCATGAAGTTATTTCTAGGAGTTGGACACATACCAAGTTTAGCTCAGTTCTGGGCATCTTTGAAATACCTATACAAACTTGTTCCTACATAGTAACTTGCATCTTTGAATGAGAATCTGCTTGCTTACAGCAACGTGCTATATGTTCTGAATGCCCGAATTGGGAATCTGTGTCAAAACTTTGTTAGGAATTATGTGATCCTTACTAGCTGGAAGTAAGGCAGATGGGGCATGAAGTTATTTCTAGGAGTTGGACACATACCAAGTTTAGCTCAGTTCTGGGCATCTTTGAAATACCTATACAAACTTGTTCCTACATAGTAACTTGCAACTTTGAATGAAAATGTGCTTCCTTACAGCAACGTACGATATGTTCTGAATGCCCGAATTGGGAATCTGTGTCAAAACTTTGTTAGGAATTATATGATCCTTTCTAGCTGGAAGTAAGTGAGATGGGGCATGAAGTTATTTCTAGGGGTTGGACACATACCAAGTTTAGCTCAGTTCTGGGCATCTTTGAAATACCTATACAAACTTGTTCCTACATAGTAACTTGCAACTTTGAATGAGAATGTGCTTGCTTACAGCAACGTGCTATATGTTCTGAATGCCCGAATTGGGAATCTGTGTCAAAACTTTGTTAGGAATTATGTGATCCTTACTAGCTGGAAGTAAGGGAGATGGGGCATGAAGTTATTTCTAGGAGTTGGACACATACCAAGTTTAGCTCAGTTCTGTGCATCTTTGAAATACCTATACAAACTTGTTCCTACATAGTAACTTGCATCTTTGAATGAGAATGTGCTTGCTTACAGCAACGTGCTATATGTTCTGAATGCCCGAATTGGGAATCTGTGTCAAAACTTTGTTAGGAATTATGTGATCCTTACTAGCTGGAAGTAAGGGAGATGGGGCATGAAGGTATTTCTAGGAGTTGGACACATACCAAGTTTAGCTCAGTTCTGGTCATCTTTGAAATACCTATACAAACTTGTTCCTACATAGTAATTTGCATCTTTGAATGAGAATCTGCTTGCTTACAGCAACGTGCTATATGTTCTGAATGCCCGAATAGGGAATCTGTGTCAAAACTTTGTTAGGAATTATGTGATCCTTACTAGCTGGAAGTAAGGGAGATGGAGCATGAAGTTATTTCTAGGAGTTGGACACATACCAAGTTTAGCTCAGTTCTGGGCATCTTTGAAATACCTATACAAACTTGTTCCTACCTAGTAACTTGCATCTTTGAATGAGAATGTGCTTGCTTACAGCAACGTGCTATATGTTCTGAATGCCCGAATAGGGAATCTGTGTCAAAACTTTGTTAGGAATTATGTGATCCTTACTAGCTGGAAGTAAGGGAGATGGGGCATGAAGTTATTTCTAGGAGTTGGACACATACCAAGTTTAGCTCAGTTCTGGGCATCTTTGAAATACCTATACAAACTTGTTCCTACCTAGTAACTTGCATCTTTGAATGAGAATCTGCTTGCTTACAGCAACGTGCTATATGTTCTGAATGCCCGAATTGGGAATCTGTGTCAAAACTTTGTTAGGAATTATGTGATCCTTACTAGCTGGAAGTAAGGGAGATGGGGCATGAAGTTATTTCTAGGAGTTGGACACATACAAAGTTTAGCTCAGTTCTGGGCATCTTTGAAATACCTATACAAACTTGTTCCTACATAGTAACTTGCATCTTTGAATGAGAATCTGCTTGCTTACAGAAACGTGCTATATGTTCTGAATGCCCGATTTGGGAATCTGTGTCAAAACTTTGTTAGGAATTATGTGATCCTTACTAGCTGGAAGTAAGGGAGATGGGGCATGAAGTTATTTCTAGGAGTTGGACACATACCAAGTTTAGCTCAGTTCTGGGCATCTTTGAAATACCTATACAAACTTGTTCCTACATAGTAACTTGCATCTGTGAATGAGAATGTGCTTGCTTACAGCAACGTGCTATATGTTCTGAATGCCCGAATTGGGAATCTGTGTCAAAACTTTGTTAGGAATTATGTGATCCTTACTACCTGGAAGTAAGGGAGATGTGGCATGAAGTTATTTCTAGGAGTTGGACACATACCAAGTTTAGCTCAGTTCTGGGCATCTTTGAAATACCTATACAAACTTGTTCCTACATAGTAACTTGCAACTTTGAATGAGAATGTGCTTGCTTACAGCAACGTGCTATATGTTCTGAATGCCCGATTTGGGAATCTGTGTCAAAACTTTGTTAGGAATTATGTGATCCTTACTAGCTGGAAGTAAGGGAGATGGGGCATGAAGTTATTTCTAGGAGTTGGACACATACCAAGTTTAGCTCAGTTCTCGGCATCTTTGAAATACCTATACAAACTTGTTCCTACATAGTAACTTGCATCTTTGAATGAGAATGTGCTTGCTTACAGCAACGTGCTATATGTTCTGAATGCCCGAATTGGCAATCTGTGTCAAAACTTTGTTAGGAATTATGTGATCCTTACTAGCTGGACGTAAGGGAGATGGGGCATGAAGTTATTTCTAGGAGTTGGACACATACCAAGTTTAGCTCAGTTCTGGGCATCTTTGAAATACCTATACAAACTTGTTCCTACATAGTAACTTGCATCTTTGAATGAGAATGTGCTTGCTTACAGCAACGTGCTATATGTTCTGAATGCCCGAATTGGCAATCTGTGTCAAAACTTTGTTAGGAATTATGTGATCCTTACTAGCTGGAAGTAAGGGAGATGGGGCATGAAGTTATTTCTAGGAGTTGGACACATACCAAGTTTAGCTCAGTTCTGGGCATCTTTGAAATACCTATACAAACTTGTTCCTACATAGTAACTTGCATCATTAATGAGAATGTGCTTGCTTACAGCAACGTGCTATATGTTCTGAATGCCCGAATTGGGAATCTGTGTCAAAACTTTGTTAGGAATTATGTGATCCTTACTAGCTGGAAGTAAGGGAGATGGGGCATGAAGTTATTTCTAGGAGTTAGACACATATCAAGTTTAGCTCAGTTCTGGGCATCTTTGAAATACCTATACAAACTTGTTCCTACATAGTAACTTGCATCTTTGAATGAGAATCTGCTTGCTTACAGCAACGTGCTATATGTTCTGAATGCCCGATTTGGGAATCTGTGTCAAAACTTTGTTAGGAATTATGTGATCCTTACTAGCTGGAAGTAAGGGAGATGGGGCATGAAGTTATTTCTAGGAGTTGGACACATACCAAGTTTAGCTCAGTTCTGGGCATCTTTGAAATACCTATACAAACTTGTTCCTACATAGTAACTTGCATCTTTGAATGAGAATCTGCTTGCTTACAGCAACGTGCTATATGTTCTGAATGCCCGAATTGGGAATCTGTGTCAAAACTTTGTTAGGAATTATGTGATCCTTACTAGCTGGAAGTAAGGGAAATGGGGCATGAAGTTATTTCTAGGAGTTGGACACATACCAAGTATAGCTCAGTTCTGCGCATCTTTGAAATACCTATACAAACTTGTTCCTACATAGTAACTTGCAACTTTGAATGAGAATGTGCTTGCTTACAGCAACGTGCTATATGTTCTGAATGCCCGAATTGGGAATCTGTGTCAAAACTTTGTTAGGAATTATGTGATCCTTACTAGCTGGAAGTAAGGGAGATGGGGCATGAAGTTATTTCTAGGAGTTGGACACATACCAAGTTTAGCTCAGTTCTGGGCATCTTTGAAATACCTACACAAACTTGTTCCTACATAGTAACTTGCATCTTTGAATGAGAATCTGCTTGCTTACAGCAACGTGCTATATGTTCTCAATGCCCGAATGGGAATCTGTGTCAAAACTTTGTTAGGAATTATGTGATCCTTACTAGCTGGAAGTAAGGGAGATTGGGCATGAAGTTATTTCTAGGAGTTGGACACATACCAAGTTTATCTCAGTTCTGGGCATCTTTGAAATACCTACACAAACTTGTTCCTACATAGTAACTTGCAACTTTGAATGAGAATGTGCTTGCCTACAGCAACGTGCTATATGTTCTGAATGCCCGAATTGGGAATCTGTGTCAAAACTTTGTTAGGAATTATGTGATCCTTACTAGCTGGAAGTAAGGGAGATGGGGCATGAAGTTATTTCTAGGAGTTGGACACATACCAAGTTTAGCTCAGTTCTGGGCATCTTTGAAATACCTATACAAACTTGTTCCTACATAGTAACTTGCAACTTTGAATGAGAATGTGCTTGCTTACAGCAACGTGCTATATGTTCTGAATGCCCGAATTGGGAATCTGTGTCAAAACTTTGTTAGGAATTATGTGATCCTTACTAGCTGGAAGTAAGGGAGATGGGGCATGAAGTTATTTCTTGGAGTTGGACACATACCAAGTTTAGCTCAGTTCTGGGCATCTTTGAAATACCTATAGAAACTTGTTCCTACATAGTAACTTGCAACTTTGAATGAGAATGTGCTTGCTTACAGCAACGTGCTATATGTTCTGAATGCCCGAATTGGGAATCTGTGTCAAAACTTTGTTAGGAATTATGTGATCCTTACTAGCTGGAAGTAAGGGAGATGGGGCATGAAGTTATTTCTAGGAGTTGGACACATACCAAGTTTAGCTCAGTTCTGGGCATCTTTGAAATACCTATACAAACTTGTTCCTACATAGTAACTTGCAACTTTGAATGAGAATGTGCTTGCTTACAGCAACGTGCTATATGTTCTGAATGACCGAATTGGCAATCTGTGTCAAAACTTTGTTAGCAATTGTGTGATCCTTACTAGCTGGAAGTAAGGGAGATGGGGCATGAAGTTATGTCTAGGAGTTGGACACATACCAAGTTTAGCTCAGTTCTGGGCATCTTTGAAATACCTATACAAACTTGTTCCTACATAGTAACTTACAACTTTGAATGAGAATCTGCTTGCTTACAGCAACGTGCTATATGTTCTGAATGCCCGAATTGGGAATCTGTGTCAAAACTTTGTTAGGAATTATGTGATCCTTACTAGCTGGAAGTAAGGGAGATGGGGCATGAAGTTATTTCTAGGAGTTGGACACATACCAAGTTTAGCTCAGTTCTGGGCATCTTTGAAATACCTATACAAACTTGTTCCTACATAGTAACTTGCAACTTTGAATGAGAATGTGCTTGCTTACAGCAACGTGCTATATGTTCTGAATGCCCGAATTGGGAATCTGTGTCAAATCTTTGTTAGGAATTATGTGATCCTTACTAGCTGGAAGTAAGGGAGATGGGGCATGAAGTTATTTCTAGGAGTTGGACACATACCAAGTTTAGCTCAGTTCTGGGCATCTTTGAAATACCTATACAAACTTGTTCCTACATAGTAACTTGCAACTTTGAATGAGAATGTGCTTGCTTACAGCAACGTGCTATATGTTCTGAATGCCCGAATTGGCAATCTGTGTCAAAACTTTGTTAGGAATTATGTGATCCTTACTAGCTGGAAGTAAGGGAGATGGGGCATGAAGTTATTTCTAGGAGTTGGACACATACCAAGTTTAGCTCAGTTCTGGGCATCTTTGATATACCTATACAAACTTGTTCCTACATAGTAACTTGCATCTTTGAATGAGAATGTGCTTGCTTACAGCAACGTGCTATATGTTCTGAATGCCCGAATTGGGAATCTGTGTCAAAACTTTGTTAGGAATTATGTGATCCTTACTAGCTGGAAGTAAGGGAGATGGGGCATGAAGTTATTTCTAGGAGTTGGACACATACCAAGCTTAGCTCAGTTCTGGGCATCTTTGAAATACCTATACAAACTTGTTCCTACATAGTAACTTGCATCTTTGAATGAGAATGTGCTTGCTTACAGCAACGTGCTATATGTTCTGAATGCCCGAATTGGGAATCTGTGTCAAATCTTTGTTAGGAATTATGTGATCCTTACTAGCTGGAAGTAAGGGAGATGGGGCATGAAGTTATTTCTAGGAGTTGGACACATACCAAGTTTAGCCTTGTTCTGGGCATCTTTGAAATACCTATACAAACTTGTTGCTACATAGTAAGCTTGCATCATTAATGAGAATCTGCTTGCTTACAGCAACGTGCTATATGTTCTGAATGCCCGAATTGGGAATCTGTGTCAAAACTTTGTTAGGAATTATGTGATCCTTACTATCTGGAAGTAAGGGAGATGGGGCATGAAGTTATTTCTAGGAGTTGGACACATACCAAGTTTAGCTCAGTTCTGGGCATCTTTGAAATACCTATACAAACTTGTTCCTACATAGTAACTTGCAACTTTGAATGAGAATGTGCTTGCTTACAGCAACGTGCTATATGTTCTGAATGCCCGAATTGGGAATCTGTGTCAAAACTTCGTTAGGAATTATGTGATCCTTACTAGCTGGAAGTAAGGGAGATGGGGCATGAAGTTATTTCTAGGAGTTGGACACATGCAAAGTTTAGCTCAGTTCTGGGCATCTTTGAAATACCTATACAAACTTGTTCCTACATAGTAACTTGCATCTTTGAATGAGAATGTGCTTGCTTACAGCAACGTGCTATATGTTCTGAATGCCCGAATTGGGAATCTCTGTCAAAACTTTGTTAGGAATTATGTGATCCTTACTAGCTGGAAGTAAGGGAGATGGGGCATGAAGTTATTTCTAGGAGTTGGACACATACCAAGTTTAGCTCAGTTCTGGGCATCTTGGAAATACCTATACAAACTTGTTCCTACATAGTAACTTGCATCTTTATGAGAATCTGCTTGCTTACAGCAACGTGCTGTATGTTCTGAATGCACGATTTGGGAATCTGTGTCAAAACTTTGTTAGGAATTATGTGATCTCCACTAGCTGGAAGTAAGGGAGATGGGGCATGAAGTTATTTCTAGGAGTTGGACACATACCAAGTTTAGCTCAGTTCTGGGCATCTTTTAAATACCTATACAAACTTGTTCTAACATAGTAACTTGCAACTTTGAATGAGAATGTGCTTGCTTGCAGCAACGTGCTATATGTTCTGAATGCCCGAATTGGCAATCTGTGTCAAAACTTTGTTAGGAATTATGTGATCCTTACTAGCTGGAAGTAAGGGAGATGGGGCATGAAGTTATTTCTAGGAGTTGGACACATACCAAGTTTAGCTCAGTTCTGGGCATCTTTGAAATACCTATACAAACTTGTTCTAATATAGTAACTTGCAACTTTGAATGAGAATGTGCTTGCTTGCAGCAACGTGCTATATGTTCTGAATGCCCGAATTGGCAATCTGTGTCAAAACTTTGTTAGGAATTATGTGATCCTTACTAGCTAGAAGTAAGGGAGATGGGGCATGAAGTTATTTCTAGGAGTTGGACACATACCAAGTTTAGCTCAGTTCTGGGCATCTTTGAAATACCTATACAAACTTGTTCCTACATAGTAACTTGCATCTTTAATGAGAATCTGCTTGCTTACAGCAACGTGCTATATGTTCTGAATGCCCGATTTGGGAATCTGTGTCAAAACTTTGTTAGGAATTATGTGATCCCCTCTAGCTGGAAGTAAGGGAGATGGGGCATGAAGTTATTTCTAGGAGTTGGACACATACCAAGTTTAGCTCAGTTCTGGGCATCTTTGAAATACCTATACAAACTTGTTCCTACATAGTAACTTGCAACTTTGAATGAGAATGTGCTTGCTTACAGCAACGTGCTATATGTTCTGAATGCCCGATTTGGCAATCTGTGTCAAAACTTCGTTAGGAATTATGTGATCCTTACTAGCTGGAAGTAAGGGAGATGGGGCATGAAGTTATTTCTAGGAGTTGGACACATACCAAGTTTAGCTCAGTTCTGGGCATCTTTGAAATACCTATACAAACTTGTTCCTACATAGTAACTTGCATCTTTGAAAGAGAATGTGCTTGCTTACAGCAACGTGCTATATGTTCTGAATGCCCGATTTGGCAATCTGTGTCAAAACTTCGTTAGGAATTATGTGATCCTTACTAGCTGGAAGTAAGGGAGATGGGGCATGAAGTTATTTCTAGGAGTTGGAGACATACCAAGTTTAGCTCAGTTCTGGGCATCTTTGAAATACCTATACAAACTTGTTCCTACATAGTAACTTGCGTCTTTGAATGAGAATCTGCTTGCTTACAGCAACGTGCTGTATGTTCTGAATGCCCGATTTGGGAATCTGTGTCAAAACTTTGTTAGGAATTATGTGATCCTTACTAGCTGGAAGTAAGGGAGATGGGGCATGAAGTTATTTCTAGGAGTTGGACACATACCAAGTTTAGCTCAGTTCTGGGCATCTTTGAAATACCTATACAAACTTGTTCCTACATAGTAACTTGCATCTGTGAATGAGAATGTGCTTGCTTACAGCAACGTGCTATATGTTCTGAATGCCCGAATTGGGAATCTGTGTCAAAACTTTGTTAGGAATTATGTGATCCTTACTACCTGGAAGTAAGGGAGATGTGGCATGAAGTTATTTCTAGGAGTTGGACACATACCAAGTTTAGCTCAGTTCTGGGCATCTTTGAAATACCTATACAAACTTGTTCCTACATAGTAACTTGCAACTTTGAATGAGAATGTGCTTGCTTACAGCAACGTGCTATATGTTCTGAATGCCCGATTTGGGAATCTGTGTCAAAACTTTGTTAGGAATTATGTGATCCTTACTAGCTGGAAGTAAGGGAGATGGGGCATGAAGTTATTTCTAGGAGTTGGACACATACCAAGTTTAGCTCAGTTCTCGGCATCTTTGAAATACCTATACAAACTTGTTCCTACATAGTAACTTGCATCTTTGAATGAGAATGTGCTTGCTTACAGCAACGTGCTATATGTTCTGAATGCCCGAATTGGCAATCTGTGTCAAAACTTTGTTAGGAATTATGTGATCCTTACTAGCTGGACGTAAGGGAGATGGGGCATGAAGTTATTTCTAGGAGTTGGACACATACCAAGTTTAGCTCAGTTCTGGGCATCTTTGAAATACCTATACAAACTTGTTCCTACATAGTAACTTGCATCTTTGAATGAGAATGTGCTTGCTTACAGCAACGTGCTATATGTTCTGAATGCCCGAATTGGCAATCTGTGTCAAAACTTTGTTAGGAATTATGTGATCCTTACTAGCTGGAAGTAAGGGAGATGGGGCATGAAGTTATTTCTAGGAGTTGGACACATACCAAGTTTAGCTCAGTTCTGGGCATCTTTGAAATACCTATACAAACTTGTTCCTACATAGTAACTTGCATCATTAATGAGAATGTGCTTGCTTACAGCAACGTGCTATATGTTCTGAATGCCCGAATTGGGAATCTGTGTCAAAACTTTGTTAGGAATTATGTGATCCTTACTAGCTGGAAGTAAGGGAGATGGGGCATGAAGTTATTTCTAGGAGTTAGACACATATCAAGTTTAGCTCAGTTCTGGGCATCTTTGAAATACCTATACAAACTTGTTCCTACATAGTAACTTGCATCTTTGAATGAGAATCTGCTTGCTTACAGCAACGTGCTATATGTTCTGAATGCCCGATTTGGGAATCTGTGTCAAAACTTTGTTAGGAATTATGTGATCCTTACTAGCTGGAAGTAAGGGAGATGGGGCATGAAGTTATTTCTAGGAGTTGGACACATACCAAGTTTAGCTCAGTTCTGGGCATCTTTGAAATACCTATACAAACTTGTTCCTACATAGTAACTTGCATCTTTGAATGAGAATCTGCTTGCTTACAGCAACGTGCTATATGTTCTGAATGCCCGAATTGGGAATCTGTGTCAAAACTTTGTTAGGAATTATGTGATCCTTACTAGCTGGAAGTAAGGGAAATGGGGCATGAAGTTATTTCTAGGAGTTGGACACATACCAAGTATAGCTCAGTTCTGCGCATCTTTGAAATACCTATACAAACTTGTTCCTACATAGTAACTTGCAACTTTGAATGAGAATGTGCTTGCTTACAGCAACGTGCTATATGTTCTGAATGCCCGAATTGGGAATCTGTGTCAAAACTTTGTTAGGAATTATGTGATCCTTACTAGCTGGAAGTAAGGGAGATGGGGCATGAAGTTATTTCTAGGAGTTGGACACATACCAAGTTTAGCTCAGTTCTGGGCATCTTTGAAATACCTACACAAACTTGTTCCTACATAGTAACTTGCATCTTTGAATGAGAATCTGCTTGCTTACAGCAACGTGCTATATGTTCTCAATGCCCGAATGGGAATCTGTGTCAAAACTTTGTTAGGAATTATGTGATCCTTACTAGCTGGAAGTAAGGGAGATTGGGCATGAAGTTATTTCTAGGAGTTGGACACATACCAAGTTTATCTCAGTTCTGGGCATCTTTGAAATACCTACACAAACTTGTTCCTACATAGTAACTTGCAACTTTGAATGAGAATGTGCTTGCCTACAGCAACGTGCTATATGTTCTGAATGCCCGAATTGGGAATCTGTGTCAAAACTTTGTTAGGAATTATGTGATCCTTACTAGCTGGAAGTAAGGGAGATGGGGCATGAAGTTATTTCTAGGAGTTGGACACATACCAAGTTTAGCTCAGTTCTGGGCATCTTTGAAATACCTATACAAACTTGTTCCTACATAGTAACTTGCAACTTTGAATGAGAATGTGCTTGCTTACAGCAACGTGCTATATGTTCTGAATGCCCGAATTGGGAATCTGTGTCAAAACTTTGTTAGGAATTATGTGATCCTTACTAGCTGGAAGTAAGGGAGATGGGGCATGAAGTTATTTCTTGGAGTTGGACACATACCAAGTTTAGCTCAGTTCTGGGCATCTTTGAAATACCTATAGAAACTTGTTCCTACATAGTAACTTGCAACTTTGAATGAGAATGTGCTTGCTTACAGCAACGTGCTATATGTTCTGAATGCCCGAATTGGGAATCTGTGTCAAAACTTTGTTAGGAATTATGTGATCCTTACTAGCTGGAAGTAAGGGAGATGGGGCATGAAGTTATTTCTAGGAGTTGGACACATACCAAGTTTAGCTCAGTTCTGGGCATCTTTGAAATACCTATACAAACTTGTTCCTACATAGTAACTTGCAACTTTGAATGAGAATGTGCTTGCTTACAGCAACGTGCTATATGTTCTGAATGACCGAATTGGCAATCTGTGTCAAAACTTTGTTAGCAATTGTGTGATCCTTACTAGCTGGAAGTAAGGGAGATGGGGCATGAAGTTATGTCTAGGAGTTGGACACATACCAAGTTTAGCTCAGTTCTGGGCATCTTTGAAATACCTATACAAACTTGTTCCTACATAGTAACTTACAACTTTGAATGAGAATCTGCTTGCTTACAGCAACGTGCTATATGTTCTGAATGCCCGAATTGGGAATCTGTGTCAAAACTTTGTTAGGAATTATGTGATCCTTACTAGCTGGAAGTAAGGGAGATGGGGCATGAAGTTATTTCTAGGAGTTGGACACATACCAAGTTTAGCTCAGTTCTGGGCATCTTTGAAATACCTATACAAACTTGTTCCTACATAGTAACTTGCAACTTTGAATGAGAATGTGCTTGCTTACAGCAACGTGCTATATGTTCTGAATGCCCGAATTGGGAATCTGTGTCAAATCTTTGTTAGGAATTATGTGATCCTTACTAGCTGGAAGTAAGGGAGATGGGGCATGAAGTTATTTCTAGGAGTTGGACACATACCAAGTTTAGCTCAGTTCTGGGCATCTTTGAAATACCTATACAAACTTGTTCCTACATAGTAACTTGCAACTTTGAATGAGAATGTGCTTGCTTACAGCAACGTGCTATATGTTCTGAATGCCCGAATTGGCAATCTGTGTCAAAACTTTGTTAGGAATTATGTGATCCTTACTAGCTGGAAGTAAGGGAGATGGGGCATGAAGTTATTTCTAGGAGTTGGACACATACCAAGTTTAGCTCAGTTCTGGGCATCTTTGATATACCTATACAAACTTGTTCCTACATAGTAACTTGCATCTTTGAATGAGAATGTGCTTGCTTACAGCAACGTGCTATATGTTCTGAATGCCCGAATTGGGAATCTGTGTCAAAACTTTGTTAGGAATTATGTGATCCTTACTAGCTGGAAGTAAGGGAGATGGGGCATGAAGTTATTTCTAGGAGTTGGACACATACCAAGCTTAGCTCAGTTCTGGGCATCTTTGAAATACCTATACAAACTTGTTCCTACATAGTAACTTGCATCTTTGAATGAGAATGTGCTTGCTTACAGCAACGTGCTATATGTTCTGAATGCCCGAATTGGCAATCTGTGTCAAAACTTTGTTAGGAATTATGTGATCCTTACTAGCTGGAAGTAAGGGAGATGGGGCATGAAGTTATTTCTAGGAGTTGGACACATACCAAGTTTAGCCTTGTTCTGGGCATCTTTGAAATACCTATACAAACTTGTTGCTACATAGTAAGCTTGCATCATTAATGAGAATCTGCTTGCTTACAGCAACGTGCTATATGTTCTGAATGCCCGAATTGGGAATCTGTGTCAAAACTTTGTTAGGAATTATGTGATCCTTACTATCTGGAAGTAAGGGAGATGGGGCATGAAGTTATTTCTAGGAGTTGGACACATACCAAGTTTAGCTCAGTTCTGGGCATCTTTGAAATACCTATACAAACTTGTTCCTACATAGTAACTTGCAACTTTGAATGAGAATGTGCTTGCTTACAGCAACGTGCTATATGTTCTGAATGCCCGAATTGGGAATCTGTGTCAAAACTTCGTTAGGAATTATGTGATCCTTACTAGCTGGAAGTAAGGGAGATGGGGCATGAAGTTATTTCTAGGAGTTGGACACATGCAAAGTTTAGCTCAGTTCTGGGCATCTTTGAAATACCTATACAAACTTGTTCCTACATAGTAACTTGCATCTTTGAATGAGAATGTGCTTGCTTACAGCAACGTGCTATATGTTCTGAATGCCCGAATTGGGAATCTCTGTCAAAACTTTGTTAGGAATTATGTGATCCTTACTAGCTGGAAGTAAGGGAGATGGGGCATGAAGTTATTTCTAGGAGTTGGACACATACCAAGTTTAGCTCAGTTCTGGGCATCTTGGAAATACCTATACAAACTTGTTCCTACATAGTAACTTGCATCTTTATGAGAATCTGCTTGCTTACAGCAACGTGCTGTATGTTCTGAATGCACGATTTGGGAATCTGTGTCAAAACTTTGTTAGGAATTATGTGATCTCCACTAGCTGGAAGTAAGGGAGATGGGGCATGAAGTTATTTCTAGGAGTTGGACACATACCAAGTTTAGCTCAGTTCTGGGCATCTTTGAAATACCTATACAAACTTGTTCCTACATAGTAACTTGCATCTTTAATGAGAATCTGCTTGCTTACAGCAACGTGCTATATGTTCTGAATGCCCGATTTGGGAATCTGTGTCAAAACTTTGTTAGGAATTATGTGATCCCCTCTAGCTGGAAGTAAGGGAGATGGGGCATGAAGTTATTTCTAGGAGTTGGACACATACCAAGTTTAGCTCAGTTCTGGGCATCTTTGAAATACCTATACAAACTTGTTCCTACATAGTAACTTGCAACTTTGAATGAGAATGTGCTTGCTTACAGCAACGTGCTATATGTTCTGAATGCCCGATTTGGCAATCTGTGTCAAAACTTCGTTAGGAATTATGTGATCCTTACTAGCTGGAAGTAAGGGAGATGGGGCATGAAGTTATTTCTAGGAGTTGGACACATACCAAGTTTAGCTCAGTTCTGGGCATCTTTGAAATACCTATACAAACTTGTTCCTACATAGTAACTTGCATCTTTGAAAGAGAATGTGCTTGCTTACAGCAACGTGCTATATGTTCTGAATGCCCGATTTGGCAATCTGTGTCAAAACTTCGTTAGGAATTATGTGATCCTTACTAGCTGGAAGTAAGGGAGATGGGGCATGAAGTTATTTCTAGGAGTTGGAGACATACCAAGTTTAGCTCAGTTCTGGGCATCTTTGAAATACCTATACAAACTTGTTCCTACATAGTAACTTGCGTCTTTGAATGAGAATCTGCTTGCTTACAGCAACGTGCTATATGTTCTGAATGCCCGAATGGGAATCTGTGTCAAAACTTTGTTAGGAATTATGTGATCCTTACTAGCTGGAAGTAAGGGAGATTGGGCATGAAGTTATTTCTAGGAGTTGGACACATACCAAGTTTAGCTCAGTTCTGGGCATCTTTGAAATACCTACACAAACTTGTTCCTACATAGTAACTTGCAACTTTGAATGAGAATGTGCTTGCCTACAGCAACGTGCTATATGTTCTGAATGCCCGAATTGGGAATCTGTGTCAAAACTTTGTTAGGAATTATGTGATCCTTACTAGCTGGAAGTAAGGGAGATGGGGCATGAAGTTATTTCTAGGAGTTGGACACATACCAGGTTTAGCTCAGGTCTGGGCATCTTTGAAATACCTATACAAACTTGTTCCTACATTGTAACTTGCAACTTTGAATGAGAATGTGCTTGCTTACAGCAACGTGCTATATGTTCTGAATGCCCGAATTGGGAATCTGTGTCAAAACTTTGTTAGGAATTATGTGATCCTTACTAGCTGGAAGTAAGGGAGATGGGGCATGAAGTTATTTCTTGGAGTTGGACACATACCAAGTTTAGCTCAGTTCTGGGCATCTTTGAAATACCTATACAAACTTGTTCCTACATAGTAACTTGCAACTTTGAATGAGAATGTGCTTGCTTACAGCAACGTGCTATATGTTCTGAATGCCCGAATTGGCAATCTGTGTCAAAACTTTGTTAGCAATTATGTGATCCTTACTAGCTGGAAGTAAGGGAGATGGGGCATGAAGTTATTTCTAGGAGTTGGACACATACCAAGTTTAGCTCAGTTCTGGGCATCTTTGAAATACCTATACAAACTTGTTCCTACATAGTAACTTGCAACTTTGAATGAGAATCTGCTTGCTTACAGCAACGTGCTATATGTTCTGAATGCCCGAATTGGGAATCTGTGTCAAAACTTTGTTAGGAATTATGTGATCCTTACTAGCTGGAAGTAAGGGAGATGGGGCATGAAGTTATTTCTAGGAGTTGGACACATACCAAGTTTAGCTCAGTTCTGGGCATCTTTGAAATACCTATACAAACTTGTTCCTACATAGTAACTTGCAACTTTGAATGAGAATGTGCTTGCTTACAGCAACGTGCTATATGTTCTGAATGCCCGAATTGGGAATCTGTGTCAAATCTTTGTTAGGAATTATGTGATCCTTACTAGCTGGAAGTAAGGGAGATGGGGCATGAAGTTATTTCTAGGAGTTGGACACATACCAAGTTTAGCTCAGTTCTGGGCATCTTTGAAATACCTATACAAACTTGTTCCTACATAGTAACTTGCAACTTTGAATGAGAATGTGCTTGCTTACAGCAACGTGCTATATGTTCTGAATGCCCGAATTGGCAATCTGTGTCAAAACTTTGTTAGGAATTATGTGATCCTTACTAGCTGGAAGTAAGGGAGATGGGGCATGAAGTTATTTCTAGGAGTTGGACACATACCAAGTTTAGCTCAGTTCTGGGCATCTTTGATATACCTATACAAACTTGTTCCTACATAGTAACTTGCATCTTTGAATGAGAATGTGCTTGCTTACAGCAACGTGCTATATGTTCTGAATGCCCGAATTGGGAATCTGTGTCAAAACTTTGTTAGGAATTATGTGATCCTTACTAGCTGGAAGTAAGGGAGATGGGGCATGAAGTTATTTCTAGGAGTTGGACACATACCAAGCTTAGCTCAGTTCTGGGCATCTTTGAAATACCTATACAAACTTGTTCCTACATAGTAACTTGCATCTTTGAATGAGAATGTGCTTGCTTACAGCAACGTGCTATATGTTCTGAATGCCCGAATTGGCAATCTGTGTCAAAACTTTGTTAGGAATTATGTGATCCTTACTAGCTGGAAGTAAGGGAGATGGGGCATGAAGTTATTTCTAGGAGTTGGACACATACCAAGTTTAGCTCAGTTCTGGGCATCTTTGAAATACCTATACAAACTTGTTCTAATATAGTAACTTGCAACTTTGAATGAGAATGTGCTTGCTTGCAGCAACGTGCTATATGTTCTGAATGCCCGAATTGGCAATCTGTGTCAAAACTTTGTTAGGAATTATGTGATCCTTACTAGCTAGAAGTAAGGGAGATGGGGCATGAAGTTATTTCTAGGAGTTGGACACATACCAAGTTTAGCTCAGTTCTGGGCATCTTTGAAATACCTATACAAACTTGTTCCTACATAGTAACTTGCATCTTTAATGAGAATCTGCTTGCTTACAGCAACGTGCTATATGTTCTGAATGCCCGATTTGGGAATCTGTGTCAAAACTTTGTTAGGAATTATGTGATCCCCTCTAGCTGGAAGTAAGGGAGATGGGGCATGAAGTTATTTCTAGGAGTTGGACACATACCAAGTTTAGCTCAGTTCTGGGCATCTTTGAAATACCTATACAAACTTGTTCCTACATAGTAACTTGCAACTTTGAATGAGAATGTGCTTGCTTACAGCAACGTGCTATATGTTCTGAATGCCCGATTTGGCAATCTGTGTCAAAACTTCGTTAGGAATTATGTGATCCTTACTAGCTGGAAGTAAGGGAGATGGGGCATGAAGTTATTTCTAGGAGTTGGACACATACCAAGTTTAGCTCAGTTCTGGGCATCTTTGAAATACCTATACAAACTTGTTCCTACATAGTAACTTGCATCTTTGAAAGAGAATGTGCTTGCTTACAGCAACGTGCTATATGTTCTGAATGCCCGATTTGGCAATCTGTGTCAAAACTTCGTTAGGAATTATGTGATCCTTACTAGCTGGAAGTAAGGGAGATGGGGCATGAAGTTATTTCTAGGAGTTGGAGACATACCAAGTTTAGCTCAGTTCTGGGCATCTTTGAAATACCTATACAAACTTGTTCCTACATAGTAACTTGCGTCTTTGAATGAGAATCTGCTTGCTTACAGCAACGTGCTATATGTTCTGAATGCCCGAATGGGAATCTGTGTCAAAACTTTGTTAGGAATTATGTGATCCTTACTAGCTGGAAGTAAGGGAGATTGGGCATGAAGTTATTTCTAGGAGTTGGACACATACCAAGTTTAGCTCAGTTCTGGGCATCTTTGAAATACCTACACAAACTTGTTCCTACATAGTAACTTGCAACTTTGAATGAGAATGTGCTTGCCTACAGCAACGTGCTATATGTTCTGAATGCCCGAATTGGGAATCTGTGTCAAAACTTTGTTAGGAATTATGTGATCCTTACTAGCTGGAAGTAAGGGAGATGGGGCATGAAGTTATTTCTAGGAGTTGGACACATACCAAGTTTAGCTCAGTTCTGGGCATCTTTGAAATACCTATACAAACTTGTTCCTACATAGTAACTTGCAACTTTGAATGAGAATGTGCTTGCTTACAGCAACGTGCTATATGTTCTGAATGCCCGAATTGGCAATCTGTGTCAAAACTTTGTTAGGAATTATGTGATCCTTACTAGCTGGAAGTAAGGGAGATGGGGCATGAAGTTATTTCTTGGAGTTGGACACATACCAAGTTTAGCTCAGTTCTGGGCATCTTTGAAATACCTATAGAAACTTGTTCCTACATAGTAACTTGCAAATTTGAATGAGAATGTGCTTGCTTACAGCAACATGCTATATGTTCTGAATGCCCGAATTGGGAATCTGTGTCAAAACTTTGTTAGGAATTATGTGATCCTTACTAGCTGGAAGTAAGGGAGATGGGGCATGAAGTTATTTCTAGGAGTTGGACACATACCAAGTTTAGCTCAGTTCTGGGCATCTTTGAAATACCTATACAAACTTGTTCCTACATAGTAACTTGCAACTTTGAATGAGAATGTGCTTGCTTACAGCAACGTGCTATATGTTCTGAATGCCCGAATTGGCAATCTGTGTCAAAACTTTGTTAGCAATTATGTGATCCTTACTAGCTGGAAGTAAGGGAGATGGGGCATGAAGTTTTTTCTAGGAGTTGGACACATACCAAGTTTAGCTCAGTTCTGGGCATCTTTGAAATACCTATACAAACTTGTTCCTACATAGTAACTTGCAACTTTGAATGAGAATCTGCTTGCTTACAGCAACGTGCTATATGTTCTGAATGCCCGAATTGGGAATCTGTGTCAAAACTTTGTTAGGAATTATGTGATCCTTACTAGCTGGAAGTAAGGGAGATGGGGCATGAAGTTATTTCTAGGAGTTGGACACATACCAAGTTTAGCTCAGTTCTGGGCATCTTTGAAATACCTATACAAACTTGTTCCTACATAGTAACTTGCAACTTTGAATGAGAATGTGCTTGCTTACAGCAACGTGCTATATGTTCTGAATGCCAGAATTGGGAATCTGTGTCAAATCTTTGTTAGGAATTATGTGATCCTTACTAGCTGGAAGTAAGGGAGATGGGGCATGAAGTTATTTCTAGGAGTTGGACACATACCAAGTTTAGCTCAGTTCTGGGCATCTTTGAAATACCTATACAAACTTGTTCCTACATAGTAACTTGCAACTTTGAATGAGAATGTGCTTGCTTACAGCAACGTGCTATATGTTCTGAATGCCCGAATTGGCAATCTGTGTCAAAACTTTGTTAGGAATTATGTGATCCTTACTAGCTGGAAGTAAGGGAGATGGGGCATGAAGTTATTTCTAGGAGTTGGACACATACCAAGTTTAGCTCAGTTCTGGGCATCTTTGATATACCTATACAAACTTGTTCCTACATAGTAACTTGCATCTTTGAATGAGAATGTGCTTGCTTACAGCAACGTGCTATATGTTCTGAATGCCCGAATTGGGAATCTGTGTCAAAACTTTGTTAGGAATTATGTGATCCTTACTAGCTGGAAGTAAGGGAGATGGGGCATGAAGTTATTTCTAGGAGTTGGACACATACCAAGCTTAGCTCAGTTCTGGGCATCTTTGAAATACCTATACAAACTTGTTCCTACATAGTAACTTGCATCTTTGAATGAGAATGTGCTTGCTTACAGCAACGTGCTATATGTTCTGAATGCCCGAATTGGCAATCTGTGTCAAAACTTTGTTAGGAATTATGTGATCCTTACTAGCTGGAAGTAAGGGAGATGGGGCATGAAGTTATTTCTAGGAGTTGGACACATACCAAGTTTAGCTCAGTTCTGGGCATCTTTGAAATACCTATACAAACTTGTTGCTACATAGTAACTTGCATCATTAATGAGAATCTGCTTGCTTACAGCAACGTGCTATATGTTCTGAATGCCCGAATTGGGAATCTGTGTCAAAACTTTGTTAGGAATTATGTGATCCTTACTATCTGGAAGTAAGGGAGATGGGGCATGAAGTTATTTCTAGGAGTTGGACACATACCAAGTTTAGCTCAGTTCTGGGCATCTTTGAAATACCTATACAAACTTCTTCCTACATAGTAACTTGCAACTTTGAATGAGAATGTGCTTGCTTACAGCAACGTGCTATATGTTCTGAATGCCCGAATTGGCAATCTGTGTCAAAACTTTGTTAGCAATTATGTGATCCTTACTAGCTGGAAGTAAGGGAGATGGGGCATGAAGTTATTTCTAGGAGTTGGACACATACCAAGTTTAGCTCAGTTCTGGGCATCTTTGAAATACCTATACAAACTTGTTCCTACATAGTAACTTGCAACTTTGAATGAGAATCTGCTTGCTTACAGCAACGTGCTATATGTTCTGAATGCCCGAATTGGGAATCTGTGTCAAAACTTTGTTAGGAATTATGTGATCCTTACTAGCTGGAAGTAAGGGAGATGGGGCATGAAGTTATTTCTAGGAGTTGGACACATACCAAGTTTAGCTCAGTTCTGGGCATCTTTGAAATACCTATACAAACTTGTTCCTACATAGTAACTTGCAACTTTGAATGAGAATGTGCTTGCTTACAGCAACGTGCTATATGTTCTGAATGCCCGAATTGGGAATCTGTGTCAAATCTTTGTTAGGAATTATGTGATCCTTACTAGCTGGAAGTAAGGGAGATGGGGCATGAAGTTATTTCTAGGAGTTGGACACATACCAAGTTTAGCTCAGTTCTGGGCATCTTTGAAATACCTATACAAACTTGTTCCTACATAGTAACTTGCAACTTTGAATGAGAATGTGCTTGCTTACAGCAACGTGCTATATGTTCTGAATGCCCGAATTGGCAATCTGTGTCAAAACTTTGTTAGGAATTATGTGATCCTTACTAGCTGGAAGTAAGGGAGATGGGGCATGAAGTTATTTCTAGGAGTTGGACACATACCAAGTTTAGCTCAGTTCTGGGCATCTTTGATATACCTATACAAACTTGTTCCTACATAGTAACTTGCATCTTTGAATGAGAATGTGCTTGCTTACAGCAACGTGCTATATGTTCTGAATGCCCGAATTGGGAATCTGTGTCAAAACTTTGTTAGGAATTATGTGATCCTTACTAGCTGGAAGTAAGGGAGATGGGGCATGAAGTTATTTCTAGGAGTTGGACACATACCAAGCTTAGCTCAGTTCTGGGCATCTTTGAAATACCTATACAAACTTGTTCCTACATAGTAACTTGCATCTTTGAATGAGAATGTGCTTGCTTACAGCAACGTGCTATATGTTCTGAATGCCCGAATTGGCAATCTGTGTCAAAACTTTGTTAGGAATTATGTGATCCTTACTAGCTGGAAGTAAGGGAGATGGGGCATGAAGTTATTTCTAGGAGTTGGACACATACCAAGTTTAGCTCAGTTCTGGGCATCTTTGAAATACCTATACAAACTTGTTCTAATATAGTAACTTGCAACTTTGAATGAGAATGTGCTTGCTTGCAGCAACGTGCTATATGTTCTGAATGCCCGAATTGGCAATCTGTGTCAAAACTTTGTTAGGAATTATGTGATCCTTACTAGCTAGAAGTAAGGGAGATGGGGCATGAAGTTATTTCTAGGAGTTGGACACATACCAAGTTTAGCTCAGTTCTGGGCATCTTTGAAATACCTATACAAACTTGTTCCTACATAGTAACTTGCATCTTTAATGAGAATCTGCTTGCTTACAGCAACGTGCTATATGTTCTGAATGCCCGATTTGGGAATCTGTGTCAAAACTTTGTTAGGAATTATGTGATCCCCTCTAGCTGGAAGTAAGGGAGATGGGGCATGAAGTTATTTCTAGGAGTTGGACACATACCAAGTTTAGCTCAGTTCTGGGCATCTTTGAAATACCTATACAAACTTGTTCCTACATAGTAACTTGCAACTTTGAATGAGAATGTGCTTGCTTACAGCAACGTGCTATATGTTCTGAATGCCCGATTTGGCAATCTGTGTCAAAACTTCGTTAGGAATTATGTGATCCTTACTAGCTGGAAGTAAGGGAGATGGGGCATGAAGTTATTTCTAGGAGTTGGACACATACCAAGTTTAGCTCAGTTCTGGGCATCTTTGAAATACCTATACAAACTTGTTCCTACATAGTAACTTGCATCTTTGAAAGAGAATGTGCTTGCTTACAGCAACGTGCTATATGTTCTGAATGCCCGATTTGGCAATCTGTGTCAAAACTTCGTTAGGAATTATGTGATCCTTACTAGCTGGAAGTAAGGGAGATGGGGCATGAAGTTATTTCTAGGAGTTGGAGACATACCAAGTTTAGCTCAGTTCTGGGCATCTTTGAAATACCTATACAAACTTGTTCCTACATAGTAACTTGCGTCTTTGAATGAGAATCTGCTTGCTTACAGCAACGTGCTATATGTTCTGAATGCCCGAATGGGAATCTGTGTCAAAACTTTGTTAGGAATTATGTGATCCTTACTAGCTGGAAGTAAGGGAGATTGGGCATGAAGTTATTTCTAGGAGTTGGACACATACCAAGTTTAGCTCAGTTCTGGGCATCTTTGAAATACCTACACAAACTTGTTCCTACATAGTAACTTGCAACTTTGAATGAGAATGTGCTTGCCTACAGCAACGTGCTATATGTTCTGAATGCCCGAATTGGGAATCTGTGTCAAAACTTTGTTAGGAATTATGTGATCCTTACTAGCTGGAAGTAAGGGAGATGGGGCATGAAGTTATTTCTAGGAGTTGGACACATACCAAGTTTAGCTCAGTTCTGGGCATCTTTGAAATACCTATACAAACTTGTTCCTACATAGTAACTTGCAACTTTGAATGAGAATGTGCTTGCTTACAGCAACGTGCTATATGTTCTGAATGCCCGAATTGGGAATCTGTGTCAAAACTTTGTTAGGAATTATGTGATCCTTACTAGCTGGAAGTAAGGGAGATGGGGCATGAAGTTATTTCTTGGAGTTGGACACATACCAAGTTTAGCTCAGTTCTGGGCATCTTTGAAATACCTATAGAAACTTGTTCCTACATAGTAACTTGCAAATTTGAATGAGAATGTGCTTGCTTACAGCAACATGCTATATGTTCTGAATGCCCGAATTGGGAATCTGTGTCAAAACTTTGTTAGGAATTATGTGATCCTTACTAGCTGGAAGTAAGGGAGATGGGGCATGAAGTTATTTCTAGGAGTTGGACACATACCAAGTTTAGCTCAGTTCTGGGCATCTTTGAAATACCTATACAAACTTGTTCCTACATAGTAACTTGCAACTTTGAATGAGAATGTGCTTGCTTACAGCAACGTGCTATATGTTCTGAATGCCCGAATTGGCAATCTGTGTCAAAACTTTGTTAGCAATTATGTGATCCTTACTAGCTGGAAGTAAGGGAGATGGGGCATGAAGTTATTTCTAGGAGTTGGACACATACCAAGTTTAGCTCAGTTCTGGGCATCTTTGAAATACCTATACAAACTTGTTCCTACATAGTAACTTGCAACTTTGAATGAGAATCTGCTTGCTTACAGCAACGTGCTATATGTTCTGAATGCCCGAATTGGGAATCTGTGTCAAAACTTTGTTAGGAATTATGTGATCCTTACTAGCTGGAAGTAAGGGAGATGGGGCATGAAGTTATTTCTAGGAGTTGGACACATACCAAGTTTAGCTCAGTTCTGGGCATCTTTGAAATACCTATACAAACTTGTTCCTACATAGTAACTTGCAACTTTGAATGAGAATGTGCTTGCTTACAGCAACGTGCTATATGTTCTGAATGCCCGAATTGGGAATCTGTGTCAAATCTTTGTTAGGAATTATGTGATCCTTACTAGCTGGAAGTAAGGGAGATGGGGCATGAAGTTATTTCTAGGAGTTGGACACATACCAAGTTTAGCTCAGTTCTGGGCATCTTTGAAATACCTATACAAACTTGTTCCTACATAGTAACTTGCAACTTTGAATGAGAATGTGCTTGCTTACAGCAACGTGCTATATGTTCTGAATGCCCGAATTGGCAATCTGTGTCAAAACTTTGTTAGGAATTATGTGATCCTTACTAGCTGGAAGTAAGGGAGATGGGGCATGAAGTTATTTCTAGGAGTTGGACACATACCAAGTTTAGCTCAGTTCTGGGCATCTTTGATATACCTATACAAACTTGTTCCTACATAGTAACTTGCATCTTTGAATGAGAATGTGCTTGCTTACAGCAACGTGCTATATGTTCTGAATGCCCGAATTGGGAATCTGTGTCAAAACTTTGTTAGGAATTATGTGATCCTTACTAGCTGGAAGTAAGGGAGATGGGGCATGAAGTTATTTCTAGGAGTTGGACACATACCAAGCTTAGCTCAGTTCTGGGCATCTTTGAAATACCTATACAAACTTGTTCCTACATAGTAACTTGCATCTTTGAATGAGAATGTGCTTGCTTACAGCAACGTGCTATATGTTCTGAATGCCCGAATTGGCAATCTGTGTCAAAACTTTGTTAGGAATTATGTGATCCTTACTAGCTGGAAGTAAGGGAGATGGGGCATGAAGTTATTTCTTGGAGTTGGACACATACCAAGTTTAGCTCAGTTCTGGGCATCTTTGAAATACCTATAGAAACTTGTTCCTACATAGTAACTTGCAACTTTGAATGAGAATGTGCTTGCTTACAGCAACATGCTATATGTTCTGAATGCCCGAATTGGGAATCTGTGTCAAAACTTTGTTAGGAATTATGTGATCCTTACTAGCTGGAAGTAAGGGAGATGGGGCATGAAGTTATTTCTAGGAGTTGGACACATACCAAGTTTAGCTCAGTTCTGGGCATCTTTGAAATACCTATACAAACTTGTTCCTACATAGTAACTTGCAACTTTGAATGAGAATGTGCTTGCTTACAGCAACGTGCTATATGTTCTGAATGCCCGAATTGGCAATCTGTGTCAAAACTTTGTTAGCAATTATGTGATCCTTACTAGCTGGAAGTAAGGGAGATGGGGCATGAAGTTATTTCTAGGAGTTGGACACATACCAAGTTTAGCTCAGTTCTGGGCATCTTTGAAATACCTATACAAACTTGTTCCTACATAGTAACTTGCAACTTTGAATGAGAATCTGCTTGCTTACAGCAACGTGCTATATGTTCTGAATGCCCGAATTGGGAATCTGTGTCAAAACTTTGTTAGGAATTATGTGATCCTTACTAGCTGGAAGTAAGGGAGATGGGGCATGAAGTTATTTCTAGGAGTTGGACACATACCAAGTTTAGCTCAGTTCTGGGCATCTTTGAAATACCTATACAAACTTGTTCCTACATAGTAACTTGCAACTTTGAATGAGAATGTGCTTGCTTACAGCAACGTGCTATATGTTCTGAATGCCCGAATTGGGAATCTGTGTCAAATCTTTGTTAGGAATTATGTGATCCTTACTAGCTGGAAGTAAGGGAGATGGGGCATGAAGTTATTTCTAGGAGTTGGACACATACCAAGTTTAGCTCAGTTCTGGGCATCTTTGAAATACCTATACAAACTTGTTCCTACATAGTAACTTGCAACTTTGAATGAGAATGTGCTTGCTTACAGCAACGTGCTATATGTTCTGAATGCCCGAATTGGCAATCTGTGTCAAAACTTTGTTAGGAATTATGTGATCCTTACTAGCTGGAAGTAAGGGAGATGGGGCATGAAGTTATTTCTAGGAGTTGGACACATACCAAGTTTAGCTCAGTTCTGGGCATCTTTGATATACCTATACAAACTTGTTCCTACATAGTAACTTGCATCTTTGAATGAGAATGTGCTTGCTTACAGCAACGTGCTATATGTTCTGAATGCCCGAATTGGGAATCTGTGTCAAAACTTTGTTAGGAATTATGTGATCCTTACTAGCTGGAAGTAAGGGAGATGGGGCATGAAGTTATTTCTAGGAGTTGGACACATACCAAGCTTAGCTCAGTTCTGGGCATCTTTGAAATACCTATACAAACTTGTTCCTACATAGTAACTTGCATCTTTGAATGAGAATGTGCTTGCTTACAGCAACGTGCTATATGTTCTGAATGCCCGAATTGGCAATCTGTGTCAAAACTTTGTTAGGAATTATGTGATCCTTACTAGCTGGAAGTAAGGGAGATGGGGCATGAAGTTATTTCTAGGAGTTGGACACATACCAAGTTTAGCTCAGTTCTGGGCATCTTTGAAATACCTATACAAACTTGTTGCTACATAGTAACTTGCATCATTAATGAGAATCTGCTTGCTTACAGCAACGTGCTATATGTTCTGAATGCCCGAATTGGGAATCTGTGTCAAAACTTTGTTAGGAATTATGTGATCCTTACTATCTGGAAGTAAGGGAGATGGGGCATGAAGTTATTTCTAGGAGTTGGACACATACCAAGTTTAGCTCAGTTCTGGGCATCTTTGAAATACCTATACAAACTTGTTCCTACATAGTAACTTGCAACTTTGAATGAGAATGTGCTTGCTTACAGCAACGTGCTATATGTTCTGAATGCCCGAATTGGGAATCTGTGTCAAAACTTTGTTAGGAATTATGTGATCCTTACTAGCTGGAAGTAAGGGAGATGGGGCATGAAGTTATTTCTAGGAGTTGGACACATACCAAGTTTAGCTCAGTTCTGGGCATCTTTGAAATACCTATACAAACTTGTTCCTACATAGTAACTTGCAACTTTGAATGAGAATGTGCTTGCTTACAGCAACGTGCTATATGTTCTGAATGCCCGAATTGGCAATCTGTGTCAAAACTTTGTTAGCAATTATGTGATCCTTACTAGCTGGAAGTAAGGGAGATGGGGCATGAAGTTATTTCTAGGAGTTGGACACATACCAAGTTTAGCTCAGTTCTGGGCATCTTTGAAATACCTATACAAACTTGTTCCTACATAGTAACTTGCAACTTTGAATGAGAATCTGCTTGCTTACAGCAACGTGCTATATGTTCTGAATGCCCGAATTGGCAATCTGTGTCAAAACTTTGTTAGGAATTATGTGATCCTTACTAGCTGGAAGTAAGGGAGATGGGGCATGAAGTTATTTCTAGGAGTTGGACACATACCAAGTTTAGCTCAGTTCTGGGCATCTTTGAAATACCTATACAAACTTGTTCCTACATAGTAACTTGCATCTTTGAAAGAGAATGTGCTTGCTTACAGCAACGTGCTATATGTTCTGAATGCCCGATTTGGCAATCTGTGTCAAAACTTCGTTAGGAATTATGTGATCCTTACTAGCTGGAAGTAAGGGAGATGGGGCATGAAGTTATTTCTAGGAGTTGGAGACATACCAAGTTTAGCTCAGTTCTGGGCATCTTTGAAATACCTATACAAACTTGTTCCTACATAGTAACTTGCGTCTTTGAATGAGAATCTGCTTGCTTACAGCAACGTGCTATATGTTCTGAATGCCCGAATGGGAATCTGTGTCAAAACTTTGTTAGGAATTATGTGATCCTTACTAGCTGGAAGTAAGGGAGATTGGGCATGAAGTTATTTCTAGGAGTTGGACACATACCAAGTTTAGCTCAGTTCTGGGCATCTTTGAAATACCTACACAAACTTGTTCCTACATAGTAACTTGCAACTTTGAATGAGAATGTGCTTGCCTACAGCAACGTGCTATATGTTCTGAATGCCCGAATTGGGAATCTGTGTCAAAACTTTGTTAGGAATTATGTGATCCTTACTAGCTGGAAGTAAGGGAGATGGGGCATGAAGTTATTTCTAGGAGTTGGACACATACCAAGTTTAGCTCAGTTCTGGGCATCTTTGAAATACCTATACAAACTTGTTCCTACATAGTAACTTGCAACTTTGAATGAGAATGTGCTTGCTTACAGCAACGTGCTATATGTTCTGAATGCCCGAATTGGGAATCTGTGTCAAAACTTTGTTAGGAATTATGTGATCCTTACTAGCTGGAAGTAAGGGAGATGGGGCATGAAGTTATTTCTTGGAGTTGGACACATACCAAGTTTAGCTCAGTTCTGGGCATCTTTGAAATACCTATAGAAACTTGTTCCTACATAGTAACTTGCAAATTTGAATGAGAATGTGCTTGCTTACAGCAACATGCTATATGTTCTGAATGCCCGAATTGGGAATCTGTGTCAAAACTTTGTTAGGAATTATGTGATCCTTACTAGCTGGAAGTAAGGGAGATGGGGCATGAAGTTATTTCTAGGAGTTGGACACATACCAAGTTTAGCTCAGTTCTGGGCATCTTTGAAATACCTATACAAACTTGTTCCTACATAGTAACTTGCAACTTTGAATGAGAATGTGCTTGCTTACAGCAACGTGCTATATGTTCTGAATGCCCGAATTGGCAATCTGTGTCAAAACTTTGTTAGCAATTATGTGATCCTTACTAGCTGGAAGTAAGGGAGATGGGGCATGAAGTTATTTCTAGGAGTTGGACACATACCAAGTTTAGCTCAGTTCTGGGCATCTTTGAAATACCTATACAAACTTGTTCCTACATAGTAACTTGCAACTTTGAATGAGAATCTGCTTGCTTACAGCAACGTGCTATATGTTCTGAATGCCCGAATTGGGAATCTGTGTCAAAACTTTGTTAGGAATTATGTGATCCTTACTAGCTGGAAGTAAGGGAGATGGGGCATGAAGTTATTTCTAGGAGTTGGACACATACCAAGTTTAGCTCAGTTCTGGGCATCTTTGAAATACCTATACAAACTTGTTCCTACATAGTAACTTGCAACTTTGAATGAGAATGTGCTTGCTTACAGCAACGTGCTATATGTTCTGAATGCCCGAATTGGGAATCTGTGTCAAATCTTTGTTAGGAATTATGTGATCCTTACTAGCTGGAAGTAAGGGAGATGGGGCATGAAGTTATTTCTAGGAGTTGGACACATACCAAGTTTAGCTCAGTTCTGGGCATCTTTGAAATACCTATACAAACTTGTTCCTACATAGTAACTTGCAACTTTGAATGAGAATGTGCTTGCTTACAGCAACGTGCTATATGTTCTGAATGCCCGAATTGGCAATCTGTGTCAAAACTTTGTTAGGAATTATGTGATCCTTACTAGCTGGAAGTAAGGGAGATGGGGCATGAAGTTATTTCTAGGAGTTGGACACATACCAAGTTTAGCTCAGTTCTGGGCATCTTTGATATACCTATACAAACTTGTTCCTACATAGTAACTTGCATCTTTGAATGAGAATGTGCTTGCTTACAGCAACGTGCTATATGTTCTGAATGCCCGAATTGGGAATCTGTGTCAAAACTTTGTTAGGAATTATGTGATCCTTACTAGCTGGAAGTAAGGGAGATGGGGCATGAAGTTATTTCTAGGAGTTGGACACATACCAAGCTTAGCTCAGTTCTGGGCATCTTTGAAATACCTATACAAACTTGTTCCTACATAGTAACTTGCATCTTTGAATGAGAATGTGCTTGCTTACAGCAACGTGCTATATGTTCTGAATGCCCGAATTGGCAATCTGTGTCAAAACTTTGTTAGGAATTATGTGATCCTTACTAGCTGGAAGTAAGGGAGATGGGGCATGAAGTTATTTCTTGGAGTTGGACACATACCAAGTTTAGCTCAGTTCTGGGCATCTTTGAAATACCTATAGAAACTTGTTCCTACATAGTAACTTGCAACTTTGAATGAGAATGTGCTTGCTTACAGCAACATGCTATATGTTCTGAATGCCCGAATTGGGAATCTGTGTCAAAACTTTGTTAGGAATTATGTGATCCTTACTAGCTGGAAGTAAGGGAGATGGGGCATGAAGTTATTTCTAGGAGTTGGACACATACCAAGTTTAGCTCAGTTCTGGGCATCTTTGAAATACCTATACAAACTTGTTCCTACATAGTAACTTGCAACTTTGAATGAGAATGTGCTTGCTTACAGCAACGTGCTATATGTTCTGAATGCCCGAATTGGCAATCTGTGTCAAAACTTTGTTAGCAATTATGTGATCCTTACTAGCTGGAAGTAAGGGAGATGGGGCATGAAGTTATTTCTAGGAGTTGGACACATACCAAGTTTAGCTCAGTTCTGGGCATCTTTGAAATACCTATACAAACTTGTTCCTACATAGTAACTTGCAACTTTGAATGAGAATCTGCTTGCTTACAGCAACGTGCTATATGTTCTGAATGCCCGAATTGGGAATCTGTGTCAAAACTTTGTTAGGAATTATGTGATCCTTACTAGCTGGAAGTAAGGGAGATGGGGCATGAAGTTATTTCTAGGAGTTGGACACATACCAAGTTTAGCTCAGTTCTGGGCATCTTTGAAATACCTATACAAACTTGTTCCTACATAGTAACTTGCAACTTTGAATGAGAATGTGCTTGCTTACAGCAACGTGCTATATGTTCTGAATGCCCGAATTGGGAATCTGTGTCAAATCTTTGTTAGGAATTATGTGATCCTTACTAGCTGGAAGTAAGGGAGATGGGGCATGAAGTTATTTCTAGGAGTTGGACACATACCAAGTTTAGCTCAGTTCTGGGCATCTTTGAAATACCTATACAAACTTGTTCCTACATAGTAACTTGCAACTTTGAATGAGAATGTGCTTGCTTACAGCAACGTGCTATATGTTCTGAATGCCCGAATTGGCAATCTGTGTCAAAACTTTGTTAGGAATTATGTGATCCTTACTAGCTGGAAGTAAGGGAGATGGGGCATGAAGTTATTTCTAGGAGTTGGACACATACCAAGTTTAGCTCAGTTCTGGGCATCTTTGATATACCTATACAAACTTGTTCCTACATAGTAACTTGCATCTTTGAATGAGAATGTGCTTGCTTACAGCAACGTGCTATATGTTCTGAATGCCCGAATTGGGAATCTGTGTCAAAACTTTGTTAGGAATTATGTGATCCTTACTAGCTGGAAGTAAGGGAGATGGGGCATGAAGTTATTTCTAGGAGTTGGACACATACCAAGCTTAGCTCAGTTCTGGGCATCTTTGAAATACCTATACAAACTTGTTCCTACATAGTAACTTGCATCTTTGAATGAGAATGTGCTTGCTTACAGCAACGTGCTATATGTTCTGAATGCCCGAATTGGCAATCTGTGTCAAAACTTTGTTAGGAATTATGTGATCCTTACTAGCTGGAAGTAAGGGAGATGGGGCATGAAGTTATTTCTAGGAGTTGGACACATACCAAGTTTAGCTCAGTTCTGGGCATCTTTGAAATACCTATACAAACTTGTTGCTACATAGTAACTTGCATCATTAATGAGAATCTGCTTGCTTACAGCAACGTGCTATATGTTCTGAATGCCCGAATTGGGAATCTGTGTCAAAACTTTGTTAGGAATTATGTGATCCTTACTATCTGGAAGTAAGGGAGATGGGGCATGAAGTTATTTCTAGGAGTTGGACACATACCAAGTTTAGCTCAGTTCTGGGCATCTTTGAAATACCTATACAAACTTGTTCCTACATAGTAACTTGCAACTTTGAATGAGAATGTGCTTGCTTACAGCAACGTGCTATATGTTCTGAATGCCCGAATTGGGAATCTGTGTCAAAACTTTGTTAGGAATTATGTGATCCTTACTAGCTGGAAGTAAGGGAGATGGGGCATGAAGTTATTTCTAGGAGTTGGACACATACCAAGTTTAGCTCAGTTCTGGGCATCTTTGAAATACCTATACAAACTTGTTCCTACATAGTAACTTGCAACTTTGAATGAGAATGTGCTTGCTTACAGCAACGTGCTATATGTTCTGAATGCCCGAATTGGCAATCTGTGTCAAAACTTTGTTAGCAATTATGTGATCCTTACTAGCTGGAAGTAAGGGAGATGGGGCATGAAGTTATTTCTAGGAGTTGGACACATACCAAGTTTAGCTCAGTTCTGGGCATCTTTGAAATACCTATACAAACTTGTTCCTACATAGTAACTTGCAACTTTGAATGAGAATCTGCTTGCTTACAGCAACGTGCTATATGTTCTGAATGCCCGAATTGGCAATCTGTGTCAAAACTTTGTTAGGAATTATGTGATCCTTACTAGCTGGAAGTAAGGGAGATGGGGCATGAAGTTATTTCTAGGAGTTGGACACATACCAAGTTTAGCTCAGTTCTGGGCATCTTTGAAATACCTATACAAACTTGTTCCTACATAGTAACTTGCAACTTTGAATGAGAATGTGCTTGCTTACAGCAACGTGCTATATGTTCTGAATGCCCGAATTGGCAATCTGTGTCAAAACTTTGTTAGGAATTATGTGATCCTTACTAGCTGGAAGTAAGGGAGATGGGGCATGAAGTTATTTCTAGGAGTTGGACACATACCAAGTTTAGCTCAGTTCTGGGCATCTTTGATATACCTATACAAACTTGTTCCTACATAGTAACTTGCATCTTTGAATGAGAATGTGCTTGCTTACAGCAACGTGCTATATGTTCTGAATGCCCGAATTGGGAATCTGTGTCAAAACTTTGTTAGGAATTATGTGATCCTTACTAGCTGGAAGTAAGGGAGATGGGGCATGAAGTTATTTCTAGGAGTTGGACACATACCAAGCTTAGCTCAGTTCTGGGCATCTTTGAAATACCTATACAAACTTGTTCCTACATAGTAACTTGCATCTTTGAATGAGAATGTGCTTGCTTACAGCAACGTGCTATATGTTCTGAATGCCCGAATTGTCAATCTGTGTCAAAACTTTGTTAGGAATTATGTGATCCTTACTAGCTGGAAGTAAGGGAGATGGGGCATGAAGTTATTTCTAGGAGTTGGACACATACCAAGTTTAGCTCAGTTCTGGGCATCTTTGAAATACCTATACAAACTTGTTGCTACATAGTAACTTGCATCATTAATGAGAATCTGCTTGCTTACAGCAACGTGCTATATGTTCTGAATGCCCGAATTGGGAATCTGTGTCAAAACTTTGTTAGGAATTATGTGATCCTTACTATCTGGAAGTAAGGGAGATGGGGCATGAAGTTATTTCTAGGAGTTGGACACATACCAAGTTTAGCTCAGTTCTGGGCATCTTTGAAATACCTATACAAACTTGTTCCTACATAGTAACTTGCAACTTTGAATGAGAATGTGCTTGCTTACAGCAACGTGCTATATGTTCTGAATGCCCGAATTGGGAATCTGTGTCAAAACTTTGTTAGGAATTATGTGATCCTTACTAGCTGGAAGTAAGGGAGATGGGGCATGAAGTTATTTCTAGGAGTTGGACACATACAAAGTTTAGCTCAGTTCTGGGCATCTTTGAAATACCTATACAAACTTGTTCCTACATAGTAACTTGCATCTTTGAATGAGAATGTGCTTGCTTACAGCAACGTGCTATATGTTCTGAATGCCCGAATTGGGAATCTGTGTCAAAACTTTGTTAGGAATTATGTGATCCTTACTAGCTGGAAGTAAGGGAGATGGGGCATGAAGTTATTTCTAGGAGTTGGACACATACCAAGTTTAGCTCAGTTCTGGGCATCTTGGAAATACCTATACAAACTTGTTCCTACATAGTAACTTGCATCTTTATGAGAATCTGCTTGCTTACAGCAACGTGCTGTATGTTCTGAATGCACGATTTGGGAAGCTGTGTCAAAACTTTGTTAGGAATTATGTGATCTCCACTAGCTGGAAGTAAGGGAGATGGGGCATGAAGTTATTTCTAGGAGTTGGACACATACCAAGTTTAGCTCAGTTCTGGGCATCTTTGAAATACCTATACAAACTTGTTCTAACATAGTAACTTGCAACTTTGAATGAGAATGTGCTTGCTTGCAGCAACGTGCTATATGTTCTGAATGCCCGATTTGGGAATCTGTGTCAAAACTTTGTTAGGAATTATGTGATCCTTACTAGCTGGAAGTAAGGGAGATGGGGCATGAAGTTATTTCTAGGAGTTGGACATATACCAAGCTTAGCTCAGTTCTGGGCATCTTTGAAATACCTATACAAACTTGTTCCTACATAGTAACTTGCATCTTTGAATGAGAATGTGCTTGCTTACAGCAACGTGCTATATGTTCTGAATGCCCGAATTGGCAATCTGTGTCAAAACTTTGTTAGGAATTATGTGATCCTTACTAGCTGGAAGTAAGGGAGATGGGGCATGAAGTTATTTCTAGGAGTTGGACACATACCAAGTTTAGCTCAGTTCTGGGCATCTTTGAAATACCTATACAAACTTGTTGCTACATAGTAACTTGCATCATTAATGAGAATCTGCTTGCTTACAGCAACGTGCTATATGTTCTGAATGCCCGAATTGGGAATCTGTGTCAAAACTTTGTTAGGAATTATGTGATCCTTACTATCTGGAAGTAAGGGAGATGGGGCATGAAGTTATTTCTAGGAGTTGGACACATACCAAGTTTAGCTCAGTTCTGGGCATCTTTGAAATACCTATACAAACTTGTTCCTACATAGTAACTTGCAACTTTGAATGAGAATGTGCTTGCTTACAGCAACGTGCTATATGTTCTGAATGCCCGAATTGGGAATCTGTGTCAAAACTTTGTTAGGAATTATGTGATCCTTACTAGCTGGAAGTAAGGGAGATGGGGCATGAAGTTATTTCTAGGAGTTGGACACATACCAAGTTTAGCTCAGTTCTGGGCATCTTTGAAATACCTATACAAACTTGTTCCTACATAGTAACTTGCAACTTTGAATGAGAATGTGCTTGCTTACAGCAACGTGCTATATGTTCTGAATGCCCGAATTGGCAATCTGTGTCAAAACTTTGTTAGCAATTATGTGATCCTTACTAGCTGGAAGTAAGGGAGATGGGGCATGAAGTTATTTCTAGGAGTTGGACACATACCAAGTTTAGCTCAGTTCTGGGCATCTTTGAAATACCTATACAAACTTGTTCCTACATAGTAACTTGCAACTTTGAATGAGAATCTGCTTGCTTACAGCAACGTGCTATATGTTCTGAATGCCCGAATTGGCAATCTGTGTCAAAACTTTGTTAGGAATTATGTGATCCTTACTAGCTGGAAGTAAGGGAGATGGGGCATGAAGTTATTTCTAGGAGTTGGACACATACCAAGTTTAGCTCAGTTCTGGGCATCTTTGAAATACCTATACAAACTTGTTCCTACATAGTAACTTGCAACTTTGAATGAGAATGTGCTTGCTTACAGCAACGTGCTATATGTTCTGAATGCCCGAATTGGCAATCTGTGTCAAAACTTTGTTAGGAATTATGTGATCCTTACTAGCTGGAAGTAAGGGAGATGGGGCATGAAGTTATTTCTAGGAGTTGGACACATACCAAGTTTAGCTCAGTTCTGGGCATCTTTGATATACCTATACAAACTTGTTCCTACATAGTAACTTGCATCTTTGAATGAGAATGTGCTTGCTTACAGCAACGTGCTATATGTTCTGAATGCCCGAATTGGGAATCTGTGTCAAAACTTTGTTAGGAATTATGTGATCCTTACTAGCTGGAAGTAAGGGAGATGGGGCATGAAGTTATTTCTAGGAGTTGGACACATACCAAGCTTAGCTCAGTTCTGGGCATCTTTGAAATACCTATACAAACTTGTTCCTACATAGTAACTTGCATCTTTGAATGAGAATGTGCTTGCTTACAGCAACGTGCTATATGTTCTGAATGCCCGAATTGTCAATCTGTGTCAAAACTTTGTTAGGAATTATGTGATCCTTACTAGCTGGAAGTAAGGGAGATGGGGCATGAAGTTATTTCTAGGAGTTGGACACATACCAAGTTTAGCTCAGTTCTGGGCATCTTTGAAATACCTATACAAACTTGTTGCTACATAGTAACTTGCATCATTAATGAGAATCTGCTTGCTTACAGCAACGTGCTATATGTTCTGAATGCCCGAATTGGGAATCTGTGTCAAAACTTTGTTAGGAATTATGTGATCCTTACTATCTGGAAGTAAGGGAGATGGGGCATGAAGTTATTTCTAGGAGTTGGACACATACCAAGTTTAGCTCAGTTCTGGGCATCTTTGAAATACCTATACAAACTTGTTCCTACATAGTAACTTGCAACTTTGAATGAGAATGTGCTTGCTTACAGCAACGTGCTATATGTTCTGAATGCCGGAATTGGCAATCTGTGTCAAAACTTTGTTAGGAATTATGTGATCCTTACTAGCTGGAAGTAAGGGAGATGGGGCATGAAGTTATTTCTAGGAGTTGGAAACATACAAAGTTTAGCTCAGTTCTGGGCATCTTTGAAATACCTATACAAACTTGTTCCTACATAGTAACTTGCATCTTTGAATGAGAATGTGCTTGCTTACAGCAACGTGCTATATGTTCTGAATGCCCGAATTGGGAATCTGTGTCAAAACTTTGTTAGGAATTATGTGATCCTTACTAGCTGGAAGTAAGGGAGATGGGGCATGAAGTTATTTCTAGGAGTTGGACACATACCAAGTTTAGCTCAGTTCTGGGCATCTTGGAAATACCTATACAAACTTGTTCCTACATAGTAACTTGCATCTTTATGAGAATCTGCTTGCTTACAGCAACGTGCTGTATGTTCTGAATGCACGATTTGGGAAGCTGTGTCAAAACTTTGTTAGGAATTATGTGATCTCCACTAGCTGGAAGTAAGGGAGATGGGGCATGAAGTTATTTCTAGGAGTTGGACACATACCAAGTTTAGCTCAGTTCTGGGCATCTTTGAAATACCTATACAAACTTGTTCTAACATAGTAACTTGCAACTTTGAATGAGAATGTGCTTGCTTGCAGCAACGTGCTATATGTTCTGAATGCCCGATTTGGGAATCTGTGTCAAAACTTTGTTAGGAATTATGTGATCCTTACTAGCTGGAAGTAAGGGAGATGGGGCATGAAGTTATTTCTAGGAGTTGGACACATACCAAGTTTAGCTCAGTTCTGGGCATCTTTGAAATACCTATACAAACTTGTTCTAACATAGTAACTTGCAACTTTGAATGAGAATGTGCTTGCTTGCAGCAACGTGCTATATGTTCTGAATGCCCGAATTGGCAATCTGTGTCAAAACTTTGTTAGGAATTATGTGATCCTTACTAGCTAGAAGTAAGGGAGATGGGGCATGAAGTTATTTCTAGGAGTTGGACACATACCAAGTTTAGCTCAGTTCTGGGCATCTTTGAAATACCTATACAAACTTGTTCCTACATAGTAACTTGCATCTTTAATGAGAATCTGCTTGCTTACAGCAACGTGCTATATGTTCTGAATGCCTGAATTGGGAATCTGTGTCAAAACTTTGTTAGGAATTATGTGATCCCCTCTAGCTGGAAGTAAGGGAGATGGGGCATGAAGTTATTTCTAGGAGTTGGACACATACCAAGTTTAGCTCAGTTCTGGGCATCTTTGAAATACCTATACAAACTTGTTCCTACATAGTAACTTGCAACTTTGAATGAGAATGTGCTTGCTTAGAGCAACGTGCTCTATGTTCTGAATGCCCGATTTGGCAATCTGTGTCAAAACTTTGTTAGGAATTATGTGATCCTTACTAGCTGGAAGTAAGGGAGATGGGGCATGAAGTTATTTCTAGGAGTTGGACACATACCAAGTTTAGCTCAGTTCTGGGCATCTTGGAAATACCTATACAAACTTGTTCCTACATAGTAACTTGCATCTTTATGAGAATCTGCTTGCTTACAGCAACGTGCTGTATGTTCTGAATGCACGATTTGGGAATCTGTGTCAAAACTTTGTTAGGAATTATGTGATCTCCACTAGCTGGAAGTAAGGGAGATGGGGCATGAAGTTATTTCTAGGAGTTGGACACATACCAAGTTTAGCTCAGTTCTGGGCATCTTTGAAATACCTATACAAACTTGTTCTAACATAGTAACTTGCAACTTTGAATGAGAATGTGCTTGCTTGCAGCAACGTGCTATATGTTCTGAATGCCCGATTTGGGAATCTGTGTCAAAACTTTGTTAGGAATTATGTGATCCTTACTAGCTGGAAGTAAGGGAGATGGGGCATGAAGTTATTTCTAGGAGTTGGACACATACCAAGTTTAGCTCAGTTCTGGGCATCTTTGAAATACCTATACAAACTTGTTCTAACATAGTAACTTGCAACTTTGAATGAGAATGTGCTTGCTTGCAGCAACGTGCTATATGTTCTGAATGCCCGAATTGGCAATCTGTGTCAAAACTTTGTTAGGAATTATGTGATCCTTACTAGCTAGAAGTAAGGGAGATGGGGCATGAAGTTATTTCTAGGAGTTGGACACATACCAAGTTTAGCTCAGTTCTGGGCATCTTTGAAATACCTATACAAACTTGTTCCTACATAGTAACTTGCATCTTTAATGAGAATCTGCTTGCTTACAGCAACGTGCTATATGTTCTGAATGCCCGAATTGGGAATCTGTGTCAAAACTTTGTTAGGAATTATGTGATCCCCTCTAGCTGGAAGTAAGGGAGATGGGGTATGAAGTTATTTCTAGGAGTTGGACACATACCAAGTTTAGCTCAGTTCTGGGCATCTTTGAAATACCTATACAAACTTGTTCCTACATAGTAACTTGCAACTTTGAATGAGAATGTGCTTGCTTACAGCAACGTGCTCTATGTTCTGAATGCCCGATTTGGCAATCTGTGTCAAAACTTCGTTAGGAATTATGTGATCCTTACTAGCTGGAAGTAAGGGAGATGGGGCATGAAGTTATTTCTAGGAGTTGGACACATACAAAGTTTAGCTCAGTTCTGGGCATCTTTGAAATACCTATACAAACTTGTTCCTACATAGTAACTTGCATCTTTGAAAGAGAATGTGCTTGCTTACAGCAACGTGCTATATGTTCTGAATGCCCGATTTGGCAATCTGTGTCAAAACTTCGTTAGGAATTATGTGATCCTTACTAGCTGGAAGTAAGGGAGATGGGGCATGAAGTTATTTCTAGGAGTTGGACACATACCAAGTTTAGCTCAGTTCTGGGCATCTTTGAAATACCTATACAAACTTGTTCCTACATAGTAACTTGCGTCTTTGAATGAGAATCTGCTTGCTTACAGCAACGTGCTATATGTTCTGAATGCCCGAATTGGGAATCTGTGTCAAAACTTTGTTAGGAATTATGTGATCCTTACTAGCTGGAAGTAAGGGAGATGGGGCATGAAGTTATTTCTAGGAGTTGGACACATACCAAGTTTAGCTCAGTTCTGGGCATCTTTGAAATACCTATACAAACTTGTTCCTACATAGTAACTTGCAACTTTGAATGAGAATCTGCTTGCTTACAGCAACGTGCTATATGTTCTGAATGCCCGAATTGGGAATCTGTGTCAAAACTTTGTTAGGAATTATGTGATCCTTACTAGCTGGAAGTAAGGGAGATGGGGCATGAAGTTATTTCTAGGAGTTGGACACATACCAAGTTTAGCTCAGTTCTGGGCATCTTTGAAATACCTATACAAACTTGTTCCTACATAGTAACTTGCATCTTTGAATGAGAATGTGCTTGCTTACAGCAACGTGCTATATGATCTGATTGCCCGAATTGGGAATCTGTGTCAAAACTTTGTTAGGAATTATGTGATCCTTACTAGCTGGAAGTAAGGGAGATGGGGCATGAAGTTATTTCTAGGAGTTGGACACATACCAAGTTTAGCTCAGTTCTGGGCATCTTTGAAATACCTATACAAACTTGTTCCTACATAGTAACTTGCATCTTTGAATGAGAATCTGCTTGCTTACAGCAACGTGCTATATGTTCTGAATGCCCGAATGGGAATCTGTGTCAAAACTTTGTTAGGAATTATGTGATCCTTACTAGCTGGAAGTAAGGGAGATTCGGCATGAAGTTATTTCTAGGAGTTGGACACATACCAAGTTTAGCTCAGTTCTGGGCATCTTTGAAATACCTACACAAACTTGTTCCTACATAGTAACTTGCAACTTTGAATGAGAATGTGCTTGCCTACAGCAACGTGCTATATGTTCTGAATGCCCGAATTGGCAATCTGTGTCAAAACTTTGTTAGGAATTATGTGATCCTTACTAGCTGGAAGTAAGGGAGACGGGGCATGAAGTTATTTCTAGGAGTTGGACACATACCAAGTTTAGCTCAGTTCTGGGCATCTTTGAAATACCTACACAAACTTGTTCCTACATAGTAACTTGCAACTTTGAATGAGAATGTGCTTGCTTACAGCAACGTGCTATATGTTCTGAATGCCCGAATTGGGAATCTGTGTCAAAACTTTGTTAGGAATTATGTGATCCTTACTATCTGGAAGTAAGGGAGATGGGGCATGAAGTTATTTCTTGGAGTTGGACACATACCAAGTTTCGCTCAGTTCTGGGCATCTTTGAAATACCTATACAAACTTGTTCCTACATAGTAACTTGCAACTTTGAATGAGAATGTGCTTGCTTACAGCAACGTGCTGTATGTTATGAATGCCCGAATTGGGAATCTGTGTCAAAACTTTGTTAGGAATTATGTGATCCTTACTAGCTGGAAGTAAGGGAGATGGGGCATGAAGTTATTTCTAGGAGTTGGACACATACAAAGTTTAGCTCAGTTCTGGGCATCTTTGAAATACCTATACAAACTTGTTCCTACATAGTAACTTGCATCTTTGAATGAGAATGTGCTTGCTTGCAGCAACGTGCTATATGTTCTGAATGACCGATTTGGGAATCTGTGTCAAAACTTTGTTAGGAATTATGTGATCCTTACTAGCTGGAAGTAAGGGAGATGGGGCATGAAGTTATTTCTAGGAGTTGGACACATACCAAGTTTAGCTCAGTTCTGGGCATCTTTGAAATACCTATACAAACTTGTTCTAACATAGTAACTTGCAACTTTGAATGAGAATGTGCTTGCTTGCAGCAACGTGCTATATGTTCTGAATGCCCGATTTGGGAATCTGTGTCAAAACTTTGTTAGGAATTATGTGATCCTTACTAGCTAGAAGTAAGGGAGATGGCTCATGAAGTTATTTCTAGGAGTTGGACACATACCAAGTTTAGCTCAGTTCTGGGCATCTTTGAAATACCTATACAAACTTGTTCCTACATAGTAACTTGCATCTTTAATGAGAATCTGCTTGCTTACAGCAACGTGCTATATGTTCTGAATGCCCGATTTGGGAATCTGTGTCAAAACTTTGTTAGGAATTATGTGATCCCCTCTAGCTGGAAGTAAGGGAGATGGGGCATGAAGTTATTTCTAGGAGTTGGACACATACCAAGTTTAGCTCAGTTCTGGGCATCTTTGAAATACCTATACAAACTTGTTCCTACATAGTAACTTGCAACTTTGAATGAGAATGTGCTTGCTTACAGCAACGTGCTATATGTTCTGAATGCCCGATTTGGCAATCTGTGTCAAAACTTCGTTAGGAATTATGTGATCCTTACTAGCTGGAAGTAAGGGAGATGGGGCATGAAGTTATTTCTAGGAGTTGGACACATACCAAGTTTAGCTCAGTTCTGGGCATCTTTGAAATACCTATACAAACTTGTTCCTACATAGTAACTTGCATCTTTGAAAGAGAATGTGCTTGCTTACAGCAACGTGCTATATGTTCTGAATGCCCGAATTGGCAATCTGTCAAAACTTTGTTAGGAATTATGTGATCCTTACTAGCTGGAAGTAAGGGAGATGGGGCATGAAGTTATTTCTTGGAGTTGGAGACATACCAAGTTTAGCTCAGTTCTGGGCATCTTTGAAATACCTATACAAACTTGTTCCTACATAGTAACTTGCAACTTTGAATGAGAATGTGCTTGCTTACAGCAACGTGCTATATGTTCTGAATGCCCGAATTGGGAATCTGTGTCAAAACTTTGTTAGGAATTATGTGATCCTTACTAGCTGGAAGTAAGGGAGATGGGGCATGATGTTATTTCTAGGACTTGGACACATACCAAGATTAGCTCAGTTCTGGGCATCTTTGAAATACCTATACAACCTGTTCCCACATAGTAACTTGCAACTTTGAATGAGAATCTGCTTGCTTACAGCAACGTGCTATATGTTCTGAATGCCCGAATTGGGAATCTGTGTCAAAACTTTGTTAGGAATTATGTGATCCTTACTAGCTGGAAGTAAGGGAGATGGGGCATGAAGTTATTTCTAGGAGTTGGACACATACCAAGTTTAGCTCAGTTCTGGGCATCTTTGAAATACCTATACAAACTTGTTCCTACATAGTAACTTGCAACTTTGAATGAAAATGTGCTTGCTTACAGCAACGTGCTATAGGTTCTGAATGCCCGAATTGGGAATCTGTGTCAAAACTTTGTTAGGAATTATGTGATCCTTACTAGCTGGAAGTAATGGAGATGGGACATGAAGTTATTTCTAGGAGTTGGACACATACCAAGTTTAGCTCAGTTCTGGGCATCTTTGAAATACCTATACAAACTTGTTCCTACATAGTAACTTGCAACTTTGAATGAGAATCTGCTTGCTTACAGCAACGTGCTATATGTTCTGAATGCCCGAATTGGGAATCTGTGTCAAAACTTTGTTAGGAATTATGTGATCCTTACTAGCTGGAAGTAAGGGAGATGGGGCATGAAGTTATTTCTAGGAGTTGGACACATACCAAGTTTAGCTCAGTTCTGGGCATCTTTGAAATACCTATACAAACTTGTTCCTACATAGTAACTTGCAACTTTGAATGAGAATGTGCTTGCTTACAGCAACGTGCTATATGTTCTGAATGCCCGAATTGGGAATCTGTGTCAAAACTTTGTTAGGAATTATGTGATCCTTAATAGCTGGAAGTAAGGGAGATGGGGCATGAAGTTATTTCTTGGAGTTGGAGACATACCAAGTTTAGCTCAGTTCTGGGCATCTTTGAAATACCTATACAAACTTGTTCCTACATAGTAACTTGCAACTTTGAATGAGAATGTGCTTGCTTGCAGCAACGTGCTATATGTTCTGAATGCCCGATTTGGGAATCTGTGTCAAAACTTTGTTAGGAATTATGTGATCCTTACTAGCTGGAAGTAAGGGAGATGGAGCATGAAGTTATTTCTAGGAGTTGGACACATACCAAGTTTAGCTCAGTTCTGGGCATCTTTGAAATACCTATACAAACTTGTTCCTACATAGTAACTTGCATCTTTGAATGAGAATGTGCTTGCTTACAGTAACGTGCTATATGTTCTGAATGCCCGAATTGGCAATCTGTGTCAAAACTTTGTTAGGAATTATGTGATCCTTACTAGCTGGAAGTAAGGGAGATGGAGCATGATGTTATTTCTAGGAGTTGGACACATACCAAGTTTAGCTCAGTTCTGGGCATCTTTGAAATACCTATACAAACTTGTTCCTACCTAGTAACTTGCATCTTTGAATGAGAATGTGCTTGCTTACAGCAACGTGCTATATGTTCTGAATGCCCGAATAGGGAATCTGTGTCAAAACTTTGTTAGGAATTATGTGATCCTTACTAGCTGGAAGTAAGGGAGATGGGGCATGAAGTTATTTCTAGGAGTTGGACACATACCAAGTTTAGCTCAGTTCTGGGCATCTTTGAAATACCTATACAAACTTGTTCCTACATAGTAACTTGCAACTTTGAATGAGAATGTGCTTGCTTACAGCAACGTGCTATATGTTCTGAATGCCCGAATTGGGAATCTGTGTCAAAACTTTGTTAGGAATTATGTGATCCTTACTAGCTGGAAGTAAGGGAGATGGGGCATGAAGTTGTTTCTAGGAGTTGGACACATACCAAGTTTAGCTCAGTTCTGGGCATCTTTGAAATACCTATACAAACTTGTTCCAACATAGTAACTTGCAACTTTGAATGAGAATGTGCTTGCTTGCAGCAACGTGCTATATGTTCTGAATGCCCGATTTGGGAATCTGTGTCAAAACTTTGTTAGGAATTATGTGATCCTTACTAGCTGGAAGTAAGGGAGATGGGGCATGAAGTTATTCCTTACAGTTGGACACAAACCAAGTTTAGCTCAGTTCTGGGCATCTTTGAAATACCTATACAAACTTGTTCCTACATAGTAACTTGCATCTTTGAATGAGAATCTGCTTGCTTACAGCAACGTGCTATATGTTCTGAATGCCCGAATTGGGAATCTGTGTCAAAATTTGTTAGGAATTATGTGATCCTTACTAGCTGGAAGTAAGGCAGGTGGGGCATGAAGTTATTTCTAGGAGTTGGACACATACCAAGTTTAGCTCAGTTCTGGGCATCTTTGAAATACCTATACAAACTTGTTCCTACATAGTAACTTGCAACTTTGAATGAAAATGTGCTTGCTTACAGCAACGTACGATATGTTCTGAATGCCCGAATTGGGAATCTGTGTCAAAACTTTGTTAGGAATTATATGATCCTTTCTAGCTGGAAGTAAGGGAGATGGGGCATGAAGTTATTTCTAGGGGTTGGACACATACCAAGTTTAGCTCAGTTCTGGGCATCTTTGAAATACCTATACAAACTTGTTCCTACATAGTAACTTGCAACTTTGAATGAAAATGTGCTTGCTTACAGCAACGTGCTATATGTTCTGAATGCCCGAATTGGGAATCTGTGTCAAAACTTTGTTAGGAATTATGTGATCCTTACTAGCTGGAAGTAAGGGAGATGGGGCATGAAGTTAATTCTAGGAGTTGGACACATACCAAGTTTAGCTCAGTTCTGGGCATCTTTGAAATACCTATACAAACTTGTTCCTACATAGTAACTTGCAACTTTGAATGAGAATGTGCTTGCTTACAGCAACGTGCTATATGTTCTGAATGCCCGAATTGGGAATCTGTGTCAAAACTTTGTTAGGAATTATGTGATCCTTACTAGCTGGAAGTAAGGGAGATGGGGCATGATGTTATTTCTAGGAGTTGGACACATACCAAGATTAGCTCAGTTCTGGGCATCTTTGAAATACCTATACAAACTTGTTCCCACATAGTAACTTGCAACTTTGAATGAGAATCTGCTTGCTTACAGCAACGTGCTATATGTTCTGAATGCCCGAATTGGGAATCTGTGTCAAAACTTTGTTAGGAATTATGTGATCCTTACTAGCTGGAAGTAAGGGAGATGGGGCATGAAGTTATTTCTAGGAGTTGGACACATACCAAGTTTAGCTCAGTTCTGGGCATCTTTGAAATACCTATACAAACTTGTTCCTACATAGTAACTTGCAACTTTGAATGAAAATGTGCTTGCTTACAGCAACGTGCTATAGGTTCTGAATGCCCGAATTGGGAATCTGTGTCAAAACTTTGTTAGGAATTATGTGATCCTTACTAGCTGGAAGTAATGGAGATGGGACATGAAGTTATTTCTAGGAGTTGGACACATACCAAGTTTAGCTCAGTTCTGGGCATCTTTGAAATACCTATACAAACTTGTTCCTACATAGTAACTTGCAACTTTGAATGAGAATCTGCTTGCTTACAGCAACGTGCTATATGTTCTGAATGCCCGAATTGGGAATCTGTGTCAAAACTTTGTTAGGAATTATGTGATCCTTACTAGCTGGAAGTAAGGGAGATGGGGCATGAAGTTATTTCTAGGAGTTGGACACATACCAAGTTTAGCTCAGTTCTGGGCATCTTTGAAATACCTATACAAACTTGTTCCTACATAGTAACTTGCAACTTTGAATGAGAATGTGCTTGCTTACAGCAACGTGCTATATGTTCTGAATGCCCGAATTGGGAATCTGTGTCAAAACTTTGTTAGGAATTATGTGATCCTTACTAGCTGGAAGTAAGAGAGATGGGGCATGAAGTTATTTCTTGGAGTTGGAGACATACCAAGTTTAGCTCAGTTCTGGGCATCTTTGAAATACCTATACAAACTTGTTCCTACATAGTAACTTGCAACTTTGAATGAGAATGTGCTTGCTTGCAGCAACGTGCTATATGTTCTGAATGCCCGATTTGGGAATCTGTGTCAAAACTTTGTTAGGAATTATGTGATCCTTACTAGCTGGAAGTAAGGGAGATGGAGCATGAAGTTATTTCTAGGAGTTGGACACATACCAAGTTTAGCTCAGTTCTGGGCATCTTTGAAATACCTATACAAACTTGTTCCTACATAGTAACTTGCATCTTTGAATGAGAATGTGCTTGCTTACAGTAACGTGCTATATGTTCTGAATGCCCGAATTGGCAATCTGTGTCAAAACTTTGTTAGGAATTATGTGATCCTTACTAGCTGGAAGTAAGGGAGATGGAGCATGATGTTATTTCTAGGAGTTGGACACATACCAAGTTTAGCTCAGTTCTGGGCATCTTTGAAATACCTATACAAACTTGTTCCTAACTAGTAACTTGCATCTTTGAATGAGAATGTGCTTGCTTACAGCAACGTGCTATATGTTCTGAATGCCCGAATAGGGAATCTGTGTCAAAACTTTGTTAGGAATTATGTGATCCTTACTAGCTGGAAGTAAGGGAGATGGGGCATGAAGTTATTTCTAGGAGTTGGACACATACCAAGTTTAGCTCAGTTCTGGGCATCTTTGAAATACCTATACAAACTTGTTCCTACATAGTAACTTGCAACTTTGAATGAGAATGTGCTTGCTTACAGCAACGTGCTATATGTTCTGAATGCCCGAATTGGGAATCTGTGTCAAAACTTTGTTAGGAATTATGTGATCCTTACTAGCTGGAAGTAAGGGAGATGGGGCATGAAGTTGTTTCTAGGAGTTGGACACATACCAAGTTTAGCTCAGTTCTGGGCATCTTTGAAATACCTATACAAACTTGTTCCAACATAGTAACTTGCAACTTTGAATGAGAATGTGCTTGCTTGCAGCAACGTGCTATATGTTCTGAATGCCCGATTTGGGAATCTGTGTCAAAACTTTGTTAGGAATTATGTGATCCTTACTAGCTGGAAGTAAGGGAGATGGGGCATGAAGTTATTCCTTACAGTTGGACACAAACCAAGTTTAGCTCAGTTCTGGGCATCTTTGAAATACCTATACAAACTTGTTCCTACATAGTAACTTGCATCTTTGAATGAGAATCTGCTTGCTTACAGCAACGTGCTATATGTTCTGAATGCCCGAATTGGGAATCTGTGTCAAAACTTTGTTAGGAATTATGTGATCCTTACTAGCTGGAAGTAAGGCAGATGGGGCATGAAGTTATTTCTAGGAGTTGGACACATACCAAGTTTAGCTCAGTTCTGGGCATCTTTGAAATACCTATACAAACTTGTTCCTACATAGTAACTTGCAACTTTGAATGAAAATGTGCTTGCTTACAGCAACGTACGATATGTTCTGAATGCCCGAATTGGGAATCTGTGTCAAAACTTTGTTAGGAATTATATGATCCTTTCTAGCTGGAAGTAAGGGAGATGGGGCATGAAGTTATTTCTAGGGGTTGGACACATACCAAGTTTAGCTCAGTTCTGGGCATCTTTGAAATACCTATACAAACTTGTTCCTACATAGTAACTTGCAACTTTGAATGAAAATGTGCTTGCTTACAGCAACGTGCTATATGTTCTGAATGCCCGAATTGGGAATCTGTGTCAAAACTTTGTTAGGAATTATGTGATCCTTACTAGCTGGAAGTAAGGGAGATGGGGCATGAAGTTATTTCTAGGAGTTGGACACATACCAAGTTTAGCTCAGTTCTGGGCATCTTTGAAATACCTATACAAACTTGTTCCTACATAGTAACTTGCATCTTTGAATGAGAATGTGCTTGCTTACAGCAACGTGCTATATGTTCTGAATGCCCGAATTGGCAATCTGTCAAAACTTTGTTAGGAATTATGTGATCCTTACTAGCTGGAAGTAAGGGAGATGGGGCATGAAGTTATTTCTTGGAGTTGGAGACATACCAAGTTTAGCTCAGTTCTGGGCATCTTTGAAATACCTATACAAACTTGTTCCTACATAGTAACTTGCAACTTTGAATGAGAATGTGCTTGCTTACAGCAACGTGCTATATGTTCTGAATGCCCGAATTGGGAATCTGTGTCAAAACTTTGTTAGGAATTATGTGATCCTTACTAGCTGGAAGTAAGGGAGATGGGGCATGAAGTTATTTCTAGGAGTTGGACACATACCAAGTTTAGCTCAGTTCTGGGCATCTTTGAAATACCTATACAAACTTGTTCCTACATAGTAACTTACAACTTTGAATGAGAATGTGCTTGCTTGTAGCAACGTGCTATATGTTCTGAATGCCCGATTTGGGAATCTGTGTCAAAACTTTGTTAGGAATTATGTGATCCTTACTAGCTCGAAGTAAGGGAGGTGGAGCATGAAGTTATTTCTAGGAGTTGGACACATACCAAGTTTAGCTGAGTTCTGGGCATCTTTGAAATACCTATACAAACTTGTTCCTACATAGTAACTTGCATCTTTGAATGAGAATCTGCTTGCTTACAGCAACGTGCTATATGTTCTGAATGCCCGAATTGGCAATCTGTGTCAAAACTTTGTTAGGAATTATGTGATCCTTACTAGCTGGAAGTAAGGGAGATGGGGCATGAAGTTATTTCTAGGAGTTGGACACATACCAAGTTTAGCTCAGTTCTGGGCATCTTTGAAATACCTATACAAACTTGTTCCTACATAGTAACTTACATCTTTGAATGAGAATCTGCTTGCTTACAGCAACGTGCTATATGTTCTGAATGCCCGAATTGGGAATCTGTGTCAAAACTTTGTTAGGAATTATGTGATCCTTACTAGCTGGAAGTAAGGGAGATGGGGCATGAAGTTATTTCTAGGAGTTGGACACATACCAAGTTTAGCTCAGTTCTGGGCATCTTTGAAATACCTATACAAACTTGTTCCTACATAGTAACTTGCAACTTTGAATGAGAATGTGCTTGCTTACAGCAACGTGCTATATGTTCTGAATGCCCGAATTGGGAATCTGTGTCAAAACTTTGTTAGGAATTATGTGATCCTTACTAGCTGGAAGTAAGGGAGATGGGGCATGAAGTTATTTCTAGGAGTTGGACACATACCAAGTTTAGCTCAGTTCTGGTCATCTTTGAAATACCTATACAAACTTGTTCCTACATAGTAACTTGCAACTTTGAATGAGAATGTGCTTGCTTACAGCAACGTGCTATATGTTCTGAATGCCCGAATTGGGAATCTGTGTCAAAACTTTGTTAGGAATTATGTGATCCTTACTAGCTTCAAGTAAGGGAGATGGGGCATGAAGTTATTTCTAGGAGTTGGACACATACCAAGTTTAGCTCAGTTCTGGGCATCTTTGAAATACCTATACAAACTTGTTCCTACATAGTAACTTGCAACTTTGAATGAGAATGTGCTTGCTTACAGCAACGTGCTATATGTTCTGAATGCCCGAATTGGGAATCTGTCAAAACTTTGTTAGGAATTATGTGATCCTTACTAGCTGGAAGTAAGGGAGATGGGGCATGAAGTTATTTCTAGGAGTTGGACACATACCAAGTTTAGCTCAGTTCTGGGCATCTTTGAAATACCTATACAAACTTGTTCCTACATAGTAACTTGCAACTTTGAATGAGAATGTGCTTGCTTACAGCAACGTGCTATATGTTCTGAATGCCCGAATTGGGAATCTGTGTCAAAACTTTGTTAGGAATTATGTGATCCTTACTAGCTGGAAGTAAGGGAGATGGGGCATGAAGTTATTTCTAGGAGTTGGACACATACCAAGTTTAGCTCAGTTCTGGGCATCTTTGAAATACCTATACAAACTTGTTCCTACATAGTAACTTACATCTTTGAATGAGAATCTGCTTGCTTACAGCAACGTGCTATATGTTCTGAATGCCCGAATTGGGAATCTGTGTCAAAACATTGTTAGGAATTATGTGATCCTTACTAGCTGGAAGTAAGGGAGATGGGGCATGAAGTTATTTCTAGGAGTTGGACACATACCAAGTTTAGCTCAGTTCTGGGCATCTTTGAAATACCTATACAAACTTGTTCCTACATAGTAACTTGCAACTTTGAATGAGAATGTGCTTGCTTACAGCAACGTGCTATATGTTCTGAATGCCCGAATTGGGAATCTGTGTCAAAACTTTGTTAGGAATTATGTGATCCTTACTAGCTGGAAGTAAGGGAGATGGGGCATGAAGTTATTTCTAGGAGTTGGACACATACCAAGTTTAGCTCAGTTCTGGGCATCTTTGAAATACCTATACAAACTTGTTCCTACATAGTAACTTGCATCTTTGAATGAGAATCTGCTTGCTTACAGCAACGTGCTATATGTTCTGAATGCCCGAATTGGGAATCTGTGTCAAAACTTTGTTAGGAATTATGTGATCCTTACTAGCTGGAAGTAAGGGAGATGGGGCATGAAGTTATTTCTAGGAGTTGGACACATACCAAGTTTAGCTCAGTTCTGGGCATCTTTGAAATACATATACAAACTTGTTCCTACATAGTAACTTGCATCTTTGAATGAGAATGTGCTTGCTTACAGCAACGTGCTATATGTTCTGAATGCCCGAATAGGGAATCTGTGTCAAAACTTTGTTAGGAATTATGTGATCCTTACTAGCTGGAAGTAAGGGAGATGGAGCATGAAGTTATTTCTAGGAGTTGGACACATACCAAGTTTAGCTCAGTTCTGGGCATCTTTGAAATACCTATACAAACTTGTTCCTACATAGTAACTTGCATCTTTGAATGTGAATGTGCTTGCTTACAGCAACGTGCTATATGTTCTGAATGCCCGAATTGGCAATCTGTCAAAACTTTGTTAGGAATTATGTGATCCTTACTAGCTGGAAGTAAGGGAGATGGGGCATGAAGTTATTTCTTGGAGTTGGAGACATACCAAGTTTAGCTCAGTTCTGGGCATCTTTGAAATACCTATACAAACTTGTTCCTACATAGTAACTTGCATCTTTGAATGAGAATGTGCTTGCTTACAGCAACGTGCTATATGTTCTGAATGCCCGAATTGGGAATCTGTGTCAAAACTTTGTTAGGAATTATGTCATCCTTACTAGCTGGAAGTAAGGGAGATGGGGCATGAAGTTATTTCTAGGAGTTGGACACATACCAAGTTTAGCTCAGTTCTGGGCATCTTTGAAATACCTATACAAACTTGTTCCTACATAGTAACTTGCATCTTTGAATGAGAATGTGCTTGCTTACAGCAACGTGCTATATGTTCTGAATCCCCGAATTGGGAATCTGTGTCAAAACTTTGTTAGGAAATATGTGATCCTTACTAGCTGGAAGTAAGGGAGATGGGGCATGAAGTTATTTCTAGGAGTTGGACACATACCAAGTTTAGCTCAGTTCTGGGCATCTTTGAAATACCTATACAAACTTTTCCAACATAGTATCTTGCAACTTTGAATGAGAATGTGCTTGCTTGCAGCAACGTGCTATATGTTCTGAATGCCCGATTTGGGAATCTGTGTCAAAACTTTGTTAGGAATTATGTTATCCTTACTAGCTGGAAGTAAGGGAGATGGAGCATGAAGTTATTTCTAGGAATTCGACACATACCAAGTTTAGCTCAGTTCTGGGCATCTTTGAAATACCTATACAAACTTGTTCCTACATAGTAACTTGCATCTTTGAATGAGAATGTGCTTGCTTACAGCAACGTGCTATATGTTCTGAATGCCCGAATTGGGAATCTGTGTCAAAACTTTGTTAGGAATTATGTGATCCTTACTAGCTGGAAGTAAGGTAGATGGGGCATGAAGTTATTTCTAGGGGTTGGACACATACCAAGTTTAGCTCAGTTCTGGGCATCTTTGAAATACCTATACAAACTTGTTCCTACATAGTAACTTGCAACTTTGAATGAGAATGTGCTTGCTTACAGCAACGTGCTATATGTTCTGAATGCCCGAATTGGGAATCTGTGTCAAAACTTTGTTAGGAATTATGTGATCCTTACTAGCTGGAAGTAAGGGAGATGGGGCATGAAGTTATTTCTAGGAGTTGGACACATACCTAGTTTAGCTCAGTTCTGGGCATCTTTGAAATACCTATACAAACTTGTTCCTACATAGTAACTTGCATCTTTGAATGAGAATGTGCTTGCTTACAGCAACGTGCTATATGTTCTGAATGCCCGAATTGGCAATCTGTGTCAAAACTTTGTTAGGAATTATGTGATCCTTACTAGCTGGAAGTAAGGGAGATGGGGCATGAAGTTATTTCTAGGAGTTGGACACATACCAAGTTTAGCTCAGTTCTGGGCATCTTTGAAATACCTATACAAACTTGTTCCTACATAGTAACTTGCAACTTTGAATGAGAATGTGCTTGCTTACAGCAACGTGCTATATGTTCTGAATGCCCGAATTGGGAATCTGTGTCAAAACTTTGTTAGGAATTATGTGATCCTTACTAGCTGGAAGTAAGGGAGATGGGGCATGAAGTTATTTCTAGGAGTTGGACACATACCAAGTTTAGCTCAGTTCTGGGCATCTTTGAAATACCTATACAAACTTGTTCCTACATAGTAACTTGCAACTTTGAATGAGAATGTGCTTGCTTACAGCAACGTGCTATATGTTCTGAATGCCCGAATTGGGAATCTGTGTCAAAACTTTGTTAGGAATTATGTGATCCTTACTAGCTGGAAGTAAGGGAGATGGGGCATGAAGTTATTTCTAGGAGTTGGACACATACCAAGTTTAGCTCAGTTCTGGGCATCTTTGAAATACCTATACAAACTTGTTCCTACATAGTAACTTGCATCTTTGAATGAGAATCTGCTTGCTTACAGCAACGTGCTATATGTTCTGAATGCCCGAATTGGGAATCTGTGTCAAATCTTTGTTAGGAATTATGTGATCCTTACTAGCTGGAAGTAAGGGAGATGGGGCATGAAGTTATTTCTTGGAGTTGGAGACATACCAAGTTTAGCTCAGTTCTGGGCATCTTTGAAATACCTATACAAACTTGTTCCTACATAGTAACTTGCAACTTTGAATGAAAATGTGCTTGCTTACAGCAACGTGCTATAGGTTCTGAATGCCCGAATTGGGAATCTGTGTCAAAACTTTGTTAGGAATTATGTGATCCTTGCTAGCTGGAAGTAAGGGAGATGGGGCATGACGTTATTTCTAGGAGTTGGACACATACCAAGTTTAGCTCAGTTCTGGGCATCTTTGAAATACCTATACAAACTTGTTCCTACATAGTAACTTGCAACTTTGAATGAGAATGTGCTTGCTTACAGCAACGTGCTATAGGTTCTGAATGCCCGAATTGGGAATCTGTGTCAAAACTTTGTTAGGAATTATGTGATCCTTACTAGCTGGAAGTAAGGGAGATGGGGCATGAAGTTATTTCTAGGAGTTGGACACATACCAAGTTTAGCTCAGTTCTGGGCATCTTTGAAATACCTATACAAACTTGTTCCTACATAGTAACTTGCATCTTTGAATGAGAATGTGCTTGCTTACAGCAACGTGCTATATGTTCTGAATGCCCGATTTGGCAATCTGTGTCAAAACTTTGTTAGGAATTATGTGATCCTTACTAGCTGGAAGTAAGGGAGATGGGGCATGAAGTTATTTCTTGGAGTTGGAGACATACCAAGTTTAGCTCAGTTCTGGGCATCTTTGAAATACCTATACAAACTTGTTCCTACATAGTAACTTGCAACTTTGAATGAGAATGTGCTTGCTTACAGCAACGTGCTATATGTTCTGAATGCCCGAATTGGGAATCTGTGTCAAAACTTTGTTAGGAATTATGTGATCCTTGCTAGCTGGAAGTAAGGGAGATGGGGCATGAAGTTATTTCTAGGAGTTGGACACATACCAAGTTTAGCTCAGTTCTGGGCATCTTTGAAATACCTATACAAACTTGTTCCTACATAGTAACTTGCAACTTTGAATGAGAATGTGCTTGCTTACAGCAACGTGCTATAGGTTCTGAATGCCCGAATTGGGAATCTGTGTCAAAACTTTGTTAGGAATTATGTGATCCTTACTAGCTGGAAGTAAGGGAGATGGGGCATGAAGTTATTTCTAGGAATTGGACACATACCAAGTTTAGCTCAGTTCTGGGCATCTTTGAAATACCTATACAAACTTGTTCCTACATAGTAACTTGCAACTTTGAATGAGAATGTGCTTGCTTACAGCAACGTGCTATATGTTCTGAATGCCCGAATTGGGAATCTGTGTCAAAACTTTGTTAGGAATTATGTGATCCTTACTAGCTGGAAGTAAGGGAGATGGGGCATGAAGTTATTTCTTGGAGTTGGAGACATACCAAGTTTAGCTCAGTTCTGGGCATCTTTGAAATACCTATACAAACTTGTTCCTACCTAGTAACTTGCATCTTTGAATGAGAATGTGCTTGCTTACAGCAACGTGCTATATGTTCTGAATGCCCGAATAGGGAATCTGTGTCAAAACTTTGTTAGGAATTATGTGATCCTTACTAGCTGGAAGTAAGGGAGATGGGGCATGAAGTTATTTCTAGGAGTTGGACACATACCAAGTTTAGCTCAGTTCTGGGCAGCTTTGAAATACCTATACAAACTTGTTCCTACATAGTAACTTGCATCTTTGAATGAGAATCTGCTTGCTTACAGCAACGTGCTATATGTTCTGAATGCCCGTATTGGGAATCTGTGTCAAAACTTTGTTAGGAATTATGTGATCCTTACTAGCTGGAAGTAAGGGAGATGGGGCATGAAGTTATTTCTAGGAGTTGGACACATACCAAGTTTAGCTCAGTTCTGGGCATCTTTGAAATACCTATACAAACTTGTTCCTACATAGTAACTTGCAACTTTGAATGAGAATGTGCTTGCTTGCAGCAACGTGCTATATGTTCTGAATGCCCGATTTGGGAATCTGTGTCAAAACTCTGTAAGGAATTATGTGATCCTTACTAGCTGGAAGTAAGGGAGATGGAGCATGAAGTTATTTCTATGAATTCGACACATACCAAGTTTAGCTCAGTTCTGCGCATCTTTGAAATACCTATACAAACTTGTTCCTACATAGTAACTTGCATCTTTGAATGAGAATGTGCTTGCTTACAGCAACGTGCTATATGTTCTGAATGCCCGAATTGGCAATCTGTGTCAAAACTTTGTTAGGAATTATGTGATCCTTACTAGCTGGAAGTAAGGGAGATGGGGCATGAAGTTATTTCTAGGAGTTGGACACATGCCAAGTTTAGCTCAGTTCTGGGCATCTTTGAAATACCTATACTAACTTGTTCCTACATAGTAACTTGCATCTTTGAATGAGAATGTGCTTGCCTACAGCAACGTGCTATATGTTCTGAATGCCCGAATTGGGAATCTGTGTCAAAACTTTGTTAGGAATTATGTGATCCTTACTAGCTGGAAGTAAGGGAGATGGGGCATGAAGTTATTTCTAGGAGTTGGACACATACCAAGTTTAGCTCAGTTCTGGGCATCTTTGAAATACCTATACAAACTTGTTCCTACATAGTAACTTGCAACTTTGAATGAGAATGTGCTTGCCTACAGCAACGTGCTATATGTTCTGAATGCCCGAATTGGGAATCTGTGTCAAAACTTTGTTAGGAATTATGTGATCCTTACTAGCTGGAAGTAAGGGAGATGGGGCATGAAGTTATTTCTAGGAGTTGGACACATACCAAGTTTAGCTCAGTTCTGGGCATCTTTGAAATACCTATACAAACTTGTTCCTACATAGTAACTTGCAACTTTGAATGAGAATGTGCTTGCTTACAGCAACGTGCTATATGTTCTGAATGCCCGAATTGGGAATCTGTGTCAAAACTTTGTTAGGAATTATGTGATCCTTACTAGCTGGAAGTAAGGGAGATGGGGCATGAAGTTATTTCTTGGAGTTGGACACATACCAAGTTTAGCTCAGTTCTGGGCATCTTTGAAATACCTATACAAACTTGTTCCTACATAGTAACTTGCAACTTTGAATGAGAATGTGCTTGCTTACAGCAACGTGATATATGTTCTGAATGCCCGAATTGCGAATTTGTGTCAAAAATTTGTTAGGAATTATGTGATCATTACTAGCTGGAAGTAAGGGAGATGGGGCATGAAGTTATTTCTTGGAGTTGGACACATACCAAGTTTAGCTCAGTTCTGGGCATCTTTGAAATACCTATACAAACTTGTTCCTACATAGTAACTTGCATCTTTGAATGAGAATGTGCTTGCTTACAGCAACGTGCTATATGTTCTGAATGCCCGATTTGGCAATCTGTGTCAAAACTTTGTTAGGAATTATGTGATCCTTACTAGCTGGAAGTAAGGGAGATGGGGCATGAAGTTATTTCTAGGAGTTGGACACATACCAAGTTTAGCTCAGTTCTGGGCATCTTTGAAATACCTATACAAACTTGTTCCTACATAGTAACTTGCATCTTTGAATGAGAATGTGCTTGCTTACAGCAACGTGCTATATGTTCTGAATGCCCGATTTGGCAATCTGTGTCAAAACTTTGTTAGGAATTATGTGATCCTTACTAGCTGGAAGTAAGGGAGATGGGGCATGAAGTTATTTCTTGGAGTTGGACACATACCAAGTTTAGCTCAGTTCTGGGCATCTTTGAAATACCTATACAAACTTGTTCCTACATAGTAACTTGCAACTTTGAATGAGAATGTGCTTGCTTACAGCAACGTGCTATATGTTCTGAATGCCCGAATTGGGAATCTGTGTCAAAACTTTGTTAGGAATTATGTGATCCTTGCTAGCTGGAAGTAAGGGAGATGGGGCATGAAGTTATTTCTAGGAGTTGGACACATACCAAGTTTAGCTCAGTTCTGGGCATCTTTGAAATACCTATACAAACTTGTTCCTACATAGTAACTTGCAACTTTGAATGAGAATGTGCTTGCTTACAGCAACGTGCTATAGGTTCTGAATGCCCGAATTGGGAATCTGTGTCAAAACTTTGTTAGGAATTATGTGATCCTTACTAGCTGGAAGTAAGGGAGATGGGGCATGAAGTTATTTCTAGGAGTTGGACACATACCAAGTTTAGCTCAGTTCTGGGCATCTTTGAAATACCTATACAAACTTGTTCCTACATAGTAACTTGCAACTTTGAATGAGAATGTGCTTGCTTACAGCAACGTGCTATATGTTCTGAATGCCCGAATTAGGAATCTGTGTCAAAACTTTGTTAGGAATTATGTGATCCTTACTAGCTGGAAGTAAGGGAGATGGGGCATGAAGTTATTTCTAGGAGTTGGACACATACCAAGTTTAGCTCAGTTCTGGGCATCTTTGAAATACCTATACAAACTTGTTCCTACATAGTAACTTGCAACTTTGAATGAGAATGTGCTTGCTTGCAGCAACGTGATATATGTTCTGAATGCCCGATTTGGGAATCTGTGTCAAAACTTTGTTAGGAATTATGTGATCCTTACTAGCTGGAAGTAAGGGAGATGGAGCATGAAGTTATTTCTAGGAGTTGGACACATACCAAGTTTAGATCAGTTCTGGGCATCTTTGAAATACCTATACAAACTTGTTCCTACATAGTAACTTGCATCTTTGAATGAGAATGTGCTTGCTTACAGTAACGTGCTATATGTTCTGAATGCCCGAATTGGCAATCTGTGTCAAAACTTTGTTAGGAATTATGTGATCCTTACTAGCTGGAAGTAAGGGAGATGGAGCATGATGTTATTTCTAGGAGTTGGACACATACCAAGTTTAGCTCAGTTCTGGGCATCTTTGAAATACCTATACAAACTTGTTCCTACCTAGTAACTTGCATCTTTGAATGAGAATGTGCTTGCTTACAGCAACGTGCTATATGTTCTGAATGCCCGAATAGGGAATCTGTGTCAAAACTTTGTTAGGAATTATGTGATCCTTACTAGCTGGAAGTAAGGGAGATGGGGCATGAAGTTATTTCTAGGAGTTGGACACATACCAAGTTTAGCTCAGTTCTGGGCATCTTTGAAATACCTATACAAACTTGTTCCTACATAGTAACTTGCATCTTTGAATGAGAATCTGCTTGCTTACAGCAACGTGCTATATGTTCTGAATGCCCGTATTGGGAATCTGTGTCAAAACTTTGTTAGGAATTATGTGATCCTTACTAGCTGGAAGTAAGGGAGATGGGGCATGAAGTTATTGCTAGGAGTTGGACACATACCAAGTTTAGCTCAGTTCTGGGCATCTTTGAAATACCTATACAAACTTGCTCCTACATAGTAACCTGCAACTTTGAATGAGAATGTGCTTGCTTGCAGCAACGTGCTATATGTTCTGAATGCCCGATTTGGGAATCTGTGTCAAAACTCTGTAAGGAATTATGTGATCCTTATTAGCTGGAAGTAAGGGAGATGGAGCATGAAGTTATTTCTATGAATTCGACACATACCAAGTTTAGCTCAGTTCTGGGCATCTTTGAAATACCTATACAAACTTGTTCCTACATAGTAACTTGCATCTTTGAATGAGAATGTGCTTGCTTACAGCAACGTGCTATATGTTCTGAATGCCCGATTTGGCAATCTGTGTCAAAACTTTGTTAGGAATTATGTGATCCTTACTAGCTGGAAGTAAGGGAGATGGGGCATGAAGTTATTTCTAGGAGTTGGACACATGCCAAGTTTAGCTCAGTTCTGGGCATCTTTGAAATACCTATACAAACTTGTTCCTACATAGTAACTTGCATCTTTGAATGAGAATCTGCTTGCCTACAGCAACGTGCTATATGTTCTGAATGCCCGAATTGGGAATCTGTGTCAAAACTTTGTTAGGAATTATGTGATCCTTACTAGCTGGAAGTAAGGGAGATGGGGAATGAAGTTATTTCTAGGAGTTGGACACATACCAAGTATAGCTCAGTTCTGGGCATCTTTGAAATACCTATACAAACTTGTTCCTACATAGTAACTTGCAACTTTGAATGAGAATGTGCTTGCCTACAGCAACGTGCTATATGTTCTGAATGCCCGAATTGGGAATCTGTGTCAAAACTTTGTTAGGAATTATGTGATCCTTACTAGCTGGAAGTAAGGGAGATGGGGCATGAAGTTATTTCTAGGAGTTGGACACATACCAAGTTTAGCTCAGTTCTGGGCATCTTTGAAATACCTATACAAACTTGTTCCTACATAGTAACTTGCAACTTTGAATGAGAATGTGCTTGCTTACAGCAACGTGCTATATGTTCTGAATGCCCGAATTGGGAATCTGTGTCAAAACTTTGTTAGGAATTATGTGATCCTTACTAGCTGGAAGTAAGGGAGATGGGGCATGAAGTTATTTCTTGGAGTTGGACACATACCAAGTTTAGCTCAGTTCTGGGCATCTTTGAAATACCTATACAAACTTGTTCCTACATAGTAACTTGCAACTTTGAATGAGAATGTGCTTGCTTGCAGCAACGTGCTATATGTTCTGAATGCCCGAATTGGGAATCTGTGTCAAAACTTTGTTAGGAATTATGTGATCCTTACTAGCTGGAAGTAAGGGAGATGGGGCATGAAGTTATTTCTAGGAGTTGGACACATACCAAGTTTAGCTCAGTTCTGGGCATCTTTGAAATACCTATACAAACTTGTTCCTACATAGTAACTTGCAACTTTGAATGAGAATGTGCTTGCTTACAGCAACGTGCTATATGTTCTGAATGCCCGAATTGGGAATCTGTGTCAAAACTTTGTTAGGAATTATGTGATCCTTACTAGCTGGAAGTAAGGGAGATGGGGCATGAAGTTATTTCTTGGAGTTGGACACATACCAAGTTTAGCTCAGTTCTGGGCATCTTTGAAATACCTATACAAACTTGTTCCTACATAGTAACTTGCAACTTTGAATGAGAATGTGCTTGCTTACAGCAACGTGCTATATGTTCTGAATGCCCGAATTGGGAATTTGTGTCAAAAATTTGTTAGGAATTATGTGATCATTACTAGCTGGAAGTAAGGGAGATGGGGCATGAAGTTATTTCTTGGAGTTGGACACATACCAAGTTTAGCTCAGTTCTGGGCATCTTTGAAATACCTATACAAACTTGTTCCTACATAGTAACTTGCATCTTTGAATGAGAATGTGCTTGCTTACAGCAACGTGCTATATGTTCTGAATGCCCGATTTGGCAATCTGTGTCAAAACTTTGTTAGGAATTATGTGATCCTTACTAGCTGGAAGTAAGGGAGATGGGGCATGAAGTTATTTCTAGGAGTTGGACACATACCAAGTTTAGCTCAGTTCTGGGCATCTTTGAAATACCTATACAAACTTGTTCCTACATAGTAACTTGCATCTTTGAATGAGAATGTGCTTGCTTACAGCAACGTGCTATATGTTCTGAATGCCCGATTTGGCAATCTGTGTCAAAACTTTGTTAGGAATTATGTGATCCTTACTAGCTGGAAGTAAGGGAGATGGGGCATGAAGTTATTTCTTGGAGTTGGAGACATACCAAGTTTAGCTCAGTTCTGGGCATCTTTGAAATACCTATACAAACTTGTTCCTACATAGTAACTTGCAACTTTGAATGAGAATGTGCTTGCTTACAGCAACGTGCTATATGTTCTGAATGCCCGAATTGGGAATCTGTGTCAAAACTTTGTTAGGAATTATGTGATCCTTACTAGCTGGAAGTAAGGGAGATGGGGCATGAAGTTATTTCTAGGAGTTGGACACATACCAAGCTTAGCTCAGTTCTGGGCATCTTTGAAATACCTATACAAACTTGTTCCTACATAGTAACTTGCAACTTTGAATGAGAATGTGCTTGCTTACAGCAACGTAGGATATGTTCTGAATGCCCGAATTGGGAATCTGTGTCAAAACTTTGTTAGGAATTATGTGATCCTTACTAGCTGGAAGTAAGGGAGATGGGGCATGAAGTTATTTCTAGGAGTTGGACACATACCAAGTTTAGCTCAGTTCTGGGCATCTTTGAAATACCTATACAAACTTGTTCCTACATAGTAACTTGCATCTTTGAATGAGAATGTGCTTGCTTACAGCAACGTGCTATATGTTCTGAATGCCCGAATTGGGAATCTGTGTCAAAACTTTGTTAGGAATTATGTCATCCTTACTAGCTGGAAGTAAGGGAGATGGGGCATGAAGTTATTTCTAGGAGTTGGACACATACCAAGTTTAGCTCAGTTCTGGGCATCTTTGAAATACCTATACAAACTTGTTCCTACATAGTAACTTGCATCTTTGAATGAGAATGTGCTTGCTTACAGCAACGTGCTATATGTTCTGAATGCCCGAATTGGGAATCTGTGTCAAAACTTTGTTAGGAATTATGTGATCCTTACTAGCTGGAAGTAAGGGAGATGGGGCATGAAGTTATTTCTAGGGGTTGGACACATACCAAGTTTAGCTCAGTTCTGGGCATCTTTGAAATACCTATACAAACTTGTTCCTACATAGTAACTTGCATCTTTGAATGAGAATGTGCTTGCTTACAGCAACGTGCTATATGTTCTGAATGCCCGAATTGGCAATCTGTCAAAACTTTGTTAGGAATTATGTGATCCTTACTAGCTGGAAGTAAGGGAGATGGGGCATGAAGTTATTTCTTGGAGTTGGAGACATACCAAGTTTAGCTCAGTTCTGGGCATCTTTGAAATACCTATACAAACTTGTTCCTACATAGTAACTTGCAACTTTGAATGAGAATGTGCTTGCTTACAGCAACGTGCTATATGTTCTGAATGCCCGAATTGGCAATCTGTGTCAAAACTTTGTTAGGAATTATGTGATCCTTACTAGCTGGAAGTAAGGGAGGTGGAGCATGAAGTTATTTCTAGGAGTTGGACACATACCAAGTTTAGCTCAGTTCTGGGCATCTTTGAAATACCTATACAAACCTGTTCCTACATAGTAACTTGCATCTTTGAATGAGAATCTGCTTGCTTACAGCAACGTGCTATATGTTCTGAATGCCCGAATTGGCAATCTGTGTCAAAACTTTGTTAGGAATTATGTGATCCTTACTAGCTGGAAGTAAGGGAGATGGGGCATGAAGTTATTTCTAGGAGTTGGACACATACCAAGTTTAGCTCAGTTCTGGGCATCTTTGAAATACCTATACAAACTTGTTCCTACATAGTAACTTGCAACTTTGAATGAGAATGTGCTTGCTTACAGCAACGTGCTATATGTTCTGAATGCCCGAATTGGGAATCTGTGTCAAAACTTTGTTAGGAATTATGTGATCCTTACTAGCTGGAAGTAAGGGAGATGGGTCATGAAGTTATTTCTAGGAGTTGGACACATACCAAGTTTAGCTCAGTTCTGGGCATCTTTGAAATACCTATACAAACTTGTTCCTACATAGTAACTTGCATCTTTGAATGAGAATGTGCTTGCTTACAGCAACGTGCTATATGTTCTGAATGCCCGAATTGGCAATCTGTGTCAAAACTTTGTTAGGAATTATGTGATCCTTACTAGCTGGAAGTAAGGGAGATGGGGCATGAAGTTATTTCTAGGAGTTGGACACATACCAAGTTTAGCTCAGTTCTGGGCATCTTTGAAATACCTATACAAACTTGTTCCTACATAGTAACTTGCAACTTTGAATGAGAATGTGCTTGCTTACAGCAACGTGCTATATGTTCTGAATGCCCGAATTGGGAATCTGTGTCAAAACTTTGTTAGGAATTATGTGATCCTTACTAGCTGGAAGTAAGGGAGATGGGGCATGAAGTTATTTCTAGGAGTTGGACACATACCAAGTTTAGCTCAGTTCTGGGCATCTTTGAAATACCTATACAAACTTGTTCCTACATAGTAACTTACATCTTTGAATGAGAATCTGCTTGCTTACAGCAACGTGCTATATGTTCTGAATGCCCGAATTGGGAATCTGTGTCAAAACTTTGTTAGGAATTATGTGATCCTTACTAGCTGGAAGTAAGGGAGATGGGTCATGAAGTTATTTCTAGGAGTTGGACACATACCAAGTTTAGCTCAGTTCTGGGCATCTTTGAAATACCTATACAAACTTGTTCCTACATAGTAACTTGCATCTTTGAATGAGAATGTGCTTGCTTACAGCAACGTGCTATATGTTCTGAATGCCCGAATAGGGAATCTGTGTCAAAACTTTGTTAGGAATTATGTGATCCTTACTAGCTGGAAGTAAGGGAGATGGGGCATGAAGTTATTTCTAGGAGTTGGACACATACCAAGTTTAGCTCAGTTCTGGGCATCTTTGAAATACCTATACAAACTTGTTCCTACATAGTAACTTGCAACTTTGAATGAGAATGTGCTTCCTTACAGCAACGTGCTATATGTTCTGAATGCCCGAATTGGGAATCTGTGTCAAAACTTTGTTAGGAATTATGTGATCCTTACTAGCTGGAAGTAAGGGAGATGGGGCATGAAGTTATTTCTAGGAGTTGGACACATACCAAGTTTAGCTCAGTTCTGGGCATCTTTGAAATACCTATACAAACTTGTTCCTACATAGTAACTTGCAACTTTGAATGAGAATGTGCTTGCTTACAGCAACGTGCTATATGTTCTGAATGCCCGAATTGGGAATCTGTGTCAAAACTTTGTTAGGAATTATGTGATCCTTACTAGCTGGAAGTAAGGGAGATGGGGCATGAAGTTATTTCTAGGAGTTGGACACATACCAAGTTTAGCTCAGTTCTGGGCATCTTTGAAATACCTATACAAACTTGTTCCTACATAGTAACTTGCATCTTTGAATGAGAATCTGCTTGCTTACAGCAACGTGCTATATGTTCTGAATGCCCGAATTGGGAATCTGTGTCAAATCTTTGTTAGGAATTATGTGATCCTTACTAGCTGGAAGTAAGGGAGATGGGGCATGAAGTTATTTCTTGGAGTTGGAGACATACCAAGTTTAGCTCAGTTCTGGGCATCTTTGAAATACCTATACAAACTTGTTCCTACATAGTAACTTGCAACTTTGAATGAAAATGTGCTTGCTTACAGCAACGTGCTATAGGTTCTGAATGCCCGAATTGGGAATCTGTGTCAAAGCTTTGTTAGGAATTATGTGATCCTTACTAGCTGGAAGTAAGGGAGATGGGGCATGAAGTTATTTCTAGCAGTTGGACACATACGAAGTTTAGCTCAGTTCTGGGCATCTTTGAAATACCTATACAAACTTGTTCCTACATAGTAACTTGCAACTTTGAATGAGAATGTGCTTGCTTACAGCAACGTGCTATAGGTTCTGAATGCCCGAATTGGGAATCTGTGTCAAAACTTTGTTAGGAATTATGTGATCCTTACTAGCTGGAAGTAAGGGAGATGGGGCATGAAGTTATTTCTAGGAGTTGGACACATACCAAGTTTAGCTCAGTTCTGGGCATCTTTGAAATACCTATACAAACTTGTTCCTACATAGTAACTTGCAACTTTGAATGAGAATGCGCTTGCTTACAGCAACGTGCTATATGTTCTGAATGCCCGAATTGGGAATTTGTGTCAAAAATTTGTTAGGAATTATGTGATCCTTACTAGCTGGAAGTAAGGGAGATGGGGCATGAAGTTATTTCTAGGAGTTGGACACATACCAAGTTTAGCTCAGTTCTGGGCATCTTTGAAATACCTATACAAAATTGTTCCTACATAGTAACTTGCATCTTTGAATGAGAATGTGCTTGCTTACAGCAACGTGCTATATGTTCTGAATGCCCGATTTGGCAATCTGTGTCAAAACTTTGTTAGGAATTATGTGATCCTTACTAGCTGGAAGTAAGGGAGATGGGGCATGAAGTTATTTCTAGGAGTTGGACACATACCAAGTTTAGCTCAGTTCTGGGCATCTTTGAAATACCTATACAAACTTGTTCCTACATAGTAACTTGCATCTTTGAATGAGAATGTGCTTGCTTACAGCAACGTGCTATATGTTCTGAATGCCCGATTTGGCAATCTGTGTCAAAACTTTGTTAGGAATTATGTGATCCTTACTAGCTGGAAGTAAGGGAGATGGGGCATGAAGTTATTTCTTGGAGTTGGAGACATACCAAGTTTAGCTCAGTTCTGGGCATCTTTGAAATACCTATACAAACTTGTTCCTACATAGTAACTTGCAACTTTGAATGAGAATGTGCTTGCTTACAGCAACGTGCTATATGTTCTGAATGCCCGAATTGGGAATCTGTGTCAAATCTTTGTTAGGAATTATGTGATCCTTACTAGCTGGAAGTAAGGGAGATGGGGCATGAAGTTATTTCTAGGAGTTGGACACATACCAAGTTTAGCTCAGTTCTGGGCATCTTTGAAATACCTATACAAACTTGTTCCTACATAGTAACTTGCAACTTTGAATGAGAATGTGCTTGCTTACAGCAACGTAGGATATGTTCTGAATGCCCGAATTGGGAATCTGTGTCAAAACTTTGTTAGGAATTATGTGATCCTTACTAGCTGGAAGTAAGGGAGATGGGGCATGAAGTTATTTCTAGGAGTTGGACACATACCAAGTTTAGCTCAGTTCTGGGCATCTTTGAAATACCTATACAAACTTGTTCCTACATAGTAACTTGCATCTTTGAATGAGAATCTGCTTGCTTACAGCAACGTGCTATATGTTCTGAATGCCCGAATTGGGAATCTGTGTCAAAACTTTGTTAGGACTTATGTCATCCTTACTAGCTGGAAGTAAGGGAGATGGGGCATGAAGTTATTTCTAGGAGTTGGACACATACCAAGTTTAGCTCAGTTCTGGGCATCTTTGAAATACCTATACAAACTTGTTCCTACATAGTAACTTGCATCTTCGAATGAGAATGCCCTTGCTTACAGCAACGTGCTATATGTTCTGAATGCCCGAATTGGGAATCTGTGTCAAAACTTTGTTAGGAATTATGTGATCCTTACTAGCTGGAAGTAAGGGAGATGGGGCATGAAGTTATTTCTAGGAGTTGGACACATACCAAGTTTAGCTCAGTTCTGGGCATCTTTGAAATACCTATACAAACTTGTTCCAACATAGTAACTTGCAACTTTGAATGAGAATGTGCTTGCTTGCAGCAACGTGCTATATGTTCTGAATGCCCGATTTGGGAATCTGTGTCAAAACTTTGTTAGGAATTATGTGATCCTTACTAGCTGGAAGTAAGGGAGATGGAGCATGAAGTTATTTCTAGGAATTCGACACATACCAAGTTTAGCTCAGTTCTGGGCATCTTTGAAATACCTATACAAACCTGTTCCTACATAGTAACTTGCATCTTTGAATGAGAATCTGCTTGCTTACAGCAACGTGCTATATGTTCTGAATGCCCGAATTGGCAATCTGTGTCAAAACTTTGTTAGGAATTATGTGATCCTTACTAGCTGGAAGTAAGGGAGATGGGGCATGAAGTTATTTCTAGGAGTTGGACACATACCAAGTTTAGCTCAGTTCTGGGCATCTTTGAAATACCTATACAAACTTGTTCCTACATAGTAACTTACATCTTTGAATGAGAATCTGCTTGCTTACAGCAACGTGCTATATGTTCTGAATGCCCTATTTGGGAATCTGTGTCAAAACTTTGTTAGGAATTATGTGATCCTTACTAGCTGGAAGTAAGGGAGATGGGGCATGAAGTTATTTCTAGGAGTTGGACACATACCAAGTTTAGCTCAGTTCTGGGCATCTTTGAAATACCTATACAAACTTGTTCCTACATAGTAACTTGGAACTTTGAATGAGAATGTGCTTGCTTACAGCAACGTGCTATATGTTCTGAATGCCCGAATTGGGAATCTGTGTCAAAACTTTGTTAGGAATTATGTGATCCTTACTAGCTGGAAGTAAGGGAGATGGGGCATGAAGTTATTTCTAGGAGTTGGACACATACCAAGTTTAGCTCAGTTCTGGGCATCTTTGAAATACCTATACAAACTTGTTCCTACATAGTAACTTGCATCTTTGAATGAGAATCTGCTTGCTTACAGCAACGTGCTATATGTTCTGAATGCCCGAATTGGGAATCTGTGTCAAATCTTTGTTAGGAATTATGTGATCCTTACTAGCTGGAAGTAAGGGAGATGGGGCATGAAGTTATTTCTTGGAGTTGGAGACACACCAAGTTTAGCTCAGTTCTGGGCATCTTTGAAATACCTATACAAACTTGTTCCTACATAGTAACTTGCAACTTTGAATGAGAATGTGCTTGCTTGCAGCAACGTGCTATAGGTTCTGAATGCCCGAATTGGCAATCTGTGTCAAAACTTTGTTAGGAATTATGTGATCCTTACTAGCTGGAAGTAAGGGAGATGGAGCATGATGTTATTTCTAGGAGTTGGACACATACCAAGTTTAGCTCAGTTCTGGGCATCTTTGAAATACCTATACAAACTTGTTCCTACCTAGTAACTTGCATCTTTGAATGAGAATGTGCTTGCTTACAGCAACGTGCTATATGTTCTGAATGCCCGAATAGGGAATCTGTGTCAAAACTTTGTTAGGAATTATGTGATCCTTACTAGCTGGAAGTAAGGGAGATGGGGCATGAAGTTATTTCTAGGAGTTGGACACATACCAAGTTTAGCTCAGTTCTGGGCAGCTTTGAAATACCTATACAAACTTGTTCCTACATAGTAACTTGCATCTTTGAATGAGAATCTGCTTGCTTACAGCAACGTGCTATATGTTCTGAATGCCCGAATTGGGAATATGTGTCAAAACTTTGTTAGGAATTATGTGATCCTTACTAGCTGGAAGTAAGGGAGATGGGGCATGAAGTTATTTCTAGGAGTTGGACACATACCAAGTTTAGCTCAGTTCTGGGCATCTTTGAAATACCTATACAAACTTGTTCCTACATAGTAACTTGCAACTTTGAATGAGAATGTGCTTGCTTGCAGCAACGTGCTATATGTTCTGAATGCACGATTTGGGAATCTGTGTCAAAACTCTGTAAGGAATTATGTGATCCTTATTAGCTGGAAGTAAGGGAGATGGAGCATGAAGTTATTTCTATGAATTCGACACATACCAAGTTTAGCTCAGTTCTGGGCATCTTTGAAATACCTATACAAACTTGTTCCTACATAGTAACTTGCATCTTTGAATGAGAATGTGCTTGCTTACAGCAACGTGCTATATGTTTTGAATGCCCGAATTGGCAATCTGTGTCAAAACTTTGTTAGGAATTATGTGATCCTTACTAGCTGGAAGTAAGGGAGATGGGGCATGAAGTTATTTCTAGGAGTTGGACACATGCCAAGTTTAGCTCAGTTCTGGGCATCTTTGAAATACCTATACAAACTTGTTCCTACATAGTAACTTGCATCTTTGAATGAGAATCTGCTTGCCTACAGCAACGTGCTATATGTTCTGAATGCCCGAATTGGGAATCTGTGTCAAAACTTTGTTAGGAATTATGTGATCCTTACTAGCTGGAAGTAAGGGAGATGGGGCATGAAGTTATTTCTAGGAGTTGGACACATACCAAGTTTAGCTCAGTTCTGGGCATCTTTGAAATACCTATACAAACTTGTTCCTACATAGTAACTTGCAACTTTGAATGAGAATGTGCTTGCTTACAGCAACGTGCTATATGTTCTGAATGCCCGAATTGGGAATCTGTGTCAAAACTTTGTTAGGAATTATGTGATCCTTACTAGCTGGAAGTAAGGGAGATGGGGCATGAAGTTATTTCTTGGAGTTGGACACATACCAAGTTTAGCTCAGTTCTGGGCATCTTTGAAATACCTATACAAACTTGTTCCTACATAGTAACTTGCAACTTTGAATGAGAATGTGCTTGCTTACAGCAACGTGCTATATGTTCTGAATGCCCGAATTGGGAATTTGTGTCAAAAATTTGTTAGGAATTATGTGATCATTACTAGCTGGAAGTAAGGGAGATGGGGCATGAAGTTATTTCTTGGAGTTGGACACATACCAAGTTTAGCTCAGTTCTGGGCATCTTTGAAATACCTATACAAACTTGTTCCTACATAGTAACTTGCATCTTTGAATGAGAATGTGCTTGCTTACAGCAACGTGCTATATGTTCTGAATGCCCGATTTGGCAATCTGTGTCAAAACTTTGTTAGGAATTATGTGATCCTTACTAGCTGGAAGTAAGGGAGATGGGGCATGAAGTTATTTCTAGGAGTTGGACACATACCAAGTTTAGCTCAGTTCTGGGCATCTTTGAAATACCTATACAAACTTGTTCCTACATAGTAACTTGCATCTTTGAATGAGAATGTGCTTGCTTACAGCAACGTGCTATATGTTCTGAATGCCCGATTTGGCAATCTGTGTCAAAACTTTGTTAGGAATTATGTGATCCTTACTAGCTGGAAGTAAGGGAGATGGAGCATGAAGTTATTTCTAGGAATTCGACACATACCAAGTTTAGCTCAGTTCTGGGCATCTTTGAAATACCTATACAAACTTGTTCCTACATAGTAACTTGCATCTTTGAATGAGAATGTGCTTGCTTACAGCAACGTGCTATATGTTCTGAATTCCCGAATTGGGAATCTGTGTCAAAACTTTGTTAGGAATTATGTGATCCTTACTAGCTGGAAGTAAGGGAGATGGGGCATGAAGTTATTTCTAGGGGTTGGACACATACCAAGTTTAGCTCAGTTCTGGGCATCTTTGAAATACCTATACAAACTTGTTCCTACATAGTAACTTGCAACTTTGAATGAGAATGTGCTTGCCTACAGCAACGTGCTATATGTTCTGAATGCCCGAATTGGGAATCTGTGTCAAAACTTTGTTAGGAATTATGTGATCCTTACTAGCTGGAAGTAAGGGAGATGGGGCATGAAGTTATTTCTTGGAGTTGGACACATACCAAGTTTAGCTCAGTTCTGGGCATCTTTGAAATACCTATACAAACTTGTTCCTACATAGTAACTTGCAACTTTGAATGAGAATGTGCTTGCCTACAGCAACGTGCTATATGTTCTGAATGCCCGAATTGGGAATCTGTGTCAAAACTTTGTTAGGAATTATGTGATCCTTACTAGCTGGAAGTAAGGGAGATGGGGCATGAAGTTATTTCTAGGAGTTGGACACATACCAAGTTTAGCTCAGTTCTGGGCATCTTTGAAATACCTATACAAACTTGTTCCTACATAGTAACTTGCAACTTTGAATGAGAATGTGCTTGCTTACAGCAACGTGCTATATGTTCTGAATGCCCGAATTGGGAATCTGTGTCAAAACTTTGTTAGGAATTATGTGATCCTTACTAGCTGGAAGTAAGGGAGATGGGGCATGAAGTTATTTCTAGGAGTTGGACACATACCAAGTTTAGCTCAGTTCTGGGCATCTTTGAAATACCTATACAAACTTGTTCCTACATAGTAACTTGCATCTTTGAATGAGAATCTGCTTGCTTACAGCAACGTGCTATATGTTCTGAATGCCCGAATTGGGAATCTGTGTCAAAACTTTGTTAGGAATTATGTGATCCTTACTAGCTGGAAGTAAGGCAGATGGGGCATGAAGTTATTTCTAGGAGTTGGACACATACCAAGTTTAGCTCAGTTCTGGGCATCTTTGAAATACCTATACAAACTTGTTCCTACATAGTAACTTGCATCTTTGAATGAAAATGTGCTTGCTTACAGCAACGTACGATATGTTCTGAATGCCCGAATTGGGAATCTGTGTCAAAACTTTGTTAGGAATTATATGATCCTTTCTAGCTGGAAGTAAGGGAGATGGGGCATGAAGTTATTTCTAGGGGTTGGACACATACCAAGTTTAGCTCAGTTCTGGGCATCTTTGAAATACCTATACAAACTTGTTCCTACATAGTAACTTGCAACTTTGAATGAGAATCTGCTTGCTTACAGCAACGTGCTATATGTTCTGAATGCCCGAATAGGGAATCTGTGTCAAAACTTTGTTAGGAATTATGTGATCCTTACTAGCTGGAAGTAAGGGAGATGGGGCATGAAGTTATTTCTAGGAGTTGGACATATACCAAGTTTAGCTCAGTTCTGTGCATCTTTGAAATACCTATACAAACTTGTTCCTACATAGTAACTTGCATCTTTGAATGAGAATGTGCTTGCTTACAGCAACGTGCTATATGTTCGGAATGCCCGAATTGGGAATCTGTGTCAAAACTTTGTTAGGAATTATGTGATCCTTACTAGCTGGAAGTAAGGGAGATGGGGCATGAAGTTATTTCTAGGAGTGGACACATACCAAGTTTAGCTCAGTTCTGGGCATCTTTGAAATACCTATACAAACTTGTTCCTACATAGTAACTTGCATCTTTGAATGAGAATCTGCTTGCTTACAGCAACGTGCTATATGTTCTGAATGCCCGAATAGGGAATCTGTGTCAAAACTTTGTTAGGAATTATGTGATCCTTACTAGCTGGAAGTAAGGGAGATGGGGCATGAAGTTATTTCTAGGAGTTGGACACATACCAAGTTTAGCTCAGTTCTGGGCATCTTTGAAATACCTATACAAACTTGTTCCTACATAGTAACTTGCATCTTTGAATGAGAATCTGCTTGCTTACAGCAACGTGCTATATGTTCGGAATGCCCGAATTGGGAATCTGTGTCAAAACTTTGTTAGGAATTATGTGATCCTTACTAGCTGGAAGTAAGGGAGATGGGGCATGAAGTTATTTCTAGGAGTTGGACACATACCAAGTTTAGCTCAGTTCTGGGCATCTTTGAAATACCTATACAAACTTGTTCCTACATAGTAACTTGCATCTTTGAATGAGAATGTGCTTGCTTACAGCAACGTGCTATAGGTTCTGAATGCCCGAATTGGGAATCTGTGTCAAAACTTTGTTAGGAATTATGTGATCCTTACTAGCTGGAAGTAAGGGAGATGGGGCATGAAGTTATTTCTAGGAGTTGGACACATACCAAGTTTAGCTCAGTTCTGGGCATCTTTGAAATACCTATACAAACTTGTTCCTACATAGTAACTTGCAACTTTGAATGAGAATGTGCTTGCCTACAGCAACGTGCTATATGTTCTGAATGCCCGAATTGGGAATCTGTGTCAAAACTTTGTTAGGAATTATGTGATCCTTACTAGCTGGAAGTAAGGGAGATGGGGCATGAAGTTATTTCTTGGAGTTGGACACATACCAAGTTTAGCTCAGTTCTGGGCATCTTTGAAATACCTATACAAACTTGTTCCTACATAGTAACTTGCAACTTTGAATGAGAATGTGCTTGCCTACAGCAACGTGCTATATGTTCTGAATGCCCGAATTGGGAATCTGTGTCAAAACTTTGTTAGGAATTATGTGATCCTTACTAGCTGGAAGTAAGGGAGATGGGGCATGAAGTTATTTCTAGGAGTTGGACACATACCAAGTTTAGCTCAGTTCTGGGCATCTTTGAAATACCTATACAAACTTGTTCCTACATAGTAACTTGCAACTTTGAATGAGAATGTGCTTGCTTACAGCAACGTGCTATATGTTCTGAATGCCCGAATTGGGAATCTGTGTCAAAACTTTGTTAGGAATTATGTGATCCTTACTAGCTGGAAGTAAGGGAGATGGGGCATGAAGTTATTTCTTACAGTTGGACACAAACCAAGTTTAGCTCAGTTCTGGGCATCTTTGAAATACCTATACAAACTTGTTCCTACATAGTAACTTGCATCTTTGAATGAGAATGTGCTTGCTTACAGCAACGTGCTATATGTTCTGAATGCCCGAATTGGCAATCTGTGTCAAAACTTTGTTAGGAATTATGTGATCCTTACTAGCTGGAAGTAAGGGAGATGGGGCATCAAGTTATTTCTAGGAGTTGGACACATACCAAGTTTAGCTCAGTTCTGGGCATCTTTGAAATACCTATACAAACTTGTTCCTACATAGTAACTTGCATCTTTGAATGAGAATCTGCTTGCTTACAGCAACGTGCTATATGTTCTGAATGCCCGAATTGGGAATCTGTGTCAAAACTTTGTTAGGAATTATGTGATCCTTACTAGCTGGAAGTAAGGCAGATGGGGCATGAAGTTATTTCTAGGAGTTGGACACATACCAAGTTTAGCTCAGTTCTGGGCATCTTTGAAATACCTATACAAACTTGTTCCTACATAGTAACTTGCATCTTTGAATGAGAATGTGCTTGCTTACAGCAAAGTGCTATATGTTCTGAATGCCCGAATTGGGAATCTGACAAAAGTTTGTTAGGAATTATGTGATCCTTACTAGCTGGAAGTAAGGGAGATGGGGCATGAAGTTATTTCTAGGAGTTCGACACATACCAAGTTGAGCTCAGTTCTGGGCATCTTTGAAATACCTATACAAACTTGTTCCTACATAGTAACTTGCATCTTTGAATGAGAATCTGCTTGCTTACAGCAACGTGCTATATGTTCTGAATGCCCGAATTGGGAATCTGTGTCAAAACTTTGTTAGGAATTATGTGATCCTTACTAGCTGGAAGTAAGGGAGATGGGGCATGAAGTTATTTCTAGGAGTTGGACACATACCAAGTTTAGCTCACTTCTGGGCATCTTTGAAATACCTATACAAACTTGTTCCTACATAGTAACTTGCATCTTTGAATGAGAATGTGCTTGCTTACAGCAACGTGCTATATGTTCTGAATGCCCGAATTGGGAATCTGTGTCAAAACTTTGTTAGGAATTATGTGATCCTTACTAGCTGGAAGTAAGGGAGATGGGGCATGAAGTTATTTCTAGGAGTTGGAGACATACCAAGTTTAGCTCAGTTCTGGGCATCTTTGAAATACCTATACAAACTTGTTCCTACATAGTAACTTGCATCTTTGAATGAGAATCTGCTTGCTTACAGCAACGTGCTATATGTTCTGAATGCCCGAATTGGGAATCTGTGTCAAAACTTTGTTAGGAATTATGTGATCCTTACTAGCTGGAAGTAAGGGAGATGGGGCATGAAGTTATTTCTAGGAGTTGGACACATACCAAGTTTAGCTCAGTTCTGGGCATCTTTGAAATACCTATACAAACTTGTTCCTACATAGTAACTTGCAACTTTGAATGAAAATGTGCTTGCTTACAGCAACGTGCTATAGGTTCTGAATGCCCGAATTGGGAATCTGTGTCAAATCTTTGTTAGGAATTATGTGATCCTTACTAGCTGGAAGTAAGGGAGATGGGGCATGAAGTTATTTCTGGGAGTTGGACACATACCAAGTTTAGCTCAGTTCTGGGCATCTTTGAAATACCTATACAAACTTGTTCCTACATAGTAACTTGCATCTTTGAATGAGAATCTGCTTGCTTACAGCAACGTGCTATATGTTCTGAATGCCCGAATTGGGAATCTGTGTCAAAACTTTGTTAGGAATTATGTGATCCTTACTAGCTGGAAGTAAGGCAGATGGGGCATGAAGTTATTTCTAGGAGTTGGACACATACCAAGTTTAGCTCAGTTCTGGGCATCTTTGAAATACCTATACAAACTTGTTCCTACATAGTAACTTGCAACTTTGAATGAAAATGTGCTTGCTTACAGCAACGTACGATATGTTCTGAATGCCCGAATTGGGAATCTGTGTCAAAACTTTGTTAGGAATTATATGATCCTTTCTAGCTGGAAGTAAGGGAGATGGGGCATGAAGTTATTTCTAGGGGTTGGACACATACCAAGTTTAGCTCAGTTCTGGGCATCTTTGAAATACCTATACAAACTTGTTCCTACATAGTAACTTGCAACTTTGAATGAAAATGTGCTTGCTTACAGCAACGTGCTATATGTTCTGAATGCCCGAATTGGGAATCTGTGTCAAAACTTTGTTAGGAATTATGTGATCCTTACTAGCTGGAAGTAAGGGAGATGGGGCATGAAGTTATTTCTAGGAGTTGGACACATACCAAGTTTAGCTCAGTTCTGGGCATCTTTGAAATACCTATACAAACTTGTTCCTACATAGTAACTTGCATCTTTGAATGAGAATGTGCTTGCTTACAGCAACGTGCTATATGTTCTGAATGCCCGAATTGGGAATCTGTGTCAAAACTTTGTTAGGAATTATGTGATCCTTACTAGCTGGAAGTAAGGGAGATGGGGCATGAAGTTATTTCTAGGAGTTGGACACATACCAAGTTTAGCTCAGTTCTGGGCATCTTTGAAATACCTATACAAACTTGTTCCTACATAGTAACTTGCATCTTTGAATGAGAATGTGCTTGCTTACAGCAACGTGCTATATGTTCTGAATGCCCGAATTGGCAATCTGTCAAAACTTTGTTAGGAATTATGTGATCCTTACTAGCTGGAAGTAAGGGAGATGGGGCATGAAGTTATTTCTTGGAGTTGGAGACATACCAAGTTTAGCTCAGTTCTGGGCATCTTTGAAATACCTATACAAACTTGTTCCTACATAGTAACTTGCAACTTTGAATGAGAATGTGCTTGCTTACAGCCACGTGCTATATGTTCTGAATGCCCGAATTGGGAATCTGTGTCAAAACTTTGTTAGGAATTATGTGATCCTTACTAGCTGGAAGTAAGGGAGATGGGGCATGAAGTTATTTCTTGGAGTTGGACACATACCAAGTTTAGCTCAGTTCTGGGCATCTTTGAAATACCTATACAAACTTGTTCCTACATAGTAACTTGCATCTTTGAATGAGAATCTGCTTGCTTACAGCAACGTGCTATATGTTCTGAATGCCCGAATTGGCAATCTGTGTCAAAACTTTGTTAGGAATTATGTGATCCTTACTAGCTGGAAGTAAGGGAGATGGGGCATGAAGTTATTTCTAGGAGTTGGACACATACCAAGTTTAGCTCAGTTCTGGGCATCTTTGAAATACCTATACAAACTTGTTCCTACATAGTAACTTACATCTTTGAATGAGAATCTGCTTGCTTACAGCAACGTGCTATATGTTCTGAATGCCCGAATTGGGAATCTGTGTCAAAACTTTGTTAGGAATTATGTGATCCTTACTAGCTGGAAGTAAGGGAGATGGGGCATGAAGTTATTTCTAGGAGTTGGACACATACCAAGTTTAGCTCAGTTCTGGGCATCTTTGAAATACCTATACAAACTTGTTCCTACATAGTAACTTGCAATTTTGAATGAGAATGTGCTTTCTTACAGCAACGTGCTATATGTTCTGAATGCACGATTTGGGAATCTGTGTCAAAACTTTGTTAGGAATTATGTGATCCTTACTAGCTGGAAGTAAGGGAGATGGGGCATGAAGTTATTTCTAGGAGTTGGACACATACCAAGTTTAGCTCAGTTCTGGGCATCTTTGAAATACCTATACAAACTTGTTCCTACATAGTAACTTGCAATTTTGAATGAGAATGTGCTTGCTTACAGCAACGTGCTATATGTTCTGAATGCCCGAATTGGGAATCTGTGTCAAAACTTTGTTAGGAATTATGTGATCCTTACTAGCTGGAAGTAAGGGAGATGGGGCATGAAGTTATTTCTAGGAGTTGGACACAATCCAAGTTTAGCTCAGTTCTGGGCATCTTTGAAATACCTATACAAACTTGTTCCTACATAGTAACTTGCATCTTTGAATGAGAATGTGCTTGCTTACAGCAACGTGCTATATGTTCTGAATGCCCGAATTGGGAATCTGTGTCAAAACTTTGTTAGGAATTATGTGATCCTTACTAGCTGGAAGTAAGGGAGATGGGGCATGAAGTTATTTCTAGGAGTTGGACACACTCCAAGTTTAGCTCAGTTCTGGGCATCTTTGAAATACCTATACAAACTTGTTCCTACATAGTAACTTGCATCTTTGAATGAGAATGTGCTTGCTTACAGCAACGTGCTATATGTTCTGAATGCCCGAATTGGCAATCTGTCAAAACTTTGTTAGGAATTATGTGATCCTTACTAGCTGGAAGTAAGGGAGATGGGGCATGAAGTTATTTCTTGGAGTTGGAGACATACCAAGTTTAGCTCAGTTCTGGGCATCTTTGAAATACCTATACAAACTTGTTCCTACATAGTAACTTGCAACTTTGAATGAGAATGTGCTTGCTTACAGCCACGTGCTATATGTTCTGAATGCCCGAATTGGGAATCTGTGTCAAAACTTTGTTAGGAATTATGTGATCCTTACTAGCTGGAAGTAAGGGAGATGGGGCATGAAGTTATTTCTTGGAGTTGGACACATACCAAGTTTAGCTCAGTTCTGGGCATCTTTGAAATACCTATACAAACTTGTTCCTACATAGTAACTTGCATCTTTGAATGAGAATCTGCTTGCTTACAGCAACGTGCTATAGGTTCTGAATGCCCGAATTGGCAATCTGTGTCAAAACTTTGTTAGGAATTATGTGATCCTTACTAGCTGGAAGTAAGGGAGATGGGGCATGAAGTTATTTCTAGGAGTTGGACACATACCAAGTTTAGCTCAGTTCTGGGCATCTTTGAAATACCTATACAAACTTGTTCCTACATAGTAACTTACATCTTTGAATGAGAATCTGCTTGCTTACAGCAACGTGCTATATGTTCTGAATGCCCGAATTGGGAATCTGTGTCAAAACTTTGTTAGGAATTATGTGATCCTTACTAGCTGGAAGTAAGGGAGATGGGGCATGAAGTTATTTCTAGGAGTTGGACACATACCAAGTTTAGCTCAGTTCTGGGCATCTTTGAAATACCTATACAAACTTGTTCCTACATAGTAACTTGCAATTTTGAATGAGAATGTGCTTTCATACAGCAACGTGCTATATGTTCTGAATGCACGATTTGGGAATCTGTGTCAAAACTTTGTTAGGAATTATGTGATCCTTACTAGCTGGAAGTAAGGGAGATGGGGCATGAAGTTATTTCTAGGAGTTGGACACATACCAAGTTTAGCTCAGTTCTGGGCATCTTTGAAATACCTATACAAACTTGTTCCTACATAGTAACTTGCAATTTTGAATGAGAATGTGCTTGCTTACAGCAACGTGCTATATGTTCTGAATGCCCGAATTGGGAATCTGTGTCAAAACTTTGTTAGGAATTATGTGATCCTTACTAGCTGGAAGTAAGGGAGATGGGGCATGAAGTTATTTCTAGGAGTTGGACACAATCCAAGTTTAGCTCAGTTCTGGGCATCTTTGAAATACCTATACAAACTTGTTCCTACATAGTAACTTGCATCTTTGAATGAGAATGTGCTTGCTTACAGCAACGTGCTATATGTTCTGAATGCCCGAATTGGGAATCTGTGTCAAAACTTTGTTAGGAATTATGTGATCCTTACTAGCTGGAAGTAAGGGAGATGGGGCATGAAGTTATTTCTAGGAGTTGGACACACTCCAAGTTTAGCTCAGTTCTGGGCATCTTTGAAATACCTATACAAACTTGTTCCTACATAGTAACTTGCATCTTTGAATGAGAATGTGCTTGCTTACAGCAACGTGCTATATGTTCTGAATGCCCGAATTGGGAATCTGTGTCAAAACTTTGTTAGGAATTATGTGATCCTTACTAGCTGGAAGTAAGGGAGATGGGGCATGAAGTTATTTCTAGGAGTTGGACACATACCAAGTTTAGCTCAGTTCTGGGCATCTTTGAAATACCTATACAAACTTGTTCCTACATAGTAACTTGCAATTTTGAATGAGAATGTGCTTGCTTACAGCAACGTGCTATATGTTCTGAATGCCCGAATTGGGAATCTGTGTCAAAACTTTGTTAGGAATTATGTGATCCTTACTAGCTGGAAGTAAGGGAGATGGGGCATGAAGTTATTTCTAGGAGTTGGACACATACCAAGTTTAGCTCAGTTCTGGGCATCTTTGAAATACCTATACAAACTTGTTCCTACATAGTAACTTGCAATTTTGAATGAGAATGTGCTTGCTTACAGCAACGTGCTATATGTTCTGAATGCCCGAATTGGGAATCTGTGTCAAAACTTTGTTAGGAATTATGTGATCCTTATTAGCTGGAAGTAAGGGAGATGGGGCATGAAGTTATTTCTAGGAGTTGGACACATACCAAGTTTAGCTCAGTTCTGGGCATCTTTGAAATACCTATACAAACTTGTTCCTACATAGTAACTTGCATGATTAATGAGAATGTGCTTGCTTATAGCAACGTGCTATATGTTCTGAATGCCCGAATTGGGAATCTGTGTCAAAACTTTGTTAGGAATTATGTGATCCTTACTAGCTGGAAGTAAGGGAGATGGGGCATGAAGTTATTTCTAGGAGTTGGACACATACCAAGTTTAGCTCAGTTCTGGGCATCTTTGAAATACCTATACAAACTTGTTCCTACATAGTAACTTGCATCTTTGAATGAGAATGTGCTTGCTTACAGCAACGTGCTATATGTTCTGAATGCCCGATTTGGCAATCTGTGTCAAAACTTCGTTAGGAATTATGTGATCCTTACTAGCTGGAAGTAAGGGAGATGGGGCATGAAGTTATTTCTAGGAGTTGGACACATACCAAGTTTAGCTCAGTTCTGGGCATCTTTGAAATACCTATACAAACTTGTTCCTACATAGTAACTTGCATCATTGAAAGAGAATGTGCTTGCTTACAGCAACGTGCTATATGTTCTGAATGCCCGAATTGGCAATCTGTCAAAACTTTGTTAGGAATTATGTGATCCTTACTAGCTGGAAGTAAGGGAGATGGGGCATGAAGTTATTTCTTGGAGTTGGAGACATACCAAGTTTAGCTCAGTTCTGGGCATCTTTGAAATACCTATACAAACTTGTTCCTACATAGTAACTTGCAACTTTGAATGAGAATGTGCTTGCTTACAGCAACGTGCTATATGTTCTGAATGCCCGAATTGGGAATCTGTGTCAAAACTTTGTTAGGAATTATGTAATCCTTACTAGCTGGAAGTAAGGGAGATGGGGCATGAAGTTATTTCTAGGAGTTGGACACATACCAAGTTTAGCTCAGTTCTGGGCATCTTTGAAATACCTATACAAACTTGTTCCTACATAGTAACTTGCAACTTTGAATGAGAATCTGCTTGCTTACAGCAACGTGCTATATGTTCTGAATGCCCGAATTGGGAATCTGTGTAAAAACTTTGTTAGGAATTATGTGATCCTTACTAGCTGGAAGTAAGGGAGATGGGGCATGAAGTTATTTCTAGGAGTTGGACACATACCAAGTTTAGCTCAGTTCAGGGCATCTTTGAAATACCTATACAAACTTGTTCCTACATAGTAACTTGCGTCTTTGAATGAGAATGTGCTTGCTTACAGCAACGTGCTATATGTTCTGAATGCCCGAATTGGCAATCTGTGTCAAAACTTTGTTAGGAATTATGTGATCCTTACTAGCTGGAAGTAAGGGAGATGGGGCTTGAAGTTATTTCTAGGAGTTGGACACATACCAAGTTTAGCTGAGTTCTGGGCATCTTTGAAATACCTATACAAACTTGTTCCTACATAGTAACTTGCATCTTTAATGAGAATGTGCTTGCTTACAGCAACGTGCTATATGTTCTGAATGCCCGAATTGGGAATCTGTGTCAAAACTTTGTTAGGAATTATGTGATCCTTACTAGCTGGAAGTAAGGGAGATGGGGCATGAAGTTATTTCTAGGAGTTGGACACATACCAAGTTTAGCTCAGTTCTGGGCATCTTTGAAATACCTATACAAACTTGTTCCTACATAGTAACTTGCAACTTTGAATGAGAATGTGCTTGCTTACAGCAGCGTGCTATATGTTCTGAATGCCCAAATTGGCAATCTCTGTCAAAACTTTGTTAGGAATTATGTGATCCTTACTAGCTGGAAGTAAGGGAGATGGGGCATGAAGTTATTTCTAGGAGTTGGACACATACCAAGTTTAGCTCAGTTCTGGGCATCTTTGATATACCTATACAAACTTGTTCCTACATAGTAACTTGCATCTTTGAATGAGAATGTGCTTGCTTACAGCAGCGTGCTATATGTTCTGAATGCCCGAATTGGGAATCTGTGTCAAAACTTTGTTAGGAATTATGTGATCCTTACTAGCTGGAAGTAAGGGAGATGGGGCATGAAGTTATTTCTAGGAGTTGGACACATACCAAGTTTAGCTCAGTTCTGGGCATCTTTGAAATACCTATACAAACTTGTTCCTACATAGTAACTTGCATCTTTGAATGAGAATGTGCTTGCTTACAGCAACGTGCTATATGTTCTGAATGCCCGAATTGGGAATCTGTGTCAAAACTTTGTTAGGAATTATGTGATCCTTACTAGCTGGAAGTAAGGGAGATGGGGCATGAAGTTATTTCTAGGAGTTGGACACATACCAAGTTTAGCTCAGTTCTGGGCATCTTTGAAATACCTATACAAACTTGTTCCTACATAGTAACTTGCATCTTTGAATGAGAATCTGCTTGCTTACAGCAACGTGCTATATGTTCTGAATGCCCGAATTGGCAATCTCTGTCAAAACTTTGTTAGGAATTATGTGATCCTTACTAGCTGGAAGTAAGGGAGATGGGGCATGAAGTTATTTCTAGGAGTTGGACACATACCAAGTTTAGCTCAGTTCTGGGCATCTTTGAAATACCTATACAAACTTGTTCCTACATAGTAACTTGCAACTTTGAATGAAAATGTGCTTGCTTACAGCAACGTGCTATAGGTTCTGAATGCCCGAATTGGGAATCTGTGTGAAAACTTTGTTAGGAATTATGTGATCCTTACTAGCTGGAAGTAAGGGAGATGGGGCATGAAGTTATTTCTAGGAGTTGAACACATACCAAGTTTAGCTCAGTTCTGGGCATCTTTGAAATACCTATACAAACTTGTTCCTACATAGTAACTTGCAACTTTGAATGAGAATGTGCTTGCCTACAGCAACGTGCTATATGTTCTGAATGCCCGAATTGGGAATCTGTGTCAAAACTTTGTTAGGAATTATGTGATCCTTACTAGCTGGAAGTAAGGGAGATGGGGCATGAAGTTATTTCTAGGAGTTGGACACATACCAAGTTTAGCTCAGTTCTGGGCATCTTTGAAATACCTATACAAACTTGTTCCTACATAGTAACTTGCAACTTTGAATGAGAATGTGCTTGCTTACAGCAACGTGCTATATGATATGAATGCCCGAATTGGGAATCTGTGTCAAAACTTTGTTAGGAATTATGTGATCCTTACTAGCTGGAAGTAAGGGAGATGGGGCATGAAGTTATTTCTTGGAGTTGGACACATACCAAGTTTAGCTCAGTTCTGGGCATCTTTGAAATACCTATACAAACTTGTTCCTACATAGTAACTTGCAACTTTGAATGAGAATGTGCTTGCTTACAGAAACGTGCTATATGTTCTGAATGCCCGAATTGGGAATCTTTTTCAAAACTTTGTTAGGAATTGTGTGATCCTTACTAGCTGGAAGTAAGGGAGATGGGGCATGAAGTTATTTCTAGGAGTTGGACACATACCAAGTTTAGCTCAGTTCTGGGCATCTTTGAAATACCTATACAAACTTGTTCCTACATAGTAACTTGCATCTTTGAATGAGAATGTGCTTGCTTACAGCAACGTGCTATATGTTCTGAATGCCCGAATTGGCAATCTGTCAAAACTTTGTTAGGAATTATGTGATCCTTACTAGCTGGAAGTAAGGGAGATGGGGCATGAAGTTATTTCTTGGAGTTGGAGACATACCAAGTTTAGCTCAGTTCTGGGCATCTTTGAAATACCTATACAAACTTGTTCCTACAGAGTAACTTGCAACTTTGAATGAGAATGTGCTTGCTTACAGCAACGTGCTATATGTTCTGAATGCCCGAATTGGGAATCTGTGTCAAAACTTTGTTAGGAATTATGTGATCCTTACTAGCTGGAAGTAAGGGAGATGGGGCATGAAGTTATTTCTAGGAGTTGGACACATGCCAAGTTTAGCTCAGTTCTGGGCATCTTTGAAATACCTATACAAACTTGTTCCTACATAGTAACTTGCAACTTTGAATGAGAATGTGCTTGCTTACAGCAACGTGCTATATGTTCTGAATGCCCGAATTGGGAATCTGTGTCAAAACTTTGTTAGGAATTATGTGATCCTTACTAGCTGGAAGTAAGGGAGATGGGGCATGAAGTTATTTCTTGGAGTTGGAGACATACCAAGTTTAGCTCAGTTCTGGGCATCTTTGAAATACCTATACAAACTTGTTCCTACATAGTAACTTGCATCTTTGAATGAGAATCTGCTTGCTTACAGCAACGTGCTATATGTTCTGAATGCCCGAATTGGCAATCTGTGTCAAAACTTTGTTAGGAATTATATGATCCTTACTAGCTGGAAGTAAGGGAGATGGGGCATGAAGTTATTTCTAGGAGTTGGACACATACCAAGTTTAGCTCAGTTCTGGGCATCTTTGAAATACCTATACAAACTTGTTCCTACATAGTAACTTACATCTTTGAATGAGAATCTGCTTGCTTACAGCAACGTGCTTTATGTTCTGAATGCCCGAATTGGGAATCTGTGTCAAAACTTTGTTAGGAATTATGTGATCCTTACTAGCTTCAAGTAAGGGAGATGGGGCATGAAGTTATTTCTAGGAGTTGGACACATACCAAGTTTAGCTCAGTTCTGTGCATCTTTGAAATACCTATACAAACTTGTTCCTACATAGTAACTTGCAACTTTGAATGAGAATGTGCTTGCTTACAGCAACGTGCTATATGTTCTGAATGCCCGAATTGGGAATCTGTGTCAAAACTTTGTTAGGAATTATGTGATCCTTACTAGCTGGAAGTAAGGGAGATGGGGCATGAAGTTATTTCTAGGAGTTGGACACATACCAAGTTTAGCTCAGTTCTGGGCATCTTTGAAATACCTATACAAACTTGTTCCTACATAGTAACTTGCATCTTTGAATGAGAATGTGCTTGCTTACAGCAACGTGCTATATGTTCTGAATGCCCGAATTGGGAATCTGTGTCAAAACTTTGTTAGGAATTATGTGATCCTTACTAGCTGGAAGTAAGGGAGATGGGGCATGAAGTTATTTCTAGGAGTTGGACACATACCAAGTTTAGCTCAGTTCTGGGCATCTTTGAAATACCTATACAAACTTGTTCCTACATAGTAACTTGCAACTTTGAATGAAAATGTGCTTGCTTGCAGCAACGTGCTATATGTTCTGAATGCCCGATTTGGGAATCTGTGTCAAAACTTTGTTAGGAATTATGTGATCCTTACTAGCTGGAAGTAAGGGAGATGGGGCATGAAGTTATTTCTAGGAGTTGGACACATACCAAGTTTAGCTCAGTTCTGGGCATCTTTGAAATACCTATACAAACTTGTTCCTACATAGTAACTTGCAACTTTGAATGAGAATGTGCTTGCTTACAGCAACGTGCTATAGGTACTGAATGCCCGAATTGGGAATCGGTGTCAAAACTTTGTTAGGAATTATGTGATCCTTACTAGCTGGAAGTAAGGGAGATGGGGCATGAAGTTATTTCTAGGAGTTGGACACATACCAAGTTTAGCTCAGTTCTGGGCATCTTTGAAATACCTATACAAACTTGTTCCTACATAGAAACTTGCAACTTTGAATGAAAATGTGCTTGCTTGCAGCAACGTGCTATATGTTCTGAATGCCCGAATTGGGAATCTGTGTCAAAACTTTGTTAGGAATTATGTGATCCTTACTAGCTGGAAGTAAGGGAGATGGAGCATGAAGTTATTTCTAGGAATTCGACACATACCAAGTTTAGCTCAGTTCTGGGCATCTTTGAAATACCTATACAAACTTGTTCCTACATAGTAACTTGCAACTTTGAATGAAAATGTGCTTGCTTACAGCAACGTGCTATATGTTCTGAATGCCCGAATTGGCAATCTGTGTCAAAACTTTGTTAGGAATTATGTGATCCTTACTAGCTGGAAGTAAGGGAGATGGGGCATGAAGTTATTTCTAGGAGTTGGACACATACCAAGTTTAGCTCAGTTCTGGGCATCTTTGAAATACCTATACAAACTTGTTCCTACATAGTAACTTGCATCTTTGAATGAGAATGTGCTTGCTTACAGCAACGTGCTATATGTTCTGAATGCCCGAATTGGGAATCTGTGTCAAAACTTTGTTAGGGATTATGTGATCCTTACTAGCTGGAAGTAAGGGAGATGGGGCATGAAGTTATTTCTAGGAGTTGGACACATACCAAGTTTAGCTCAGTTCTGGGCATCTTTGAAATACCTATACAAACTTGTTCCTACATAGTAACTTGCAACTTTGAATGAGAATGTGCTTGCCTACAGCAACGTGCTATATGTTCTGAATGCCCGAATTGGGAATCTGTGTCAAAACTTTGTTAGGAATTATGTGATCCTTACTAGCTGGAAGTAAGGGAGATGGGGCATGAAGTTATTTCTAGGAGTTGGACACATACCAAGTTTAGCTCAGTTCTGGGCATCTTTGAAATACCTATACAAACTTGTTCCTACATAGTAACTTGCATCTTTGAATGAGAATCTTCTTGCTTACAGCAACGTGCTATATATTCTGAATGCCCGAATTGGGAATCGGTGTCAAAACTTTGTTAGGAATTATGTGATCCTTACTAGCTGGAAGTAAGGGAGATGGGGCATGAAGTTATTTCTAGGAGTTGGACACATACCAAGTTTAGCTCAGTTCTGGGCATCTTTGAAATACCTATACAAACTTGTTCCTACATAGTAACTTGCAACTTTGAATGAAAATGTGCTTGCTTACAGCAACGTGCTATATGTTCTCAATGCCCGAATTGGGAATCTGTGTCAAAACTTTGTTAGGAATTATATGATCCTTTCTAGCTGGAAGTAAGGGAGATGGGGCATGAAGTTATTTCTAGGGGTTGGACACATACCAAGTTTAGCTCAGTTCTGGGCATCTTTGAAATACCTATACAAACTTGTTCCTACATAGTAACTTGCATCTTTGAATGAAAATGTGCTTGCTTACAGCAACGTGCTATATGTTCTGAATGCCCGAATTGGGAATCTGTGTCAAAACTTTGTTAGGAATTATGTGATCCTTACTAGCTGGAAGTAAGGGAGATGGGGCATGAAGTTATTTCTAGGAGTTGGACACATACCAAGTTTAGCTCAGTTCTGGGCATCTTTGAAATACCTATACAAACTTGTTCCTACATAGTAACTTGCAATTTTGAATGAGAATGTGCTTGCTTACAGGAACGTGCTATATGTTCTGAATGCCCGAATTGGGAATCTGTGTCAAAACTTTGTTAGGAATTATGTGATCCTTACTAGCTGGAAGTAAGGGAGATGGGGCATGAAGTTATTTCTAGGAGTTGGACACATACCAAGTTTAGATCAGTTCTGGGCATCTTTGAAATACCTATACAAACTTGTTCCTACATAGTAACTTGCATCTTTGAATGAGAATGTGCTTGCTTACAGCAACGTGCTATATGTTCTGAATGCCCGAATTGGGAATCTGTGTCAAAACTTTGTTAGGAATTATGTGATCCTTACTAGCTGGAAGTTAGGGAGATGGGGCATGAAGTTATTTCTAGGAGTTGGACACATACCAAGTTTAGCTCAGTTCTGGGCATCTTTGAAATACCTATACAAACTTGTTCCTACATAGTAACTTGCATCTTTGAATGAGAATCTTCTTGCTTACAGCAACGTGCTATATATTCTGAATGCCCGAATTGGGAATCGGTGTCAAAACTTTGTTAGGAATTATGTGATCCTTACTAGCTGGAAGTAAGGGAGATGGGGCATGAAGTTATTTCTAGGAGTTGGACACATACCAAGTTTAGCTCAGTTCTGGGCATCTTTGAAATACCTATACAAACTTGTTCCTACATAGTAACTTGCAACTTTGAATGAAAATGTGCTTGCTTACAGCAACGTGCTATATGTTCTCAATGCCCGAATTGGGAATCTGTGTCAAAACTTTGTTAGGAATTATATGATCCTTTCTAGCTGGAAGTAAGGGAGATGGGGCATGAAGTTATTTCTAGGGGTTGGACACATACCAAGTTTAGCTCAGTTCTGGGCATCTTTGAAATACCTATACAAACTTGTTCCTACATAGTAACTTGCATCTTTGAATGAAAATGTGCTTGCTTACAGCAACGTGCTATATGTTCTGAATGCCCGAATTGGGAATCTGTGTCAAAACTTTGTTAGGAATTATGTGATCCTTACTAGCTGGAAGTAAGGGAGATGGGGCATGAAGTTATTTCTAGGAGTTGGACACATACCAAGTTTAGCTCAGTTCTGGGCATCTTTGAAATACCTATACAAACTTGTTCCTACATAGTAACTTGCAATTTTGAATGAGAATGTGCTTGCTTACAGCAACGTGCTATATGTTCTGAATGCCCGAATTGGGAATCTGTGTCAAAACTTTGTTAGGAATTATGTGATCCTTACTAGCTGGAAGTAAGGGAGATGGGGCATGAAGTTATTTCTAGGAGTTGGACACATACCAAGTTTAGATCAGTTCTGGGCATCTTTGAAATACCTATACAAACTTGTTCCTACATAGTAACTTGCATCTTTGAATGAGAATGTGCTTGCTTACAGCAACGTGCTATATGTTCTGAATGCCCGAATTGGGAATCTGTGTCAAAACTTTGTTAGGAATTATGTGATCCTTACTAGCTGGAAGTAAGGGAGATGGGGCATGAAGTTATTTCTAGGAGTTGGACACATACCAAGTTTAGCTCAGTTCTGGGCATCTTTGAAATACCTATACAAACTTGTTCCTACATAGTAACTTGCATCTTTGAAAGAGAATGTGCTTGCTTACAGCAACGTGCTATATGTTCTGAATGCCCGAATTGGCAATCTGTGTCAAAACTTTGTTAGGAATTATGTGATCCTTACTAGCTGGAAGTAAGGGAGATGGGGAATGAAGTTATTTCTAGGAGTTGGACACATACCAAGTTTAGCTCAGTTCTGGGCATCTTTGAAATACCTATACAAACTTGTTCCTACATAGTAACTTGCATCTTTGAATGAGAATGTGCTTGCTTACAGCAACGTGCTATATGTTCTGAATGCCCGATTTGGCAATCTGTGTCAAAACTTCGTTAGGAATTATGTGATCCTTACTAGCTGGAAGTAAGGGAGATGGGGCATGAAGTTATTTCTAGGAGTTGGACACATACCAAGTTTAGCTCAGTTCTGGGCATCTTTGAAATACCTATACAAACTTGTTCCTACATAGTAACCTGCAACTTTGAATGAGAATCTGCTTGCTTACAGCAACGTGCTATATGTTCTGAATGCCCGAATTGGGAATCTGTGTAAAAACTTTGTTAGGAATTATGTGATCCTTACTAGCTGGAAGTAAGGGAGATGGGGCATGAAGTTATTTCTAGGAGTTGGACACATACCAAGTTTAGCTCAGTTCTGGGCATCTTTGAAATACCTATACAAACTTGTTCCTACATAGTAACTTGCGTCTTTGAATGAGAATGTGCTTGCTTACAGCAGCGTGCTATATGTTCTGAATGCCCGAATTGGCAATCTGTGTCAAAACTTTGTTAGGAATTATGTGATCCTTACTAGCTGGAAGTAAGGGAGATGGGGCATGAAGTTATTTCTAGGAGTTGGACACATACCAAGTTTAGCTCAGTTCTGGGCATCTTTGAAATACCTATACAAACTTGTTCCTACATAGTAACTTGCGTCTTTGAATGAGAATGTGCTTGCTTACAGCAGCGTGCTATATGTTCTGAATGCCCGAATTGGCAATCTGTGTCAAAACTTTGTTAGGAATTATGTGATCCTTACTAGCTGGAAGTAAGGGAGATGGGGCATGAAGTTATTTCTAGGAGTTGGACACATACCAAGTTTAGCTCAGTTCAGGGCATCTTTGAAATACCTATACAAACTTGTTCCTACATAGTAACTTGCAACTTTGAATGAGAATGTGCTTGCTTACAGCAGCGTGCTATATGTTCTGAATGCCCGAATTGGCAATCTCTGTCAAAACTTTGTTAGGAATTATGTGATCCTTACTAGCTGGAAGTAAGGGAGATGGGGCATGAAGTTATTTCTAGGAGTTGGAACATACCAAGTTTAGCTCAGTTCTGGGCATCTTTGATATACCTATACAAACTTGTTCCTACATAGTAACTTGCATCTTTGAATGAGAATGTGCTTGCTTACAGCAACGTGCTATATGTTCTGAATGCCCGAATTGGGAATCTGTGTCAAATCTTTGTTAGGAATTATGTGATCCTTACTAGCTGGAAGTAAGGGAGATGGGGCATGAAGTTATTTCTAGGAGTTGGACACATACCAAGTTTAGCTCAGTTCTGGGCATCTTTGAAATACCTATACAAACTTGTTCCTACATAGTAACTTGCATCTTTGAATGAGAATGTGCTTGCTTACAGCAACGTGCTATATGTTCTGAATGCCCGAATTGGGAATCTGTGTCAAAACTTTGTTAGGAATTATGTGATCCTTACTAGCTGGAAGTAAGGGAGATGGGGCATGAAGTTATTTCTAGGAGTTGGACACATACCAAGTTTAGCTCAGTTCTGGGCATCTTTGAAATACCTATACAAACTTGTTCCTACATAGTAACTTGCATCTTTGAATGAGAATGTGCTTGCTTACAGCAACGTGCTATATGTTCTGAATGCCCGAATTGGGAATCTGTGTCAAAACTTTGTTAGGAATTATGTGATCCTTACTAGCTGGAAGTAAGGGAGATGGGGCATGAAGTTATTTCTAGGAGTTGGACACATACCAAGTTTAGCTCAGTTCTGGGCATCTTTGAAATACCTATACAAACTTGTTCCTACATAGTAACTTGCATCTTTGAATGAAAATGTGCTTGCTTACAGCAACGTGCTATAGGTTCTGAATGCCCGAATTGGGAATCTGTGTCAAAACTTTGTTAGGAATTATGTGATCCTTACTAGCTGGAAGTAAGGGAGATGGGGCATGAAGTTATTTCTAGGAGTTGGACACATACCAAGTTTAGCTCAGTTCTGGGCATCTTTGAAATACCTATACAAACTTGTTCCTACATAGTAACTTGCAACTTTGAATGAGAATGTGCTTGCTTACAGCAACGTGCTATAGGTTCTGAATGCCCGAATTGGGAATCTGTGTCAAAACTTTGTTAGGAATTATGTGATCCTTACTAGCTGGAAGTAAGGGAGATGGGGCATGAAGTTATTTCTAGGAGTTGGACACATACCAAGTTTAGATCAGTTCTGGGCATCTTTGAAATACCTATACAAACTTGTTCCTACATAGTAACTTGCATCTTTGAATGAGAATGTGCTTGCTTACAGCAACGTGCTATATGTTCTGAATGCCCGAATTGGGAATCTGTGTCAAAACTTTGTTAGGAATTATGTGATCCTTACTAGCTGGAAGTAAGGGAGATGGGGCATGAAGTTATTTCTAGGAGTTGGACACATACCAAGTTTAGCTCAGTTCTGGGCATCTTTGAAATACCTATACAAACTTGTTCCTACATAGTAACTTGCATCTTTGAAAGAGAATGTGCTTGCTTACAGCAACGTGCTATATGTTCTGAATGCCCGAATTGGCAATCTGTGTCAAAACTTTGTTAGGAATTATGTGATCCTTACTAGCTGGAAGTAAGGGAGATGGGGAATGAAGTTATTTCTAGGAGTTGGACACATACCAAGTTTAGCTCAGTTCTGGGCATCTTTGAAATACCTATACAAACTTGTTCCTACATAGTAACTTGCATCTTTGAATGAGAATGTGCTTGCTTACAGCAACGTGCTATATGTTCTGAATGCCCGATTTGGCAATCTGTGTCAAAACTTCGTTAGGAATTATGTGATCCTTACTAGCTGGAAGTAAGGGAGATGGGGCATGAAGTTATTTCTAGGAGTTGGACACATACCAAGTTTAGCTCAGTTCTGGGCATCTTTGAAATACCTATACAAACTTGTTCCTACATAGTAACCTGCAACTTTGAATGAGAATCTGCTTGCTTACAGCAACGTGCTATATGTTCTGAATGCCCGAATTGGGAATCTGTGTAAAAACTTTGTTAGGAATTATGTGATCCTTACTAGCTGGAAGTAAGGGAGATGGGGCATGAAGTTATTTCTAGGAGTTGGACACATACCAAGTTTAGCTCAGTTCTGGGCATCTTTGAAATACCTATACAAACTTGTTCCTACATAGTAACTTGCGTCTTTGAATGAGAATGTGCTTGCTTACAGCAGCGTGCTATATGTTCTGAATGCCCGAATTGGCAATCTGTGTCAAAACTTTGTTAGGAATTATGTGATCCTTACTAGCTGGAAGTAAGGGAGATGGGGCATGAAGTTATTTCTAGGAGTTGGACACATACCAAGTTTAGCTCAGTTCTGGGCATCTTTGAAATACCTATACAAACTTGTTCCTACATAGTAACTTGCAACTTTGAATGAGAATGTGCTTGCTTACAGCAGCGTGCTATATGTTCTGAATGCCCGAATTGGCAATCTCTGTCAAAACTTTGTTAGGAATTATGTGATCCTTACTAGCTGGAAGTAAGGGAGATGGGGCATGAAGTTATTTCTAGGAGTTGGAACATACCAAGTTTAGCTCAGTTCTGGGCATCTTTGATATACCTATACAAACTTGTTCCTACATAGTAACTTGCATCTTTGAATGAGAATGTGCTTGCTTACAGCAACGTGCTATATGTTCTGAATGCCCGAATTGGGAATCTGTGTCAAATCTTTGTTAGGAATTATGTGATCCTTACTAGCTGGAAGTAAGGGAGATGGGGCATGAAGTTATTTCTAGGAGTTGGACACATACCAAGTTTAGCTCAGTTCTGGGCATCTTTGAAATACCTATACAAACTTGTTCCTACATAGTAACTTGCATCTTTGAATGAGAATGTGCTTGCTTACAGCAACGTGCTATATGTTCTGAATGCCCGAATTGGGAATCTGTGTCAAAACTTTGTTAGGAATTATGTGATCCTTACTAGCTGGAAGTAAGGGAGATGGGGCATGAAGTTATTTCTAGGAGTTGGACACATACCAAGTTTAGCTCAGTTCTGGGCATCTTTGAAATACCTATACAAACTTGTTCCTACATAGTAACTTGCATCTTTGAATGAGAATCTGCTTGCTTACAGCAACGTGCTATATGTTCTGAATGCCCGAATTGGGAATCTGTGTCAAAACTTTGTTAGGAATTATGTGATCCTTACTAGCTGGAAGTAAGGGAGATGGGGCATGAAGTTATTTCTAGGAGTTGGACACATACCAAGTTTAGCTCAGTTCTGGGCATCTTTGAAATACCTATACAAACTTGTTCCTACATAGTAACTTGCATCTTTGAATGAAAATGTGCTTGCTTACAGCAACGTGCTATAGGTTCTGAATGCCCGAATTGGGAATCTGTGTCAAAACTTTGTTAGGAATTATGTGATCCTTACTAGCTGGAAGTAAGGGAGATGGGGCATGAAGTTATTTCTAGGAGTTGGACACATACCAAGTTTAGCTCAGTTCTGGGCATCTTTGAAATACCTATACAAACTTGTTCCTACATAGTAACTTGCAACTTTGAATGAGAATGTGCTTGCTTACAGCAACGTGCTATAGGTTCTGAATGCCCGAAATGGGAATCTGTGTCAAAACTTTGTTAGGAATTATGTGATCCTTACTAGCTGGAAGTAAGGCAGATGGGGCATGAAGTTATTTCTAGGAGTTGGACACATACCAAGTTTAGCTCAGTTCTGGGCATCTTTGAAATACCTATACAAACTTGTTCCTACATAGTAACTTGCAACTTTGAATGAGAATGTGCTTGCCTACAGCAACGTGCTATATGTTCTGAATGCCCGAATTGGGAATCTGTGTCAAAACTTTGTTAGGAATTATGTGATCCTTACTAGCTGGAAGTAAGGGAGATGGGGCATGAAGTTATTTCTAGGAGTTGGACACATACCAAGTTAAGCTCAGTTCTGGGCATCTTTGAAATACCTATACAAACTTGTTCCTACATAGTAACTTGCAACTTTGAATGATAATGTGCTTGCTTACAGCAACGTGCTATATGATATGAATGCCCGAATTGGGAATCTGTGTCAAAACTTTGTTAGGAATTATGTGATCCTTACTAGCTGGAAGTAAGGGAGATGGGGCATGAAGTTATTTCTTGGAGTTGGACACATACCAAGTTTAGCTCAGTTCTGGGCATCTTTGAAATACCTATACAAACTTGTTCCTACATAGTAACTTGCATCTTTGAATGAGAATCTGCTTGCTTACAGCAACGTGCTATATGTTCTGAATGACCGAATTGGCAATCTGTGTCAAAACTTTGTTAGGAATTATGTGATCCTTACTAGCTGGAAGTAAGGGAGATGGGGCATGAAGTTATTTCTAGGAGTTGGACACATACCAAGTTTAGCTCAGTTCTGGGCATCTTTGAAATACCTATACAAACTTGTTCCTACATAGTAACTTACATCTTTGAATGAGAATCTGCTTGCTTACAGCAACGTGCTATATGTTCTGAATGCCCGAATTGGGAATCTGTGTCAAAACTTTGTTAGGAATTATGTGAACCTTACTAGCTGGAAGTAAGGGAGATGGGGCATGAAGTTATTTCTAGGAGTTGGACACATACCAAGTTTAGCTCAGTTCTGGGCATCTTTGAAATACCTATACAAACTTGTTCCTACATAGTAACTTGCAATTTTGAATGAGAATGTGCTTGCTTACAGCAACGTGCTATATGTTCTGAATGCCCGAATTGGGAATCTGTGTCAAAACTTTGTTAGGAATTATGTGATCCTTACTAGCTGGAAGTAAGGGAGATGGGGCATGAAGTTATTTCTAGGAGTTGGACACATACCAAGTTTAGCTCAGTTCTGGGCATCTTTGAAATACCTATACAAACTTGTTCCTACATAGTAACTTGCGTGTTTAATGAGAATGTGCTTGCTTATAGCAACGTGCTATATGTTCTGAATGCCCGAATTGGGAATCTGTGTCAAAACTTTGTTAGGAATTATGTGATCCTTACTAGCTGGAAGTAAGGGAGATGGGGCATGAAGTTATTTCTAGGAGTTGGACACATACCAAGTTTAGCTCAGTTCTGGGCATCTTTGAAATACCTATACAAACTTGTTCCTACATAGTAACTTGCATCTTTGAATGAGAATGTGCTTGCTTACAGCAACGTGCTATATGTTCTGAATGCCCGATTTGGCAATCTGTGTCAAAACTTCGTTAGGAATTATGTGATCCTTACTAGCTGGAAGTAAGGGAGATGGGGCATGAAGTTATTTCTAGGAGTTGGACACATACCAAGTTTAGCTCAGTTCTGGGCATCTTTGAAATACCTATACAAACTTGTTCCTACATAGTAACTTGCATCTTTGAAAGAGAATGTGCTTGCTTACAGCAACGTGCTATATGTTCTGAATGCCCGAATTGGCAATCTGTCAAAACTTTGTTAGGAATTATGTGATCCTTACTAGCTGGAAGTAAGGGAGATGGGGCATGAAGTTATTTCTTGGAGTTGGAGACATACCAAGTTTAGCTCAGTTCTGGGCATCTTTGAAATACCTATACAAACTTGTTCCTACATAGTAACTTGCAACTTTGAATGAGAATGTGCTTGCTTACAGCAACGTGCTATATGTTCTGAATGCCCGAATTGGGAATCTGTGTCAAAACTTTGTTAGGAATTATGTGATCCTTACTAGCTGGAAGTAAGGGAGATGGGGCATGAAGTTATTTCTTGGAGTTGGAGACATACCAAGTTTAGCTCAGTTCTGAGCATCTTTGAAATACCTATACAAACTTGTTCCTACATAGTAACTTGCATCTTTGAATGAGAATCTGCTTGCTTACAGCAACGTGCTATATGTTGTGAATGCCCGAATTGGCAATCTGTGTCAAAACTTTGTTAGGAATTATGTGATCCTTACTAGCTGGAAGTAAGGGAGATGGGGCATGAAGTTATTTCTAGGAGTTGGACACATACCAAGTTTAGCTCAGTTCTGGGCATCTTTGAAATACCTATACAAACTTGTTCCTACATAGTAACTTACATCTTTGAATGAGAATCTGCTTGCTTACAGCAACGTGCTTTATGTTCTGAATGCCCGAATTGGGAATCTGTGTCAAAACTTTGTTAGGAATTATGTGATCCTTACTAGCTTCAAGTAAGGGAGATGGGGCATGAAGTTATTTCTAGGAGTTGGACACATACCAAGTTTAGCTCAGTTCTGGGCATCTTTGAAATACCTATACAAACTTGTTCCTACATAGTAACTTGCAACTTTGAATGAGAATGTGCTTGCTTACAGCAACGTGCTATATGTTCTGAATGCCCGAATTGGGAATCTGTGTCAAAACTTTGTTAGGAATTATGTGATCCTTACTAGCTGGAAGTAAGGGAGATGGGGCATGAAGTTATTTCTAGGAGTTGGACACATACCAAGTTTAGCTCAGTTCTGGGCATCTTTGAAATACCTATACAAACTTGTTCCTACATAGTAACTTGCATCTTTGAATGAGAATGTGCTTGCTTACAGCAACGTGCTATATGTTCTGAATGCCCGAATTGGGAATCTGTGTCAAAACTTTGTTAGTAATTATGTGATCCTTACTAGCTGGAAGTAAGGGAGATGGGGCATGAAGTTATTTCTAGGAGTTGGACACATACCAAGTTTAGCTCAGTTCTGGGCATCTTTGAAATACCTATACAAACTTGTTCCTACATAGTAACTTGCATGTTTAATGAGAATGTGCTTGCTTACAGCAACGTGCTATATGTTCTGAATGCCCGAATTGGGAATCTGTGTCAAAACTTTGTTAGGAATTATGTGATCCTTACTAGCTGGAAGTAAGGGAGATGGGGCATGAAGTTATTTCTAGGAGTTGGACACATACAAAGTTTAGCTCAGTACTGGGCATCTTTGAAATACCTATACAAACTTGTTCCTACATAGTAACTTGCAACTTTGAATGAAAATGTGCTTGCTTGCAGCAACGTGCTATATGTTCTGAATGCCCGATTTGGGAATCTGTGTCAAAACTTTGTTAGGAATTATGTGATCCTTACTAGCTGGAAGTAAGGGAGATGGGGCATGAAGTTATTTCTAGGAGTTGGACACATACCAAGTTTAGCTCAGTTCTGGGCATCTTTGAAATACCTATACAAACTTGTTCCTACATAGTAACTTGCAACTTTGAATGAGAATGTGCTTGCTTACAGCAACGTGCTATAGGTACTGAATGCCCGAATTGGGAATCGGTGTCAAAACTTTGTTAGGAATTATGTGATCCTTACTAGCTGGAAGTAAGGGAGATGGGGCATGAAGTTATTTCTAGGAGTTGGACACATACCAAGTTTAGCTCAGTTCTGGGCATCTTTGAAATACCTATACAAACTTGTTCCTACATAGAAACTTGCAACTTTGAATGAAAATGTGCTTGCTTGCAGCAACGTGCTATATGTTCTGAATGCCCGAATTGGCAATCTGTGTCAAAACTTTGTTAGGAATTATGTGATCCTTACTAGCTGGAAGTAAGGGAGATGGGGCATGAAGTTATTTCTAGGAGTTGGACACATACCAAGTTTAGCTCAGTTCTGGGCATCTTTGAAATACCTATACAAACTTGTTCCTACATAGTAACTTGCATCTTTGAATGAGAATGTGCTTGCTTACAGCAACGTGCTATATGTTCTGAATGCCCGAATTGGGAATCTGTGTCAAAACTTTGTTAGGAATTATGTGATCCTTACTAGCTGGAAGTAAGGGAGATGGGGCATGAAGTTATTTCTAGGAGTTGGACACATACCAAGTTTAGCTCAGTTCTGGGCATCTTTGAAATACCTATACAAACTTGTTCCTACATAGTAACTTGCAACTTTGAATGAGAATGTGCTTGCCTACAGCAACGTGCTATATGTTCTGAATGCCCGAATTGGGAATCTGTGTCAAAACTTTGTTAGGAATTATGTGATCCTTACTAGCTGGAAGTTAGGGAGATGGGGCATGAAGTTATTTCTAGGAGTTGGACACATACCAAGTTTAGCTCAGTTCTGGGCATCTTTGAAATACCTATACAAACTTGTTCCTACATAGTAACTTGCATCTTTGAATGAGAATCTGCTTGCTTACAGCAACGTGCTATATGTTCTGAATGCCCGAATTGGGAATCTGTGTCAAAACTTTGTTAGGAATTATGTGATCCTTACTAGCTGGAAGTAAGGGAGATGGGGCATGAAGTTATTTCTAGGAGTTGGACACATACCAAGTTTAGCTCAGTTCTGGGCATCTTTGAAATACCTATACAAACTTGTTCCTACATAGTAACTTGCAACTTTGAATGAAAATGTGCTTGCTTACAGCAACGTGCTATATGTTCTGAATGCCCGAATTGGGAATCTGTGTCAAAACTTTGTTAGGAATTATATGATCCTTTCTAGCTGGAAGTAAGGGAGATGGGGCATGAAGTTATTTCTAGGGGTTGGACACATACCAAGTTTAGCTCAGTTCTGGGCATCTTTGAAATACCTATACAAACTTGTTCCTACATAGTAACTTGCATCTTTGAATGAAAATGTGCTTGCTTACAGCAACGTGCTATATGTTCTGAATGCCCGAATTGGGAATCTGTGTCAAAATTTTGTTAGGAATTATGTGATCCTTACTAGCTGGAAGTAAGGGAGATGGGGCATTAAGTTATTTCTAGGAGTTGGACACATACCAAGTTTAGCTCAGTTCTGGGCATCATTGAAATACCTATACAAACTTGTTCCTACATAGTAACTTGCATCTTTGAATGAGAATGTGCTTGCTTACAGCAACGTGCTATAGGTTCTGAATGCCCGAATTGGGAATCTGTGTCAAAACTTTGTTAGGAATTATGTGATCCTTACTAGCTGGACGTAAGGGAGATGGGGCATGAAGTTATTTCTAGGAGTTGGACACATACCAAGTTTAGCTCAGTTCTGGGCATCTTTGAAATACCTATACAAACTTGTTCCTACATAGTAACTTGCATCTTTGAATGAGAATCTGCTTGCTTACAGCAACGTGCTATATGTTCTGAATGCCCGAATTGGGAATCTGTGTCAAAACTTTGTTAGGAATTATGTGATCCTTACTAGCTGTAAGTAAGGGAGATGGGGCATGAAGTTATTTCTAGGAGTTGGACACATACCAAGTTTAGCTCAGTTCTGTGCATCTTTGAAATACCTATACAAACTTGTTCCTACATAGTAACTTGCATCTTTGAATGAGAATGTGCTTGCTTACAGCAACGTGCTATATGTTCTGAATGCCCGAATTGGGAATCTGTGTCAAAACTTTGTTAGGAATTATGTGATCCTTACTAGCTGGAAGTAAGGCAGATGGGGCATGAAGTTATTTCTAGGAGTTGGACACATACCAAGTTTAGCTCAGTTATGGGCATCTTTGAAATACCTATACAAACTTGTTCCTACATAGTAACTTGCATCTTTGAATGAGAATCTGCTTGCTTACAGCAACGTGCTATATGTTCTGAATGCCCGAATTGGGAATCTGTGTCAAAACTTTGTTAGGAATTATGTGATCCTTACTAGCTGGAAGTAAGGGAGATGGGGCATGAAGTTATTTCTTGGAGTTGGAGACATACCAAGTTTAGCTCAGTTCTGGGCATCTTTGAAATACCTATACAAACTTGTTCCTACATAGTAACTTACAACTTTGAATGAGAATGTGCTTGCTTGCAGCAACGTGCTATATGTTCTGAATGCCCGATTTGGGAATCTGTGTCAAAACTTTGTTAGGAATTATGTGATCCTTACTAGCTGGAAGTAAGGGAGGTGGAGCATGAAGTTATTTCTAGGAGTTGGACACATACCAAGTTTAGCTCAGTTCTGGGCATCTTTGAAATACCTATACAAACTTGTTCCTACATAGTAACTTGCATCTTTGAATGAGAATCTGCTTGCTTACAGCAACGTGCTATATGTTCTGAATGCCCGAATTGGGAATCTGTGTCAAAACTTTGTTAGGAATTATGTCATCCTTACTAGCTGGAAGTAAGGGAGATGGGGCATGAAGTTATTTCTAGGAGTTGGACACATACCAAGTTTAGCTCAGTTCTGGGCATCTTTGAAATACCTATACAAACTTGTTCCTACATAGTAACTTGCAACTTTGAATGAGAATGTGCTTGCTTACAGCAACGTGCTATATGTTCTGAATGCCCGAATTGGGAATCTGTGTCAAAACTTTGTTAGGAATTATGTGATCCTTACTAGCTGGAAGTAAGGGAGATGGGGCATGAAGTTATTTCTTGGAGTTGGAGACATACCAAGTTTAGCTCAGTTCTGGGCATCTTTGAAATACCTATACAAACTTGTTCCTACATAGTAACTTACAACTTTGAATGAGAATGTGCTGGCTTGCAGCAACGTGCTATATGTTCTGAATGCCCGATTTGGGAATCTGTGTCAAAACTTTGTTAGGAATTATGTGATCCTTACTAGCTGGAAGTAATGGAGGTGGAGCATGAAGTTATTTCTAGGAGTTGGACACATACCAAGTTTAGCTCAGTTCTGGGCATCTTTGAAATACCTATACAAACTTGTTCCTACATAGTAACTTGCATCTTTGAATGAGAATCTGCTTGCTTACAGCAACGTGCTATATGTTCTGAATGCCCGAATTGGCAATCTGTGTCAAAACTTTGTTAGGAATTATGTGATCCTTACTAGCTGGAAGTAAGGGAGATGGGGCATGAAGTTATTTCTAGGAGTTGGACACATACCAAGTTTAGCTCAGTTCTGGGCATCATTGAAATACCTATACAAACTTGTTCCAACATAGTAACTTACATCTTTGAATGAGAATGTGCTTGCTTACAGCAACGTGCTATATGTTCTGAATGCCCGAATTGGGAATCTGTGTCAAAACTTTGTTAGGAATTATGTGATCCTTACTAGCTGGAAGTAAGGGAGATGGGGCATGAAGTTATTTCTAGGAGTTGGACACATACCAAGTTTAGCTCAGTTCTGGGCATCTTTGAAATACCTATACAAACTTGTTCCTACATAGTAACTTGCAACTTTGAATGAGAATGTGCTTGCTTACAGCAACGTGCTATATGTTCTGAATGCCCGAATTGGGAATCTGTGTCAAAGCTTTGTTAGGAATTATGTGATCCTTACTAGCTGGAAGTAAGGGAGATGGGGCATGAAGTTATTTCTAGGAGTTGGACACATACCACGTTTAGCTCAGTTCTGGGCATCTTTGAAATACCTATACAAACTTGTTCCTACATAGTAACTTGCAACTTTGAATGAGAATGTGCTTGCTTACAGCAACGTGCTATATGTTCTGAATTCCCGAATTGGGAATCTGTGTCAAAACTTTGTTAGGAATTATGTGATCCTTACTAGCTGGAAGTAAGGGAGATGGGGCATGAAGTTATTTCTAGGAGTTGGACACATACCAAGTTTAGCTCAGTTCTGGGCATCTTTGAAATACCTATACAAACTTCTTCCTACATAGTAACTTGCAACTTTGAATGAGAATGTGCTTGCTTACAGCAACGTGCTATATGTTCTGAATGCCCGAATTGGGAATCTGTGTCAAAACTTTGTTAGGAATTATGTGATCCTTACTAGCTGGAAGTAAGGGAGATGGGGCATGAAGTTATTTCTAGGAGTTGGACACATACCAAGTTTAGCTCAGTTCTGGGCATCTTTGAAATACCTATACAAACTGGTTCCTACATAGTATCTTGCATCTTTGAATGAGAATGTGCTTGCTTACAGCAACGTGCTATATGTTCTGAATGCCCGAATTGGGAATCTGTGTCAAAACTTTGTTAGGAATTATGTCATCCTTACTAGCTGGAAGTAAGGGAGATGGGGCATGAAGTTATTTCTTGGAGTTGGAGACATACCAAGTTTAGCTCAGTTCTGGGCATCTTTGAAATACCTATACAAACTTGTTCCTACATAGTAACTTGCATCTTTAATGAGAATGTGCTTGCTTACAGCAACGTGCTATATGTTCTGAATGCCCGATTTGGCAATCTGTCAAAACTTTGTTAGGAATTATGTGATCCTTACTAGCTGGAAGTAAGGGAGATGGGGCATGAAGTTATTTCTTGGAGTTGGAGACATACCAAGTTTAGCTCAGTTCTGGGCATCTTTGAAATACCTATACAAACTTGTTCCTACATAGTAACTTGCAACTTTGAATGAGAATGTGCTTGGTTACAGCAACGTGCTATATGTTCTGAATGCCCGAATTGGGAATCTGTGTCAAAACTTTGTTAGGAATTATGTGATCCTTACTAGCTGGAAGTAAGGGAGATGGGGCATGAAGTTATTTCTAGGAGTTGGACACATACCAAGTTTAGCTCAGTTCTGGGCATCTTTGAAATACCTATACAAACTTGTTCCTACATAGTAACTTGCAACTTTGAATGAGAATGTGCTTGCTTACAGCAACGTGCTATATGTTCTGAATGCCCGAATTGGGAATCTGTGTCAAAACTTTGTTAGGAATTATGTGATCCTTACTAGCTGGAAGTAAGGGAGATGGGGCATGAAGTTATTTCTTATAGTTGGAGACATACCAAGTTTAGCTCAGTTCTGGGCATCTTTGAAATACCTATACAAACTTGTTCCTACATAGTAACTTACAACTTTGATGAGAATGTGCTTGCTTGCAGCAACGTGCTATATGTTCTGAATGACCGATTTGGGAATCTGTGTCAAAACTTTCTTAGGAATTATGTGATCCTTACTAGCTGGAAGTAAGGGAGGTGGAGCATGAAGTTATTTCTAGGAGTTGGACACATACCAAGTTTAGCTCAGTTCTGGGCATCTTTGAAATACCTATACAAACTTGTTCCTACATAGTAACTTGCATCTTTGAATGAGAATCTGCTTGCTTACAGCAACGTGCTATATGTTCTGAATGCCCGAATTGGCAATCTGTGTCAAAATTTTGTTAGGAATTATGTGATCCTTACTAGCTGGAAGTAAGGGAGATGGGGCATGAAGTTATTTCTAGGAGTTGGACACATACCAAGTTTAGCTCAGTTCTGGGCATCTTTGAAATACCTATACAAACTTGTTCCTACATAGTAACTTACATCTTTGAATGAGAATCTGCTTGCTTACAGCAACGTGCTATATGTTCTGAATGCCCGAATTGGGAATCTGTGTCAAAACTTTGTTAGGAATTATGTGATCCTTACTAGCTGGAAGTAAGGGAGATGGGGCATGAAGTTATTTCTAGGAGTTGGACACATACCAAGTTTAGCTCAGTTCTGGGCATCTTTGAAATACCTATACAAACTTGTTCCTACATAGTAACTTGCAACTTTGAATGCGAATGTGCTTGCTTACAGCAACGTGCTATATGTTCTGAATGACCGAATTGGGAATCTGTGTCAAAACTTTGTTAGGAATTATGTGATCCTTACTAGCTGGAAGTAAGGGAGATGGGGCATGAAGTTATTTCTAGGAGTTGGACACATACCAAGTTTAGCTCAGTTCTGGGCATCTTTGAAATACCTATACAAACTTGTTCCTACATAGTAACTTGCATCTTTAATGAGAATGTGCTTGCTTACAGCAACGTGCTATATGTTCTGAATGCCCGAATTGGCAATCTGTCAAAACTTTGTTAGGAATTATGTGATCCTTACTAGCTGGAAGTAAGGGAGATGGGGCATGAAGTTATTTCTTGGAGTTGGAGACATACCAAGTTTAGCTCAGTTCTGGGCATCTTTGAAATACCTATACAAACTTCTTCCTACATAGTAACTTGCAACTTTGAATGAGAATGTGCTTGCTTGCAGCAACGTGCTATATGTTCTGAATGCCCGATTTGGGAATCTGTGTCAAAACTTTGTTAGGAATTATGTGATCCTTACTAGCTGGAAGTAAGGGAGGTGGAGCATGAAGTTATTTCTAGGAGTTGGACACATACCAAGTTTAGCTCAGTTCTGGGCATCTTTGAAATACCTATACAAACTTGTTCCTACATAGTAACTTGCATCTTTGAATGAGAATCTGCTTGCTTACAGCAACGTGCTATATGTTCTGAATGCCCGAATTGGCAATCTGTGTCAAAATTTTGTTAGGAATTATGTGATCCTTACTAGCTGGAAGTAAGGGAGATGGGGCATGAAGTTATTTCTAGGAGTTGGACACATACCAAGTTTAGCTCAGTTCTGGGCATCTTTGAAATACCTATACAAACTTGTTCCTACATAGTAACTTACATCTTTGAATGAGAATGTGCTTGCTTACAGCAACGTGCTATATGTTCTGAATGCCCGAATTGGGAATCTGTGTCAAAACTTTGTTAGGAATTATGTGATCCTTACTAGCTGGAAGTAAGGGAGATGGGGCATGAAGTTATTTCTAGGAGTTGGACACATACCAAGTTTAGCTCAGTTCTGGGCATCTTTGAAATACCTATACAAACTTGTTCCTACATAGTAACTTGCAACTTTGAATGAGAATGTGCTTGCTTACAGCAACGTGCTATATGTTCTGAATGACCGAATTGGGAATCTGTGTCAAAACTTTGTTAGGAATTATGTGATCCTTACTAGCTGGAAGTAAGGGAGATGGAGCATGAAGTTATTTCTAGGAGTTGGACACATACCAAGTTTAGCTCAGTTCTGGGCATCTTTGAAATACCTATACAAACTTGTTCCTACATAGTAACTTGCATCTTTGAATGAGAATCTGCTTGCTTACAGCAACGTGCTATATGTTCTGAATGCCCGATTAGGGAATCTGTGTCAAAACTTTGTTAGGAATTATGTGATCCTTACTAGCTGGAAGTAAGGGAGATGGGGCATGAAGTTATTTCTAGGAGTTGGACACATACCAAGTTTAGCTCAGGTCTGGGCATCTTTGAAATACCTATACAAACTTGTTCCTACCTAGTAACTTGCATCTTTGAATGAGAATCTGCTTGCTTACAGCAACGTGCTATATGTTCTGAATGCCCGAATTGGGAATCTGTGTCAAAACTTTGTTAGGAATTATGTGATCCTTACTAGCTGGAAGTAAGGGAGATGGGGCATGAAGTTATTTCTTGGAGTTGGACACATACCAAGTTTAGCTCAGTTCTGGGCATCTTTGAAATACCTATACAAACTTGTTCCTATATAGTAACTTGCAACTTTGAATGAGAATGTGCTTGCTTACAGCAACGTGCTATATGTTCTGAATGCCTGAATTGAGAATCTGTGTCAAAACTTTGTTAGGAATTATGTGATCCTTACTAGCTGGAAGTAAGGGAGATGGGGCATGAAGTTATTTCTTGGAGTTGGAGACATACCAAGTTTAGCTCAGTTCTGGGCATCTTTGAAATACCTATACAAACTTGTTCCTACATAGTAACTTGCATCTTTGAATGAGAATGTGCTTGCTTACAGCAACGTGCTATATGTTCTGAATGCCCGAATTGGGAATCTGTGTCAAAACTTTGTTAGGAATTATGTGATCCTTACTAGCTGGAAGTAAGGGAGATGGGGCATGAAGTTATTTCTAGCAGTTGGACACATACCAAGTTTAGCTCAGTTCTGGGCATCTTTGAAATACCTATACAAACTTGTTCCTACATAGTAACTTGCATCTTTGAATGAGAATGTGCTTGCTTACAGCAACGTGCTATATGTTCTGAATGCCCGAATTGGGAATCTGTGTCAAAACTTTGTTAGGAATTATGTCATCCTTACTAGCTGGAAGTAAGGGAGATGGGGCATGAAGTTATTTCTAGGAGTTGGACACATACCAAGTTTAGCTCAGTTCTGGGCATCTTTGAAATACCTATACAAACTTGTTCCTACATAGTAACTTGCAACTTTGAATGAGAATGTGCTTGCTTACAGCAACGTGCTATATGTTCTGAATGCCCGAATTGGGAATCTGTGTCAAAACTTTGTTAGGAATTATGTGATCCTTACTAGCTGGAAGTAAGGGAGATGGGGCATGAAGTTATTTCTTGGAGTTGGAGACATACCAAGTTTAGCTCAGTTCTGGGCATCTTTGAAATACCTATACAAACTTGTTCCTACATAGTAACTTACAACTTTGAATGAGAATGTGCTTGCTTGCAGCAACGTGCTATATGTTCTGAATGCCCGATTTGGGAATCTGTGTCAAAACTTTGTTAGGAATTATGTGATCCTTACTAGCTGGAAGTAATGGAGGTGGAGCATGAAGTTATTTCTAGGAGTTGGACACATACCAAGTTTAGCTCAGTTCTGGGCATCTTTGAAATACCTATACAAACTTGTTCCTACATAGTAACTTGCATCTTTGAATGAGAATCTGCTTGCTTACAGCAACGTGCTATATGTTCTGAATGCCCGAATTGGCAATCTGTGTCAAAACTTTGTTAGGAATTATGTGATCCTTACTAGCTGGAAGTAAGGGAGATGGGGCATGAAGTTATTTCTAGGAGTTGGACACATACCAAGTTTAGCTCAGTTCTGGGCATCTTTGAAATACCTATACAAACTTGTTCCTACATAGTAACTTACATCTTTGAATGAGAATCTGCTTGCTTACAGCAACGTGCTATATGTTCTGAATGCCCGAATTGGGAATCTGTGTCAAAACTTTGTTAGGAATTATGTGATCCTTACTAGCTGGAAGTAAGGGAGATGGGGCATGAAGTTATTTCTAGGAGTTGGACACATACCAAGTTTAGCTCAGTTCTGGGCATCTTTGAAATACCTATACAAACTTGTTCCTACATAGTAACTTGCAACTTTGAATGAGAATGTGCTTGCTTACAGCAACGTGCTATATGTTCTGAATGCCCGAATTGGGAATCTGTGTCAAAGCTTTGTTAGGAATTATGTGATCCTTACTAGCTGGAAGTAAAGGAGATGGGGCATGAAGTTATTTCTAGGAGTTGGACACATACCAAGTTTAGCTCAGTTCTGGGCATCTTTGAAATACCTATACAAACTTGTTCCTACATAGTAACTTGCAACTTTGAATGAGAATGTGCTTGCTTACAGCAACGTGCTATATGTTCTGAATGCCCGAATTGGGAATCTGTGTCAAAGCTTTGTTAGGAATTATGTGATCCTTACTAGCTGGAAGTAAGGGAGATGGGGCATGAAGTTATTTCTAGGAGTTGGACACATACCAAGTTTAGCTCAGTTCTGGGCATCTTTGAAATACCTATACAAACTTGTTCCTACATAGTAACTTGCAACTTTGAATGAGAATGTGCTTGCTTACAGCAACGTGCTATATGTTCTGAATGCCCGAATTGGGAATCTGTGTCAAAACTTTGTTAGGAATTATGTGATCCTTACTAGCTTCAAGTAAGGGAGATGGGGCATGAAGTTATTTCTAGGAGTTGGACACATACCAAGTTTAGCTCAGTTCTGGGCATCTTTGAAATACCTATACAAACTGGTTCCTACATAGTATCTTGCATCTTTGAATGAGAATGTGCTTGCTTACAGCAACGTGCTATATGTTCTGAATGCCCGAATTGGGAATCTGTGTCAAAACTTTGTTAGGAATTATGTCATCCTTACTAGCTGGAAGTAAGGGAGATGGGGCATGAAGTTATTTCTAGGAGTTGGACACATACCAAGTTTAGCTCAGTTCTGGGCATCTTTGAAATACCTATACAAACTTGTTCCTACATAGTAACTTGCATCTTTAATGAGAATGTGCTTGCTTACAGCAACGTGCTATATGTTCTGAATGCCCGATTTGGCAATCTGTCAAAACTTTGTTAGGAATTATGTGATCCTTACTAGCTGGAAGTAAGGGAGATGGGGCATGAAGTTATTTCTTGGAGTTGGAGACATACCAAGTTTAGCTCAGTTCTGGGCATCTTTGAAATACCTATACAAACTTGTTCCTACATAGTAACTTGCAACTTTGAATGAGAATGTGCTTGGTTACAGCAACGTGCTATATGTTCTGAATGCCCGAATTGGGAATCTGTGTCAAAACTTTGTTAGGAATTATGTGATCCTTACTAGCTGGAAGTAAGGGAGATGGGGCATGAAGTTATTTCTAGGAGTTGGACACATACCAAGTTTAGCTCAGTTCTGGGCATCTTTGAAATACCTATACAAACTTGTTCCTACATAGTAACTTGCAACTTTGAATGAGAATGTGCTTGCTTACAGCAACGTGCTATATGTTCTGAATGCCCGAATTGGGAATCTGTGTCAAAACTTTGTTAGGAATTATGTGATCCTTACTAGCTGGAAGTAAGGGAGATGGGGCATGAAGTTATTTCTTGGAGTTGGAGACATACCAAGTTTAGCTCAGTTCTGGGCATCTTTGAAATACCTATACAAACTTGTTCCTACATAGTAACTTACAACTTTGATGAGAATGTGCTTGCTTGCAGCAACGTGCTATATGTTCTGAATGACCGATTTGGGAATCTGTGTCAAAACTTTGTTAGGAATTATGTGATCCTTACTAGCTGGAAGTAAGGGAGGTGGAGCATGAAGTTATTTCTAGGAGTTGGACACATACCAAGTTTAGCTCAGTTCTGGGCATCTTTGAAATACCTATACAAACTTGTTCCTACATAGTAACTTGCATCTTTGAATGAGAATCTGCTTGCTTACAGCAACGTGCTATATGTTCTGAATGCCCGAATTGGCAATCTGTGTCAAAATTTTGTTAGGAATTATGTGATCCTTACTAGCTGGAAGTAAGGGAGATGGGGCATGAAGTTATTTCTAGGAGTTGGACACATACCAAGTTTAGCTCAGTTCTGGGCATCTTTGAAATACCTATACAAACTTGTTCCTACATAGTAACTTACATCTTTGAATGAGAATCTGCTTGCTTACAGCAACGTGCTATATGTTCTGAATGCCCGAATTGGGAATCTGTGTCAAAACTTTGTTAGGAATTATGTGATCCTTACTAGCTGGAAGTAAGGGAGATGGGGCATGAAGTTATTTCTAGGAGTTGGACACATACCAAGTTTAGCTCAGTTCTGGGCATCTTTGAAATACCTATACAAACTTGTTCCTACATAGTAACTTGCAACTTTGAATGAGAATGTGCTTGCTTACAGCAACGTGCTATATGTTCTGAATGACCGACTTGGGAATCTGTGTCAAAACTTTGTTAGGAATTATGTGATCCTTACTAGCTGGAAGTAAGGGAGATGGGGCATGAAGTTGTTTCTAGGAGTTGGACACATACCAAGTTTAGCTCAGTTCTGGGCATCTTTGAAATACCTATACAAACTTGTTCCTACATAGTAACTTGCAACTTTGAATGAGAATGTGCTTGCTTACAGCAACGTGCTATATGTTCTGAATGCCCGAATTGGGAATCTGTGTCAAAACTTTGTTAGGAATTATGTGATCCTTACTAGCTGGAAGTAAGGGAGATGGGGCATGAAGTTATTTCTAGGAGTTGGACACATACCAAGTTTAGCTCAGTTCTGGGCATCTTTGAAATACCTATACAAACTTGTTCCTACATAGTAACTTGCAACTTTGAATGAGAATGTGCTTGCTTACAGCAACGTGCTATATGTTCTGAATGCCCGAATTGGGAATCTGTGTCAAAACTTTGTTAGGAATTATGTGATCCTTACTAGCTGGAAGTAAGGGAGATGGGGCATGAAGTTATTTCTTGGAGTTGGAGACATACCAAGTTTAGCTCAGTTCTGGGCATCTTTGAAATACCTATACAAACTTGTTCCTACATAGTAACTTACAACTTTGAATGAGAATGTGCTTGCTTGCAGCAACGTGCTATATGTTCTGAATGCCCGATTTGGGAATCTGTGTCAAAACTTTGTTAGGAATTATGTGATCCTTACTAGCTGGAAGTAAGGGAGGTGGAGCATGAAGTTATTTCTAGGAGTTGGACACATACCAAGTTTAGCTCAGTTCTGGGCATCTTTGAAATACCTATACAAACTTGTTCCTACATAGTAACTTGCATCTTTGAATGAGAATCTGCTTGCTTGCAGCAACGTGCTATATGTTCTGAATGCCGGAATTGGCAATCTGTGTCAAAACTTTGTTAGGAATTATGTGATCCTTACTAGCTGGAAGTAAGGGAGATGGGGCATGAAGTTATTTCTAGGAGTTGGACACATACCAAGTTTAGCTCAGTTCTGGGCATCTTTGAAATACCTATACAAACTTGTTCCTACATAGTAACTTACATCTTTGAATGAGAATCTGCTTGCTTACAGCAACGTGCTATATGTTCTGAATGCCCGAATTGGGAATCTGTGTCAAAACTTTGTTAGGAATTATGTGATCCTTACTAGCTGGAAGTAAGGGAGATGGGGCATGAAGTTATTTCTAGGAGTTGGACACATACCAAGTTTAGCTCAGTTCTGGGCATCTTTGAAATACCTATACAAACTTGTTCCTACATAGTAACTTGCAACTTTGAATGAGAATGTGCTTGCTTACAGCAACGTGCTATATGTTCTGAATGCCCGAATTGGGAATCTGTGTCAAAACTTTGTTAGGAATTATGTGATCCTTACTAGCTGGAAGTAAAGGAGATGGGGCATGAAGTTATTTCTAGGAGTTGGACACATACCAAGTTTAGCTCAGTTCTGGGCATCTTTGAAATACCTATACAAACTTGTTCCTACATAGTAACTTGCAACTTTGAATGAGAATGTACTTGCTTACAGCAACGTGCTATATGTTCTGAATGCCCGAATTGGGAATCTGTGTCAAAACTTTGTTAGGAATTATGTGATCCTTACTAGCTGGAAGTAAGGGAGATGGGGCATGAAGTTATTTCTAGGAGTTGGACACATACCAAGTTTAGCTCAGTTCTGGGCATCTTTGAAATACCTATACAAACTGGTTCCTACATAGTATCTTGCATCTTTGAATGAGAATGTGCTTGCTTACAGCAACGTGCTATATGTTCTGAATGCCCGAATTGGGAATCTGTGTCAAAACTTTGTTAGGAATTATGTCATCCTTACTAGCTGGAAGTAAGGGAGATGGGGCATGAAGTTATTTCTAGGAGTTGGACACATACCAAGTTTAGCTCAGTTCTGGGCATCTTTGAAATACCTATACAAACTTGTTCCTACATAGTAACTTGCATCTTTAATGAGAATGTGCTTGCTTACAGCAACGTGCTATATGTTCTGAATGCCCGATTTGGCAATCTGTCAAAACTTTGTTAGGAATTATGTGATCCTTACTAGCTGGAAGTAAGGGAGATGGGGCATGAAGTTATTTCTTGGAGTTGGAGACATACCAAGTTTAGCTCAGTTCTGGGCATCTTTGAAATACCTATACAAACTTGTTCCTACATAGTAACTTGCAACTTTGAATGAGAATGTGCTTGGTTACAGCAACGTGCTATATGTTCTGAATGCCCGAATTGGGAATCTGTGTCAAAACTTTGTTAGGAATTATGTGATCCTTACTAGCTGGAAGTAAGGGAGATGGGGCATGAAGTTATTTCTAGGAGTTGGACACATACCAAGTTTAGCTCAGTTCTGGGCATCTTTGAAATACCTATACAAACTTGTTCCTACATAGTAACTTGCAACTTTGAATGAGAATGTGCTTGCTTACAGCAACGTGCTATATGTTCTGAATGCCCGAATTGGGAATCTGTGTCAAAACTTTGTTAGGAATTATGTGATCCTTACTAGCTGGAAGTAAGGGAGATGGGGCATGAAGTTATTTCTTGGAGTTGGAGACATACCAAGTTTAGCTCAGTTCTGGGCATCTTTGAAATACCTATACAAACTTGTTCCTACATAGTAACTTACAACTTTGATGAGAATGTGCTTGCTTGCAGCAACGTGCTATATGTTCTGAATGACCGATTTGGGAATCTGTGTCAAAACTTTGTTAGGAATTATGTGATCCTTACTAGCTGGAAGTAAGGGAGGTGGAGCATGAAGTTATTTCTAGGAGTTGGACACATACCAAGTTTAGCTCAGTTCTGGGCATCTTTGAAATACCTATACAAACTTGTTCCTACATAGTAACTTGCATCTTTGAATGAGAATCTGCTTGCTTACAGCAACGTGCTATATGTTCTGAATGCCCGAATTGGCAATCTGTGTCAAAATTTTGTTAGGAATTATGTGATCCTTACTAGCTGGAAGTAAGGGAGATGGGGCATGAAGTTATTTCTAGGAGTTGGACACATACCAAGTTTAGCTCAGTTCTGGGCATCTTTGAAATACCTATACAAACTTGTTCCTACATAGTAACTTACATCTTTGAATGAGAATCTGCTTGCTTACAGCAACGTGCTATATGTTCTGAATGCCCGAATTGGGAATCTGTGTCAAAACTTTGTTAGGAATTATGTGATCCTTACTAGCTGGAAGTAAGGGAGATGGGGCATGAAGTTATTTCTAGGAGTTGGACACATACCAAGTTTAGCTCAGTTCTGGGCATCTTTGAAATACCTATACAAACTTGTTCCTACATAGTAACTTGCAACTTTGAATGAGAATGTGCTTGCTTACAGCAACGTGCTATATGTTCTGAATGACCGAATTGGGAATCTGTGTCAAAACTTTGTTAGGAATTATGTGATCCTTACTAGCTGGAAGTAAGGGAGATGGGGCATGAAGTTATTTCTAGGAGTTGGACACATACCAAGTTTAGCTCAGTTCTGGGCATCTTTGAAATACCTATACAAACTTGTTCCTACATAGTAACTTGCATCTTTAATGAGAATGTGCTTGCTTACAGCAACGTGCTATATGTTCTGAATGCCCGAATTGGCAATCTGTCAAAACTTTGTTAGGAATTATGTGATCCTTACTAGCTGGAAGTAAGGGAGATGGGGCATGAAGTTATTTCTTGGAGTTGGAGACATACCAAGTTTAGCTCAGTTCTGGGCATCTTTGAAATACCTATACAAACTTCTTCCTACATAGTAACTTGCAACTTTGAATGAGAATGTGCTTGGTTACAGCAACGTGCTATATGTTCTGAATGCCCGAATTGGGAATCTGTGTCAAAACTTTGTTAGGAATTATGTGATCCTTACTAGCTGGAAGTAAGGGAGATGGGGCATGAAGTTATTTCTAGGAGTTGGACACATACCAAGTTTAGCTCAGTTCTGGGCATCTTTGAAATACCTATACAAACTTGTTCCTACATAGTAACTTGCAACTTTGAATGAGAATGTGCTTGCTTACAGCAACGTGCTATATGTTCTGAATGCCCGAATTGGGAATCTGTGTCAAAACTTTGTTAGGAATTATGTGATCCTTACTAGCTGGAAGTAAGGGAGATGGGGCATGAAGTTATTTCTTGGAGTTGGAGACATACCAAGTTTAGCTCAGTTCTGGGCATCTTTGAAATACCTATACAAACTTGTTCCTACATAGTAACTTACAACTTTGAATGAGAATGTGCTTGCTTGCAGCAACGTGCTATATGTTCTGAATGCCCGATTTGGGAATCTGTGTCAAAACTTTGTTAGGAATTATGTGATCCTTACTAGCTGGAAGTAAGGGAGGTGGAGCATGAAGTTATTTCTAGGAGTTGGACACATACCAAGTTTAGCTCAGTTCTGGGCATCTTTGAAATACCTATACAAACTTGTTCCTACATAGTAACTTGCATCTTTGAATGAGAATCTGCTTGCTTACAGCAACGTGCTATATGTTCTGAATGCCCGAATTGGCAATCTGTGTCAAAATTTTGTTAGGAATTATGTGATCCTTACTAGCTGGAAGTAAGGGAGATGGGGCATGAAGTTATTTCTAGGAGTTGGACACATACAAAGTTTAGCTCAGTTCTGGGCATCTTTGAAATACCTATACAAACTTGTTCCTACATAGTAACTTACATCTTTGAATGAGAATGTGCTTGCTTACAGCAACGTGCTATATGTTCTGAATGCCCGAATTGGGAATCTGTGTCAAAACTTTGTTAGGAATTATGTGATCCTTACTAGCTGGAAGTAAGGGAGATGGGGCATGAAGTTATTTCTAGGAGTTGGACACATACCAAGTTTAGCTCAGTTCTGGGCATCTTTGAAATACCTATACAAACTTGTTCCTACATAGTAACTTGCAACTTTGAATGAGAATGTGCTTGCTTACAGCAACGTGCTATATGTTCTGAATGACCGAATTGGGAATCTGTGTCAAAACTTTGTTAGGAATTATGTGATCCTTACTAGCTGGAAGTAAGGGAGATGGAGCATGAAGTTATTTCTAGGAGTTGGACACATACCAAGTTTAGCTCAGTTCAGGGCATCTTTGAAATACCTATACAAACTTGTTCCTACATAGTAACTTGCATCTTTGAATGAGAATCTGCTTGCTTACAGCAACGTGCTATATGTTCTGAATGCCCGATTAGGGAATCTGTGTCAAAACTTTGTTAGGAATTATGTGATCCTTACTAGCTGGAAGTAAGGGAGATGGGGCATGAAGTTATTTCTAGGAGTTGGACACATACCAAGTTTAGCTCAGTTCTGGGCATCTTTGAAATACCTATACAAACTTGTTCCTACCTAGTAACTTGCATCTTTGAATGAGAATCTGCTTGCTTACAGCAACGTGCTATATGTTCTGAATGCCCGAATTGGGAATCTGTGTCAAAACTTTGTTAGGAATTATGTGATCCTTACTAGCTGGAAGTAAGGGAGATGGGGCATGAAGTTATTTCTTGGAGTTGGAGACATACCAAGTTTAGCTCAGTTCTGGGCATCTTTGAAATACCTATACAAACTTGTTCCTACATAGTAACTTGCATCTTTGAATGAGAATGTGCTTGCTTACAGCAACGTGCTATATGTTCTGAATGCCCGAATTGGGAATCTGTGTCAAAACTTTGTTAGGAATTATGTGATCCTTACTAGCTGGAAGTAAGGGAGATGGGGCATGAAGTTATTTCTAGGAGTTGGACACATACCAAGTTTAGCTCAGTTCTGGGCATCTTTGAAATACCTATACAAACTTGTTCCTACATAGTAACTTGCATCTTTGAATGAGAATGTGCTTGCTTACAGCAACGTGCTATATGTTCTGAATGCCCGAATTGGGAATCTGTGTCAAAACTTTGTTAGGAATTATGTCATCCTTACTAGCTGGAAGTAAGGGAGATGGGGCATGAAGTTATTTCTAGGAGTTGGACACATACCAAGTTTAGCTCAGTTCTGGGCATCTTTGAAATACCTATACAAACTTGTTCCTACATAGTAACTTGCAACTTTGAATGAGAATGTGCTTGCTTACAGCAACGTGCTATATGTTCTGAATGCCCGAATTGGGAATCTGTGTCAAAACTTTGTTAGGAATTATGTGATCCTTACTAGCTGGAAGTAAGGGAGATGGGGCATGAAGTTATTTCTTGGAGTTGGAGACATACCAAGTTTAGCTCAGTTCTGGGCATCTTTGAAATACCTATACAAACTTGTTCCTACATAGTAACTTACAACTTTGAATGAGAATGTGCTTGCTTGCAGCAACGTGCTATATGTTCTGAATGCCCGATTTGGGAATCTGTGTCAAAACTTTGTTAGGAATTATGTGATCCTTACTAGCTGGAAGTAATGGAGGTGGAGCATGAAGTTATTTCTAGGAGTTGGACACATACCAAGTTTAGCTCAGTTCTGGGCATCTTTGAAATACCTATACAAACTTGTTCCTACATAGTAACTTGCATCTTTGAATGAGAATCTGCTTGCTTACAGCAACGTGCTATATGTTCTGAATGCCCGAATTGGCAATCTGTGTCAAAACTTTGTTAGGAATTATGTGATCCTTACTAGCTGGAAGTAAGGGAGATGGGGCATGAAGTTATTTCTAGGAGTTGGACACATACCAAGTTTAGCTCAGTTCTGGGCATCTTTGAAATACCTATACAAACTTGTTCCTACATAGTAACTTGCAACTTTGAATGAGAATGTGCTTGCTTACAGCAACGTGCTATATGTTCTGAATGACCGAATTGGGAATCTGTGTCAAAACTTTGTTAGGAATTATGTGATCCTTACTAGCTGGAAGTAAGGGAGATGGGGCATGAAGTTATTTCTAGGAGTTGGACACATACCAAGTTTAGCTCAGTTCTGGGCATCTTTGAAATACCTATACAAACTTGTTCCTACATAGTAACTTGCAACTTTGAATGAGAATGTGCTTGCTTACAGCAACGTGCTATATGTTCTGAATGCCCGAATTGGGAATCTGTGTCAAAACTTTGTTAGGAATTATGTGATCCTTACTAGCTGGAAGTAAGGGAGATGGGGCATGAAGTTATTTCTAGGAGTTGGACACATACCAAGTTTAGCTCAGTTCTGGGCATCTTTGAAATACCTATACAAACTTGTTCCTACATAGTAACTTGCAACTTTGAATGAGAATGTGCTTGCTTACAGCAACGTGCTATATGTTCTGAATGCCCGAATTGGGAATCTGTGTCAAAACTTTGTTAGGAATTATGTGATCCTTACTAGCTTCAAGTAAGGGAGATGGGGCATGAAGTTATTTCTAGGAGTTGGACACATACCAAGTTTAGCTCAGTTCTGGGCATCTTTGAAATACCTATACAAACGTGTTCCTACATAGTAACTTGCAACTTTGAATGAGAATGTGCTTGCTTACAGCAACGTGCTATATGTTCTGAATGCCCGAATTGGGAATCTGTGTCAAAACTTTGTTAGGAATTATGTGATCCTTACTAGCTGGAAGTAAGGGAGATGGGGCATGAAGTTATTTCTAGGAGTTGGACACATACCAAGTTTAGCTCAGTTCTGGGCATCTTTGAAATACCTATACAAACGTGTTCCTACATAGTAACTTGCATCTTTGAATGAGAATGTGCTTGCTTACAGCAACGTGCTATATGTTCTGAATGCCCGAATTGGGAATCTGTGTCAAAACTTTGTTAGGAATTATGTCATCCTTACTAGCTGGAAGTAAGGGAGATGGGGCATGAAGTTATTTCTAGGAGTTGGACACATACCAAGTTTAGCTCAGTTCTGGGCATCTTTGAAATACCTATACAAACTTGTTCCTACATAGTAACTTGCATCTTTAATGAGAATGTGCTTGCTTACAGCAACGTGCTATATGTTCTGAATGCCCGAATTGGCAATCTGTCAAAACTTTGTTAGGAATTATGTGATCCTTACTAGCTGGAAGTAAGGGAGATGGGGCATGAAGTTATTTCTTGGAGTTGGAGACATACCAAGTTTAGCTCAGTTCTGGGCATCTTTGAAATACCTATACAAACTTGTTCCTACATAGTAACTTGCAACTTTGAATGAGAATGTGCTTGCTTACAGCAACGTGCTACATGTTCTGAATGCCCGAATTGGCAATCTGTCAAAACTTTGTTAGGAATTATGTGATCCTTACTAGCTGGAAGTAAGGGAGATGGGGCATGAAGTTATTTCTTGGAGTTGGAGACATACCAAGTTTAGCTCAGTTCTGGGCATCTTTGAAATACCTATACAAACTTCTTCCTACATAGTAACTTGCAACTTTGAATGAGAATGTGCTTGGTTACAGCAACGTGCTATATGTTCTGAATGCCCGAATTGGGAATCTGTGTCAAAACTTTGTTAGGAATTATGTGATCCTTACTAGCTGGAAGTAAGGGAGATGGGGCATGAAGTTATTTCTTGGAGTTGGAGACATACCAAGTTTAGCTCAGTTCTGGGCATCTTTGAAATACCTATACAAACTTGTTCCTACATAGTAACTTACAACTTTGAATGAGAATGTGCTTGCTTGCAGCAACGTGCTATATGTTCTGAATGCCCGATTTGGGAATCTGTGTCAAAACTTTGTTAGGAATTATGTGATCCTTACTAGCTGGAAGTAAGGGAGGTGGAGCATGAAGTTATTTCTAGGAGTTGGACACATACCAAGTTTAGCTCAGTTCTGGGCATCTTTGAAATACCTATACAAACTTGTTCCTACATAGTAACTTGCATCTTTGAATGAGAATCTGCTTGCTTACAGCAACGTGCTGTATGTTCTGAATGCCCGAATTGGCAATCTGTGTCAAAATTTTGTTAGGAATTATGTGATCCTTACTAGCTGGAAGTAAGGGAGATGGGGCATGAAGTTATTTCTAGGAGTTGGACACATACCAAGTTTAGCTCAGTTCTGGGCATCTTTGAAATACCTATACAAACTTGTTCCTACATAGTAACTTACATCTTTGAATGAGAATGTGCTTGCTTACAGCAACGTGCTATATGTTCTGAATGCCCGAATTGGGAATCTGTGTCAAAACTTTGTTAGGAATTATGTGATCCTTACTAGCTGGAAGAAAGGGAGATGGGGCATGAAGTTATTTCTAGGAGTTGGACACATACCAAGTTTAGCTCAGTTCTGGGCATCTTTGAAATACCTATACAAACTTGTTCCTACATAGTAACTTGCAACTTTGAATGAGAATGTGCTTGCTTACAGCAACGTGCTATATGTTCTGAATGACCGAATTGGGAATCTGTGTCAAAACTTTGTTAGGAATTATGTGATCCTTACTAGCTGGAAGTAAGGGAGATGGAGCATGAAGTTATTTCTAGGAGTTGGACACATACCAAGTTTAGCTCAGTTCAGGGCATCTTTGAAATACCTATACAAACTTGTTCCTACATAGTAACTTGCATCTTTGAATGAGAATCTGCTTGCTTACAGCAACGTGCTATATGTTCTGAATGCCCGATTAGGGAATCTGTGTCAAAACTTTGTTAGGAATTATGTGATCCTTACTAGCTGGAAGTAAGGGAGATGGGGCATGAAGTTATTTCTAGGAGTTGGACACATACCAAGTTTAGCTCAGTTCTGGGCATCTTTGAAATACCTATACAAACTTGTTCCTACCTAGTAACTTGCATCTTTGAATGAGAATCTGCTTGCTTACAGCAACGTGCTATATGTTCTGAATGCCCGAATTGGGAATCTGTGTCAAAACTTTGTTAGGAATTATGTGATCCTTACTAGCTGGAAGTAAGGGAGATGGGGCATGAAGTTATTTCTTGGAGTTGGAGACATACCAAGTTTAGCTCAGTTCTGGGCATCTTTGAAATACCTATACAAACTTGTTCCTACATAGTAACTTGCATCTTTGAATGAGAATGTGCTTGCTTACAGCAACGTGCTATATGTTCTGAATGCCCGAATTGGGAATCTGTGTCAAAACTTTGTTAGGAATTATGTGATCCTTACTAGCTGGAAGTAAGGGAGATGGGGCATGAAGTTATTTCTAGGAGTTGGACACATACCAAGTTTAGCTCAGTTCTGGGCATCTTTGAAATACCTATACAAACTTGTTCCTACATAGTAACTTGCATCTTTGAATGAGAATGTGCTTGCTTACAGCAACGTGCTATATGTTCTGAATGCCCGAATTGGGAATCTGTGTCAAAACTTTGTTAGGAATTATGTCATCCTTACTAGCTGGAAGTAAGGGAGATGGGGCATGAAGTTATTTCTAGGAGTTGGACACATACCAAGTTTAGCTCAGTTCTGGGCATCTTTGAAATACCTATACAAACTTGTTCCTACATAGTAACTTGCAACTTTGAATGAGAATGTGCTTGCTTACAGCAACGTGCTATATGTTCTGAATGCCCGAATTGGGAATCTGTGTCAAAACTTTGTTAGGAATTATGTGATCCTTACTAGCTGGAAGTAAGGGAGATGGGGCATGAAGTTATTTCTTGGAGTTGGAGACATACCAAGTTTAGCTCAGTTCTGGGCATCTTTGAAATACCTATACAAACTTGTTCCTACATAGTAACTTACAACTTTGAATGAGAATGTGCTTGCTTGCAGCAACGTGCTATATGTTCTGAATGCCCGATTTGGGAATCTGTGTCAAAACTTTGTTAGGAATTATGTGATCCTTACTAGCTGGAAGTAATGGAGGTGGAGCATGAAGTTATTTCTAGGAGTTGGACACATACCAAGTTTAGCTCAGTTCTGGGCATCTTTGAAATACCTATACAAACTTGTTCCTACATAGTAACTTGCATCTTTGAATGAGAATCTGCTTGCTTACAGCAACGTGCTATATGTTCTGAATGCCCGAATTGGCAATCTGTGTCAAAACTTTGTTAGGAATTATGTGATCCTTACTAGCTGGAAGTAAGGGAGATGGGGCGTGAAGTTATTTCTAGGAGTTGGACACATACCAAGTTTAGCTCAGTTCTGGGCATCTTTGAAATACCTATACAAACTTGTTCCTACATAGTAACTTGCAACTTTGAATGAGAATGTGCTTGCTTACAGCAACGTGCTATATGTTCTGAATGACCGAATTGGGAATCTGTGTCAAAACTTTGTTAGGAATTATGTGATCCTTACTAGCTGGAAGTAAGGGAGATGGGGCATGAAGTTATTTCTAGGAGTTGGACACATACCAAGTTTAGCTCAGTTCTGGGCATCTTTGAAATACCTATACAAACTTGTTCCTACATAGTAACTTGCAACTTTGAATGAGAATGTGCTTGCTTACAGCAACGTGCTATATGTTCTGAATGCCCGAATTGGGAATCTGTGTCAAAACTTTGTTAGGAATTATGTGATCCTTACTAGCTGGAAGTAAGGGAGATGGGGCATGAAGTTATTTCTAGGAGTTGGACACATACCAAGTTTAGCTCAGTTCTGGGCATCTTTGAAATACCTATACAAACGTGTTCCTACATAGTAACTTGCATCTTTGAATGAGAATGTGCTTGCTTACAGCAACGTGCTATATGTTCTGAATGCCCGAATTGGGAATCTGTGTCAAAACTTTGTTAGGAATTATGTCATCCTTACTAGCTGGAAGTAAGGGAGATGGGGCATGAAGTTATTTCTAGGAGTTGGACACATACCAAGTTTAGCTCAGTTCTGGGCATCTTTGAAATACCTATACAAACTTGTTCCTACATAGTAACTTGCATCTTTAATGAGAATGTGCTTGCTTACAGCAACGTGCTATATGTTCTGAATGCCCGAATTGGCAATCTGTCAAAACTTTGTTAGGAATTATGTGATCCTTACTAGCTGGAAGTAAGGGAGATGGGGCATGAAGTTATTTCTTGGAGTTGGAGACATACCAAGTTTAGCTCAGTTCTGGGCATCTTTGAAATACCTATACAAACTTGTTCCTACATAGTAACTTGCAACTTTGAATGAGAATGTGCTTGCTTACAGCAACGTGCTACATGTTCTGAATGCCCGAATTGGCAATCTGTCAAAACTTTGTTAGGAATTATGTGATCCTTACTAGCTGGAAGTAAGGGAGATGGGGCATGAAGTTATTTCTTGGAGTTGGAGACATACCAAGTTTAGCTCAGTTCTGGGCATCTTTGAAATACCTATACAAACTTCTTCCTACATAGTAACTTGCAACTTTGAATGAGAATGTGCTTGGTTACAGCAACGTGCTATATGTTCTGAATGCCCGAATTGGGAATCTGTGTCAAAACTTTGTTAGGAATTATGTGATCCTTACTAGCTGGAAGTAAGGGAGATGGGGCATGAAGTTATTTCTAGGAGTTGGACACATACCAAGTTTAGCTCAGTTCTGGGCATCTTTGAAATACCTATACAAACTTGTTCCTACATAGTAACTTGCAACTTTGAATGAGAATGTGCTTGCTTACAGCAACGTGCTATATGTTCTGAATGCCCGAATTGGGAATCTGTGTCAAAACTTTGTTAGGAATTATGTGATCCTTACTAGCTGGAAGTAAGGGAGATGGGGCATGAAGTTATTTCTTGGAGTTGGAGACATACCAAGTTTAGCTCAGTTCTGGGCATCTTTGAAATACCTATACAAACTTGTTCCTACATAGTAACTTACAACTTTGAATGAGAATGTGCTTGCTTGCAGCAACGTGCTATATGTTCTGAATGCCCGATTTGGGAATCTGTGTCAAAACTTTGTTAGGAATTATGTGATCCTTACTAGCTGGAAGTAAGGGAGGTGGAGCATGAAGTTATTTCTAGGAGTTGGACACATACCAAGTTTAGCTCAGTTCTGGGCATCTTTGAAATACCTATACAAACTTGTTCCTACATAGTAACTTGCATCTTTGAATGAGAATCTGCTTGCTTACAGCAACGTGCTGTATGTTCTGAATGCCCGAATTGGCAATCTGTGTCAAAATTTTGTTAGGAATTATGTGATCCTTACTAGCTGGAAGTAAGGGAGATGGGGCATGAAGTTATTTCTAGGAGTTGGACACATACCAAGTTTAGCTCAGTTCTGGGCATCTTTGAAATACCTATACAAACTTGTTCCTACATAGTAACTTACATCTTTGAATGAGAATGTGCTTGCTTACAGCAACGTGCTATATGTTCTGAATGCCCGAATTGGGAATCTGTGTCAAAACTTTGTTAGGAATTATGTGATCCTTACTAGCTGGAAGAAAGGGAGATGGGGCATGAAGTTATTTCTAGGAGTTGGACACATACCAAGTTTAGCTCAGTTCTGGGCATCTTTGAAATACCTATACAAACTTGTTCCTACATAGTAACTTGCAACTTTGAATGAGAATGTGCTTGCTTACAGCAACGTGCTATATGTTCTGAATGACCGAATTGGGAATCTGTGTCAAAACTTTGTTAGGAATTATGTGATCCTTACTAGCTGGAAGTAAGGGAGATGGAGCATGAAGTTATTTCTAGGAGTTGGACACATACCAAGTTTAGCTCAGTTCAGGGCATCTTTGAAATACCTATACAAACTTGTTCCTACATAGTAACTTGCATCTTTGAATGAGAATCTGCTTGCTTACAGCAACGTGCTATATGTTCTGAATGCCCGATTAGGGAATCTGTGTCAAAACTTTGTTAGGAATTATGTGATCCTTACTAGCTGGAAGTAAGGGAGATGGGGCATGAAGTTATTTCTAGGAGTTGGACACATACCAAGTTTAGCTCAGTTCTGGGCATCTTTGAAATACCTATACAAACTTGTTCCTACCTAGTAACTTGCATCTTTGAATGAGAATCTGCTTGCTTACAGCAACGTGCTATATGTTCTGAATGCCCGAATTGGGAATCTGTGTCAAAACTTTGTTAGGAATTATGTGATCCTTACTAGCTGGAAGTAAGGGAGATGGGGCATGAAGTTATTTCTTGGAGTTGGACACATACCAAGTTTAGCTCAGTTCTGGGCATCTTTGAAACACCTATACAAACTTGTTCCTACATAGTAACTTGCAACTTTGAATGAGAATGTGCTTGCTTACAGCAACGTGCTATATGTTCTGAATGCCTGAATTGAGAATCTGTGTCAAAACTTTGTTAGGAATTATGTGATCCTTACTAGCTGGAAGTAAGGGAGATGGGGCATGAAGTTATTTCTAGGAGTTGGACACATACCAAGTTTAGCTCAGTTCTGGGCATCTTTGAAATACCTATACAAACTTGTTCCTACATAGTAACTTGCATCTTTGAATGAGAATGTGCTTGCTTACAGCAACGTGCTATATGTTCTGAATGCCCGAATTGGGAATCTGTGTCAAAACTTTGTTAGGAATTATGTGATCCTTACTAGCTGGAAGTAAGGGAGATGGGGCATGAAGTTATTTCTAGGAGTTGGACACATACCAAGTTTAGCTCAGTTCTGGGCATCTTTGAAATACCTATACAAACTTGTTCCTACATAGTAACTTGCATCTTTGAATGAGAATGTGCTTGCTTACAGCAACGTGCTATATGTTCTGAATGCCCGAATTGGGAATCTGTGTCAAAACTTTGTTAGGAATTATGTGATCCTTACTAGCTGGAAGTAAGGGAGATGGGGCATGAAGTTATTTCTAGGAGTTGGACACATACCAAGTTTAGCTCAGTTCTGGGCATCTTTGAAATACCTATACAAACTTGTTCCTACATAGTAACTTGCAACTTTGAATGAGAATGTGCTTGCTTACAGCAACGTGCTATATGTTCTGAATGCCCGAATTGGGAATCTGTGTCAAAACTTTGTTAGGAATTATGTGATCCTTACTAGCTGGAAGTAAGGGAGATGGGGCATGAAGTTATTTCTTGGAGTTGGAGACATACCAAGTTTAGCTCAGTTCTGGGCATCTTTGAAATACCTATACAAACTTGTTCCTACATAGTAACTTACAACTTTGAATGAGAATGTGCTTGCTTGCAGCAACGTGCTATATGTTCTGAATGCCCGATTTGGGAATCTGTGTCAAAACTTTGTTAGGAATTATGTGATCCTTACTAGCTGGAAGTAATGGAGGTGGAGCATGAAGTTATTTCTAGGAGTTGGACACATACCAAGTTTAGCTCAGTTCTGGGCATCTTTGAAATACCTATACAAACTTGTTCCTACATAGTAACTTGCATCTTTGAATGAGAATCTGCTTGCTTACAGCAACGTGCTATATGTTCTGAATGCCCGAATTGGCAATCTGTGTCAAAACTTTGTTAGGAATTATGTGATCCTTACTAGCTGGAAGTAAGGGAGATGGGGCATGAAGTTATTTCTAGGAGTTGGACACATACCAAGTTTAGCTCAGTTCTAGGCATCTTTGAAATACCTATACAAACTTGTTCCTACATAGTAACTTGCAACTTTGAATGAGAATGTGCTTGCTTACAGCAACGTGCTATATGTTCTGAATGACCGAATTGGGAATCTGTGTCAAAACTTTGTTAGGAATTATGTGATCCTTACTAGCTGGAAGTAAGGGAGATGGGGCATGAAGTTATTTCTAGGAGTTGGACACATACCAAGTTTAGCTCAGTTCTGGGCATCTTTGAAATACCTATACAAACTTGTTCCTACATAGTAACTTGCAACTTTGAATGAGAATGTGCTTGCTTACAGCAACGTGCTATATGTTCTGAATGCCCGAATTGGGAATCTGTGTCAAAACTTTGTTAGGAATTATGTGATCCTTACTAGCTGGAAGTAAGGGAGATGGGGCATGAAGTTATTTCTAGGAGTTGGACACATACCAAGTTTAGCTCAGTTCTGGGCATCTTTGAAATACCTATACAAACTTGTTCCTACATAGTAACTTGCAACTTTGAATGAGAATGTGCTTGCTTACAGCAACGTGCTATATGTTCTGAATGCCCGAATTGGGAATCTGTGTCAAAACTTTGTTAGGAATTATGTGATCCTTACTAGCGTCAAGTAAGGGAGATGGGGCATGAAGTTATTTCTAGGAGTTGGACACATACCAAGTTTAGCTCATTTCTGGGTATCTTTGAAATACCTATACAAACGTGTTCCTACATAGTAACTTGCAACTTTGAATGAGAATGTGCTTGCTTACAGCAACGTGCTATATGTTCTGAATGCCCGAATTGGGAATCTGTGTCAAAACTTTGTTAGGAATTATGTGATCCTTACTAGCTGGAAGTAAGGGAGATGGGGCATGAAGTTATTTCTAGGAGTTGGACACATACCAAGTTTAGCTCAGTTCTGGGCATCTTTGAAATACCTATACAAACGTGTTCCTACATAGTAACTTGCATCTTTGAATGAGAATGTGCTTGCTTACAGCAACGTGCTATATGTTCTGAATGCCCGAATTGGGAATCTGTGTCAAAACTTTGTTAGGAATTATGTGATCCTTACTAGCTGGAAGTAAGGGAGATGGGGCATGAAGTTATTTCTAGGAGTTGGACACATACCAAGTTTAGCTCAGTTCTGGGCATCTTTGAAATACCTATACAAACTTGTTCCTACATAGTAACTTGCATCTTTAATGAGAATGTGCTTGCTTACAGCAACGTGCTATATGTTCTGAATGCCCGAATTGGCAATCTGTCAAAACTTTGTTAGGAATTATGTGATCCTTACTAGCTGGAAGTAAGGGAGATGGGGCATGAAGTTATTTCTTGGAGTTGGAGACATACCAAGTTTAGCTCAGTTCTGGGCATCTTTGAAATACCTATACAAACTTGTTCCTACATAGTAACTTGCAACTTTGAATGAGAATGTGCTTGCTTACAGCAACGTGCTATATGTTCTGAATGCCCGAATTGGGAATCTGTGTCAAAACTTTGTTAGGAATTATGTGATCCTTACTAGCTGGAAGTAAGGGAGATGGGGCATGAAGTTATTTCTAGGAGTTGGACACATACCAAGTTTAGCTCAGTTCTGGGCATCTTTGAAATACCTATACAAACTTGTTCCTACATAGTAACTTGCAACTTTGAATGAGAATGTGCTTGCTTACAGCAACGTGCTATATGTTCTGAATGCCCGAATTGGGAATCTGTGTCAAAACTTTGTTAGGAATTATGTGATCCTTACTAGCTGGAAGTAAGGGAGATGGGGCATGAAGTTATTTCTTGGAGTTGGAGACATACCAAGTTTAGCTCAGTTCTGGGCATCTTTGAAATACCTATACAAACTTGTTCCTACATAGTAACTTACAACTTTGAATGAGAATGTGCTTGCTTGCAGCAACGTGCTATATGTTCTGAATGCCCGAATTGGGAATCTGTGTCAAAACTTTGTTGGGAATTATGTGATCCTTACTAGCTGGAAGTAAGGGAGGTGGGGCATGAAGTTATTTCTAGGAGTTGGACACATACCAAGTTTAGCTCAGTTCTGGGCATCTTTGAAATACCTATACAAACTTGTTCCTACATAGTAACTTGCATCTTTGAATGAGAATCTGCTTGCTTACAGCAACGTGCTATATGTTCTGAATGCCCGAATTGGCAATCTGTGTCAAAATTTTGTTAGGAATTATGTGATCCTTACTAGCTGGAAGTAAGGGAGATGGGGCATGAAGTTATTTCTAGGAGTTGGACACATACCAAGTTTAGCTCAGTTCTGGGCATCTTTGAAATACCTATACAAACTTGTTCCTACATAGTAACTTACATCTTTGAATGAGAATGTGCTTGCTTACAGCAACGTGCTATATGTTCTGAATGCCCGAATTGGGAATCTGTGTCAAAACTTTGTTAGGAATTATGTGATCCTTACTAGCTGGAAGTAAGGGAGATGGGGCATGAAGTTATTTCTAGGAGTTGGACACATACCAAGTTTAGCTCAGTTCTGGGCATCTTTGAAATACCTATACAAACTTGTTCCTACATAGTAACTTGCAACTTTGAATGAGAATGTGCTTGCTTACAGCAACGTGCTATATGTTCTGAATGACCGAATTGGGAATCTGTGTCAAAACTTTGTTAGGAATTATGTGATCCTTACTAGCTGGAAGTAAGGGAGATGGAGCATGAAGTTATTTCTAGGAGTTGGACACATACCAAGTTTAGCTCAGTTCTGGGCATCTTTGAAATACCTATACAAACTTGTTCCTACATAGTAACTTGCATCTTTGAATGAGAATCTGCTTGCTTACAGCAACGTGCTATATGTTCTGAATGCCCGATTAGGGAATCTGTGTCAAAACTTTGTTAGGAATTATGTGATCCTTACTAGCTGGAAGTAAGGGAGATGGGGCATGAAGTTATTTCTAGGAGTTGGACACATACCAAGTTTAGCTCAGTTCTGGGCATCTTTGAAATACCTATACAAACTTGTTCCTACCTAGTAACTTGCATCTTTGAATGAGAATCTGCTTGCTTACAGCAACGTGCTATATGTTCTGAATGCCCGAATTGGGAATCTGTGTCAAAACTTTGTTAGGAATTATGTGATCCTTACTAGCTGGAAGTAAGGGAGATGGGGCATGAAGTTATTTCTTGGAGTTGGACACATACCAAGTTTAGCTCAGTTCTGGGCATCTTTGAAATACCTATACAAACTTGTTCCTACATAGTAACTTGCAACTTTGAATGAGAATGTGCTTGCTTACAGCAACGTGCTATATGTTCTGAATGCCCGAATTGAGAATCTGTGTCAAAACTTTGTTAGGAATTATGTGATCCTTACTAGCTGGAAGTAAGGGAGATGGGGCATGAAGTTATTTCTTGGAGTTGGAGACATACCAAGTTTAGCTCAGTTCTGGGCATCTTTGAAATACCTATACAAACTTGTTCCTACATAGTAACTTGCATCTTTGAATGAGAATGTGCTTGCTTACAGCAACGTGCTATATGTTCTGAATGCCCGAATTGGGAATCTGTGTCAAAACTTTGTTAGGAATTATGTCATCCTTACTAGCTGGAAGTAAGGGAGATGGGGCATGAAGTTATTTCTAGGAGTTGGAGACATACCAAGTTTAGCTCAGTTCTGGGCATCTTTGAAATACCTATACAAACTTGTTCCTACATAGTAACTTGCAACTTTGAATGAGAATGTGCTTGCTTACAGCAACGTGCTATATGTTCTGAATGCCCGAATTGGGAATCTGTGTCAAAACTTTGTTAGGAATTATGTGATCCTTACTAGCTGGAAGTAAGGGAGATGGGGCATGAAGTTATTTCTTGGAGTTGGACACATACCAAGTTTAGCTCAGTTCTGGGCATCTTTGAAATACCTATACAAACTTGTTCCTACATAGTAACTTACAACTTTGAATGAGAATGTGCTTGCTTGCAGCAACGTGCTATATGTTCTGAATGCCCGATTTGGGAATCTGTGTCAAAACTTTGTTAGGAATTATGTGATCCTTACTAGCTGGAAGTAATGGAGGTGGGGCATGAAGTTATTTCTAGGAGTTGGACACATACCAAGTTTAGCTCAGTTCTGGGCATCTTTGAAATACCTATACAAACTTGTTCCTACATAGTAACTTGCATCTTTAATGAGAATGTGCTTGCTTACAGCAACGTGCTATATGTTCTGAATGCCCGAATTGGCAATCTGTCAAAACTTTGTTAGGAATTATGTGATCCTTACTAGCTGGAAGTAAGGGAGATGGGGCATGAAGTTATTTCTTGGAGTTGGAGACATACCAAGTTTAGCTCAGTTCTGGGCATCTTTGAAATACCTATACAAACTTCTTCCTACATAGTAACTTGCAACTTTGAATGAGAATGTGCTTGGTTACAGCAACGTGCTATATGTTCTGAATGCCCGAATTGGGAATCTGTGTCAAAACTTTGTTAGGAATTATGTGATCCTTACTAGCTGGAAGTAAGGGAGATGGGGCATGAAGTTATTTCTAGGAGTTGGACACATACCAAGTTTAGCTCAGTTCTGGGCATCTTTGAAATACCTATACAAACTTGTTCCTACATAGTAACTTGCAACTTTGAATGAGAATGTGCTTGCTTACAGCAACGTGCTATATGTTCTGAATGCCCGAATTGGGAATCTGTGTCAAAACTTTGTTAGGAATTATGTGATCCTTACTAGCTGGAAGTAAGGGAGATGGGGCATGAAGTTATTTCTTGGAGTTGGAGACATACCAAGTTTAGCTCAGTTCTGGGCATCTTTGAAATACCTATACAAACTTCTTCCTACATAGTAACTTGCAACTTTGAATGAGAATGTGCTTGCTTACAGCAACGTGCTATATGTTCTGAATGCCCGAATTGGGAATCTGTGTCAAAACTTTGTTAGGAATTATGTGATCCTTACTAGCTGGAAGTAAGGGAGATGGGGCATGAAGTTATTTCTAGGAGTTGGACACATACCAAGTTTAGCTCAGTTCTGGGCATCTTTGAAATACCTATACAAACTTGTTCCTACCTAGTAACTTGCAACTTTGAATGAGAATGTGCTTGCTTACAGCAACGTGCTATATGTTCTGAATGCCCGAATTGGGAATCTGTGTCAAAACTTTGTTAGGAATTATGTGATCCTTACTAGCTGGAAGTAAGGGAGATGGGGCATGAAGTTATTTCTTGGAGTTGGAGACATACCAAGTTTAGCTCAGTTCTGGGCATCTTTGAAATACCTATACAAACTTGTTCCTACATAGTAACTTACAACTTTGAATGAGAATGTGCTTGCTTGCAGCAACGTGCTATATGTTCTGAATGCCCGATTTGGGAATCTGTGTCAAAACTTTGTTAGGAATTATGTGATCCTTACTAGCTGGAAGTAAGGGAGGTGGAGCATGAAGTTATTTCTAGGAGTTGGACACATACCAAGTTTAGCTCAGTTCTGGGCATCTTTGAAATACCTATACAAACTTGTTCCTACATAGTAACTTGCATCTTTGAATGAGAATCTGCTTGCTTACAGCAACGTGCTATATGTTCTGAATGCCCGAATTGGCAATCTGTGTCAAAATTTTGTTAGGAATTATGTGATCCTTACTAGCTGGAAGTAAGGGAGATGGGGCATGAAGTTATTTCTAGGAGTTGGACACATACCAAGTTTAGCTCAGTTCTGGGCATCTTTGAAATACCTATACAAACTTGTTCCTACATAGTAACTTACATCTTTGAATGAGAATGTGCTTGCTTACAGCAACGTGCTATATGTTCTGAATGACCGAATTGGGAATCTGTGTCAAAACTTTGTTAGGAATTATGTGATCCTTACTAGCTGGAAGTAAGGGAGATGGAGCATGAAGTTATTTCTAGGAGTTGGACACATACCAAGTTTAGCTCAGTTCAGGGCATCTTTGAAATACCTATACAAACTTGTTCCTACATAGTAACTTGCATCTTTGAATGAGAATCTGCTTGCTTACAGCAACGTGCTATATGTTCTGAATGCCCGATTAGGGAATCTGTGTCAAAACTTTGTTAGGAATTATGTGATCCTTACTAGCTGGAAGTAAGGGAGATGGGGCATGAAGTTATTTCTAGGAGTTGGACACATACCAAGTTTAGCTCAGTTCTGGGCATCTTTGAAATACCTATACAAACTTGTTCCTACCTAGAAACTTGCATCTTTGAATGAGAATCTGCTTGCTTACAGCAACGTGCTATATGTTCTGAATGCCCGAATTGGGAATCTGTGTCAAAACTTTGTTAGGAATTATGTGATCCTTACTAGCTGGAAGTAAGGGAGATGGGGCATGAAGTTATTTCTTGGAGTTGGACACATACCAAGTTTAGCTCAGTTCTGGGCATCTTTGAAATACCTATACAAACTTGTTCCTACATAGTAACTTGCAACTTTGAATGAGAATGTGCTTGCTTACAGCAACGTGCTATATGTTCTGAATGCCTGAATTGAGAATCTGTGTCAAAACTTTGTTAGGAATTATGTGATCCTTACTAGCTGGAAGTAAGGGAGATGGGGCATGAAGTTATTTCTTGGAGTTGGAGACATACCAAGTTTAGCTCAGTTCTGGGCATCTTTGAAATACCTATACAAACTTGTTCCTACATAGTAACTTGCATCTTTGAATGAGAATGTGCTTGCTTACAGCAACTTGCTATATGTTCTGAATGCCCGAATTGGGAATCTGTGTCAAAACTTTGTTAGGAATTATGTGATCCTTACTAGCTGGAAGTAAGGGAGATGGGGCATGAAGTTATTTCTAGGAGTTGGACACATACCAAGTTTAGCTCAGTTCTGGGCATCTTTGAAATACCTATACAAACTTGTTCCTACATAGTAACTTGCATCTTTGAATGAGAATGTGCTTGCTTACAGCAACGTGCTATATGTTCTGAATGCCCGAATTGGGAATCTGTGTCAAAACTTTGTTAGGAATTATGTCATCCTTACTAGCTGGAAGTAAGGGAGATGGGGCATGAAGTTATTTCTAGGAGTTGGACACATACCAAGTTTAGCTCAGTTCTGGGCATCTTTGAAATACCTATACAAACTTGTTCCTACATAGTAACTTGCAACTTTGAATGAGAATGTGCTTGCTTACAGCAACGTGCTATATGTTCTGAATGCCCGAATTGGGAATCTGTGTCAAAACTTTGTTAGGAATTATGTGATCCTTACTAGCTGGAAGTAAGGGAGATGGGGCATGAAGTTATTTCTTGGAGTTGGAGACATACCAAGTTTAGCTCAGTTCTGGGCATCTTTGAAATACCTATACAAACTTGTTCCTACATAGTAACTTACAACTTTGAATGAGAATGTGCTTGCTTGCAGCAACGTGCTATATGTTCTGAATGCCCGATTTGGGAATCTGTGTCAAAACTTTGTTAGGAATTATGTGATCCTTACTAGCTGGAAGTAATGGAGGTGGAGCATGAAGTTATTTCTAGGAGTTGGACACATACCAAGTTTAGCTCAGTTCTGGGCATCTTTGAAATACCTATACAAACTTGTTCCTACATAGTAACTTGCATCTTTGAATGAGAATCTGCTTGCTTACAGCAACGTGCTATATGTTCTGAATGCCCGAATTGGCAATCTGTGTCAAAACTTTGTTAGGAATTATGTGATCCTTACTAGCTGGAAGTAAGGGAGATGGGGCATGAAGTTATTTCTAGGAGTTGGACACATACCAAGTTTAGCTCAGTTCTGGGCATCTTTGAAATACCTATACAAACTTGTTCCTACATAGTAACTTGCAACTTTGAATGAGAATGTGCTTGCTTACAGCAACGTGCTATATGTTCTGAATGACCGAATTGGGAATCTGTGTCAAAACTTTGTTAGGAATTATGTGATCCTTACTAGCTGGAAGTAAGGGAGATGGGGCATGAAGTTATTTCTAGGAGTTGGACACATACCAAGTTTAGCTCAGTTCTGGGCATCTTTGAAATACCTATACAAACTTGTTCCTACATAGTAACTTGCAACTTTGAATGAGAATGTGCTTGCTTACAGCAACGTGCTATATGTTCTGAATGCCCGAATTGGGAATCTGTGTCAAAACTTTGTTAGGAATTATGTGATCCTTACTAGCTGGAAGTAAGGGAGATGGGGCATGAAGTTATTTCTAGGAGTTGGACACATACCAAGTTTAGCTCAGTTCTGGGCATCTTTGAAATACCTATACAAACTTGTTCCTACATAGTAACTTGCAACTTTGAATGAGAATGTGCTTGCTTACAGCAACGTGCTATATGTTCTGAATGCCCGAATTGGGAATCTGTGTCAAAACTTTGTTAGGAATTATCTGATCCTTACTAGCTTCAAGTAAGGGAGATGGGGCATGAAGTTATTTCTAGGAGTTGGACACATACCAAGTTTAGCTCAGTTCTGGGCATCTTTGAAATACCTATACAAACGTGTTCCTACATAGTAACTTGCAACTTTGAATGAGAATGTGCTTGCTTACAGCAACGTGCTATATGTTCTGAATGCCCGAATTGGGAATCTGTGTCAAAACTTTGTTAGGAATTATGTGATCCTTACTAGCTGGAAGTAAGGGAGATGGGGCATGAAGTTATTTCTAGGAGTTGGACACATACCAAGTTTAGCTCAGTTCTGGGCATCTTTGAAATACCTATACAAACGTGTTCCTACATAGTAACTTGCATCTTTGAATGAGAATGTGCTTGCTTACAGCAACGTGCTATATGTTCTGAATGCCCGAATTGGGAATCTGTGTCAAAACTTTGTTAGGAATTATGTGATCCTTACTAGCTGGAAGTAAGGGAGATGGGGCATGAAGTTATTTCTAGGAGTTGGACACATACCAAGTTTAGCTCAGTTCTGGGCATCTTTGAAATACCTATACAAACTTGTTCCTACATAGTAACTTGCATCTTTAATGAGAATGTGCTTGCTTACAGCAACGTGCTATATGTTCTGAATGCCCGAATTGGCAATCTGTCAAAACTTTGTTAGGAATTATGTGATCCTTACTAGCTGGAAGTAAGGGAGATGGGGCATGAAGTTATTTCTTGGAGTTGGAGACATACCAAGTTTAGCTCAGTTCTGGGCATCTTTGAAATACCTATACAAACTTGTTCCTACATAGTAACTTGCAACTTTGAATGAGAATGTGCTTGCTTACAGCAACGTGCTATATGTTCTGAATGCCCGAATTGGGAATCTGTGTCAAAACTTTGTTAGGAATTATGTGATCCTTACTAGCTGGAAGTAAGGGAGATGGGGCATGAAGTTATTTCTAGGAGTTGGACACATACCAAGTTTAGCTCAGTTCTGGGCATCTTTGAAATACCTATACAAACTTGTTCCTACATAGTAACTTGCAACTTTGAATGAGAATGTGCTTGCTTACAGCAACGTGCTATATGTTCTGAATGCCCGAATTGGGAATCTGTGTCAAAACTTTGTTAGGAATTATGTGATCCTTACTAGCTGGAAGTAAGGGAGATGGGGCATGAAGTTATTTCTTGGAGTTGGAGACATACCAAGTTTAGCTCAGTTCTGGGCATCTTTGAAATACCTATACAAACTTGTTCCTACATAGTAACTTACAACTTTGAATGAGAATGTGCTTGCTTGCAGCAACGTGCTATATGTTCTGAATGCCCGAATTGGGAATCTGTGTCAAAACTTTGTTGGGAATTATGTGATCCTTACTAGCTGGAAGTAAGGGAGGTGGGGCATGAAGTTATTTCTAGGAGTTGGACACATACCAAGTTTAGCTCAGTTCTGGGCATCTTTGAAATACCTATACAAACTTGTTCCTACATAGTAACTTGCATCTTTGAATGAGAATCTGCTTGCTTACAGCAACGTGCTATATGTTCTGAATGCCCGAATTGGCAATCTGTGTCAAAATTTTGTTAGGAATTATGTGATCCTTACTAGCTGGAAGTAAGGGAGATGGGGCATGAAGTTATTTCTAGGAGTTGGACACATACCAAGTTTAGCTCAGTTCTGGGCATCTTTGAAATACCTATACAAACTTGTTCCTACATAGTAACTTACATCTTTGAATGAGAATGTGCTTGCTTACAGCAACGTGCTATATGTTCTGAATGCCCGAATTGGGAATCTGTGTCAAAACTTTGTTAGGAATTATGTGATCCTTACTAGCTGGAAGTAAGGGAGATGGGGCATGAAGTTATTTCTAGGAGTTGGACACATACCAAGTTTAGCTCAGTTCTGGGCATCTTTGAAATACCTATACAAACTTGTTCCTACATAGTAACTTGCAACTTTGAATGAGAATGTGCTTGCTTACAGCAACGTGCTATATGTTCTGAATGACCGAATTGGGAATCTGTGTCAAAACTTTGTTAGGAATTATGTGATCCTTACTAGCTGGAAGTAAGGGAGATGGAGCATGAAGTTATTTCTAGGAGTTGGACACATACCAAGTTTAGCTCAGTTCTGGGCATCTTTGAAATACCTATACAAACTTGTTCCTACATAGTAACTTGCATCTTTGAATGAGAATCTGCTTGCTTACAGCAACGTGCTATATGTTCTGAATGCCCGATTAGGGAATCTGTGTCAAAACTTTGTTAGGAATTATGTGATCCTTACTAGCTGGAAGTAAGGGAGATGGGGCATGAAGTTATTTCTAGGAGTTGGACACATACCAAGTTTAGCTCAGTTCTGGGCATCTTTTAAATACCTATACAAACTTGTTCCTACCTAGTAACTTGCATCTTTGAATGAGAATCTGCTTGCTTACAGCAACGTGCTATATGTTCTGAATGCCCGAATTGGGAATCTGTGTCAAAACTTTGTTAGGAATTATGTGATCCTTACTAGCTGGAAGTAAGGGAGATGGGGCATGAAGTTATTTCTTGGAGTTGGACACATACCAAGTTTAGCTCAGTTCTGGGCATCTTTGAAATACCTATACAAACTTGTTCCTACATAGTAACTTACAACTTTGAATGAGAATGTGCTTGCTTGCAGCAACGTGCTATATGTTCTGAATGCCCGATTTGGGAATCTGTGTCAAAACTTTGTTAGGAATTATGTGATCCTTACTAGCTGGAAGTAAGGGAGGTGGAGCATGAAGTTATTTCTAGGAGTTGGACACATACCAAGTTTAGCTCAGTTCTGGGCATCTTTGAAATACCTATACAAACTTGTTCCTACATAGTAACTTGCATCTTTGAATGAGAATCTGCTTGCTTACAGCAACGTGCTATATGTTCTGAATGCCCGAATTGGCAATCTGTGTCAAAATTTTGTTAGGAATTATGTGATCCTTACTAGCTGGAAGTAAGGGAGATGGGGCATGAAGTTATTTCTAGGAGTTGGACACATACCAAGTTTAGCTCAGTTCTGGGCATCTTTGAAATACCTATACAAACTTGTTCCTACATAGTAACTTACATCTTTGAATGAGAATGTGCTTGCTTACAGCAACGTGCTATATGTTCTGAATGCCCGAATTGGGAATCTGTGTCAAAACTTTGTTAGGAATTATGTGATCCTTACTAGCTGGAAGTAAGGGAGATGGGGCATGAAGTTATTTCTAGGAGTTGGACACATACCAAGTTTAGCTCAGTTCTGGGCATCTTTGAAATACCTATACAAACTTGTTCCTACATAGTAACTTGCAACTTTGAATGAGAATGTGCTTGCTTACAGCAACGTGCTATATGTTCTGAATGACCGAATTGGGAATCTGTGTCAAAACTTTGTTAGGAATTATGTGATCCTTACTAGCTGGAAGTAAGGGAGATGGAGCATGAAGTTATTTCTAGGAGTTGGACACATACCAAGTTTAGCTCAGTTCAGGGCATCTTTGAAATACCTATACAAACTTGTTCCTACATAGTAACTTGCATCTTTGAATGAGAATCTGCTTGCTTACAGCAACGTGCTATATGTTCTGAATGCCCGATTAGGGAATCTGTGTCAAAACTTTGTTAGGAATTATGTGATCCTTACTAGCTGGAAGTAAGGGAGATGGGGCATGAAGTTATTTCTAGGAGTTGGACACATACCAAGTTTAGCTCAGTTCTGGGCATCTTTGAAATACCTATACAAACTTGTTCCTACCTAGTAACTTGCATCTTTGAATGAGAATCTGCTTGCTTACAGCAACGTGCTATATGTTCTGAATGCCCGAATTGGGAATCTGTGTCAAAACTTTGTTAGGAATTATGTGATCCTTACTAGCTGGAAGTAAGGGAGATGGGGCATGAAGTTATTTCTTGGAGTTGGACACATACCAAGTTTAGCTCAGTTCTGGGCATCTTTGAAATACCTATACAAACTTGTTCCTACATAGTAACTTGCAACTTTGAATGAGAATGTGCTTGCTTACAGCAACGTGCTATATGTTCTGAATGCCTGAATTGAGAATCTGTGTCAAAACTTTGTTAGGAATTATGTGATCCTTACTAGCTGGAAGTAAGGGAGATGGGGCATGAAGTTATTTCTTGGAGTTGGAGACATACCAAGTTTAGCTCAGTTCTGGGCATCTTTGAAATACCTATACAAACTTGTTCCTACATAGTAACTTGCATCTTTGAATGAGAATGTGCTTGCTTACAGCAACGTGCTATATGTTCTGAATGCCCGAATTGGGAATCTGTGTCAAAACTTTGTTAGGAATTATGTGATCCTTACTAGCTGGAAGTAAGGGAGATGGGGCATGAAGTTATTTCTAGGAGTTGGACACATACCAAGTTTAGCTCAGTTCTGGGCATCTTTGAAATACCTATACAAACTTGTTCCTACATAGTAACTTGCATCTTTGAATGAGAATGTGCTTGCTTACAGCAACGTGCTATATGTTCTGAATGCCCGAATTGGGAATCTGTGTCAAAACTTTGTTAGGAATTATGTCATCCTTACTAGCTGGAAGTAAGGGAGATGGGGCATGAAGTTATTTCTAGGAGTTGGACACATACCAAGTTTAGCTCAGTTCTGGGCATCTTTGAAATACCTATACAAACTTGTTCCTACATAGTAACTTGCAACTTTGAATGAGAATGTGCTTGCTTACAGCAACGTGCTATATGTTCTGAATGCCCGAATTGGGAATCTGTGTCAAAACTTTGTTAGGAATTATGTGATCCTTACTAGCTGGAAGTAAGGGAGATGGGGCATGAAGTTATTTCTTGGAGTTGGAGACATACCAAGTTTACCTCAGTTCTGGGCATCTTTGAAATACCTATACAAACTTGTTCCTACATAGTAACTTACAACTTTGAATGAGAATGTGCTTGCTTGCAGCAACGTGCTATATGTTCTGAATGCCCGATTTGGGAATCTGTGTCAAAACTTTGTTAGGAATTATGTGATCCTTACTAGCTGGAAGTAATGGAGGTGGAGCATGAAGTTATTTCTAGGAGTTGGACACATACCAAGTTTAGCTCAGTTCTGGGCATCTTTGAAATACCTATACAAACTTGTTCCTACATAGTAACTTGCATCTTTGAATGAGAATGTGCTTGCTTACAGCAACGTGCTATATGTTCTGAATGCCCGAATTGGCAATCTGTGTCAAAACTTTGTTAGGAATTATGTGATCCTTACTAGCTGGAAGTAAGGGAGATGGGGCATGAAGTTATTTCTAGGAGTTGGACACATACCAAGTTTAGCTCAGTTCTGGGCATCTTTGAAATACCTATACAAACTTGTTCCTACATAGTAACTTGCAACTTTGAATGAGAATGTGCTTGCTTACAGCAACGTGCTATATGTTCTGAATGACCGAATTGGGAATCTGTGTCAAAACTTTGTTAGGAATTATGTGATCCTTACTAGCTGGAAGTAAGGGAGATGGGGCATGAAGTTATTTCTAGGAGTTGGACACATACCAAGTTTAGCTCAGTTCTGGGCATCTTTGAAATACCTATACAAACTTGTTCCTACATAGTAACTTGCAACTTTGAATGAGAATGTGCTTGCTTACAGCAACGTGCTATATGTTCTGAATGCCCGAATTGGGAATCTGTGTCAAAACTTTGTTAGGAATTATGTGATCCTTACTAGCTGGAAGTAAGGGAGATGGGGCATGAAGTTATTTCTAGGAGTTGGACACATACCAAGTTTAGCTCAGTTCTGGGCATCTTTGAAATACCTATACAAACTTGTTCCTACATAGTAACTTGCAACTTTGAATGAGAATGTGCTTGCTTACAGCAACGTGCTATATGTTCTGAATGCCCGAATTGGGAATCTGTGTCAAAACTTTGTTAGGAATTATGTGATCCTTACTAGCTTCAAGTAAGGGAGATGGGGCATGAAGTTATTTCTAGGAGTTGGACACATACCAAGTTTAGCTCAGTTCTGGGCATCTTTGAAATACCTATACAAACGTGTTCCTACATAGTAACTTGCAACTTTGAATGAGAATGTGCTTGCTTACAGCAACGTGCTATATGTTCTGAATGCCCGAATTGGGAATCTGTGTCAAAACTTTGTTAGGAATTATGTGATCCTTACTAGCTGGAAGTAAGGGAGATGGGGCATGAAGTTATTTCTAGGAGTTGGACACATACCAAGTTTAGCTCAGTTCTGGGCATCTTTGAAATACCTATACAAACGTGTTCCTACATAGTAACTTGCATCTTTGAATGAGAATGTGCTTGCTTACAGCAACGTGCTATATGTTCTGAATGCCCGAATTGGGAATCTGTGTCAAAACTTTGTTAGGAATTATGTGATCCTTACTAGCTGGAAGTAAGGGAGATGGGGCATGAAGTTATTTCTAGGAGTTGGACACATACCAAGTTTAGCTCAGTTCTGGGCATCTTTGAAATACCTATACAAACTTGTTCCTACATAGTAACTTGCATCTTTAATGAGAATGTGCTTGCTTACAGCAACGTGCTATATGTTCTGAATGCCCGAATTGGCAATCTGTCAAAACTTTGTTAGGAATTATGTGATCCTTACTAGCTGGAAGTAAGGGAGATGGGGCATGAAGTTATTTCTTGGAGTTGGAGACATACCAAGTTTAGCTCAGTTCTGGGCATCTTTGAAATACCTATACAAACTTGTTCCTACATAGTAACTTGCAACTTTGAATGAGAATGTGCTTGCTTACAGCAACGTGCTATATGTTCTGAATGCCCGAATTGGGAATCTGTGTCAAAACTTTGTTAGGAATTATGTGATCCTTACTAGCTGGAAGTAAGGGAGATGGGGCATGAAGTTATTTCTAGGAGTTGGACACATACCAAGTTTAGCTCAGTTCTGGGCATCTTTGAAATACCTATACAAACTTGTTCCTACATAGTAACTTGCAACTTTGAATGAGAATGTGCTTGCTTACAGCAACGTGCTATATGTTCTGAATGCCCGAATTGGGAATCTGTGTCAAAACTTTGTTAGGAATTATGTGATCCTTACTAGCTGGAAGTAAGGGAGATGGGGCATGAAGTTATTTCTTGGAGTTGGAGACATACCAAGTTTAGCTCAGTTCTGGGCATCTTTGAAATACCTATACAAACTTGTTCCTACATAGTAACTTACAACTTTGAATGAGAATGTGCTTGCTTGCAGCAACGTGCTATATGTTCTGAATGCCCGAATTGGGAATCTGTGTCAAAACTTTGTTGGGAATTATGTGATCCTTACTAGCTGGAAGTAAGGGAGGTGGGGCATGAAGTTATTTCTAGGAGTTGGACACATACCAAGTTTAGCTCAGTTCTGGGCATCTTTGAAATACCTATACAAACTTGTTCCTACATAGTAACTTGCATCTTTGAATGAGAATCTGCTTGCTTACAGCAACGTGCTATATGTTCTGAATGCCCGAATTGGCAATCTGTGTCAAAATTTTGTTAGGAATTATGTGATCCTTACTAGCTGGAAGTAAGGGAGATGGGGCATGAAGTTATTTCTAGGAGTTGGACACATACCAAGTTTAGCTCAGTTCTGGGCATCTTTGAAATACCTATACAAACTTGTTCCTACATAGTAACTTACATCTTTGAATGAGAATGTGCTTGCTTACAGCAACGTGCTATATGTTCTGAATGCCCGAATTGGGAATCTGTGTCAAAACTTTGTTAGGAATTATGTGATCCTTACTAGCTGGAAGTAAGGGAGATGGGGCATGAAGTTATTTCTAGGAGTTGGACACATACCAAGTTTAGCTCAGTTCTGGGCATCTTTGAAATACCTATACAAACTTGTTCCTACATAGTAACTTGCAACTTTGAATGAGAATGTGCTTGCTTACAGCAACGTGCTATATGTTCTGAATGACCGAATTGGGAATCTGTGTCAAAACTTTGTTAGGAATTATGTGATCCTTACTAGCTGGAAGTAAGGGAGATGGAGCATGAAGTTATTTCTAGGAGTTGGACACATACCAAGTTTAGCTCAGTTCTGGGCATCTTTGAAATACCTATACAAACTTGTTCCTACATAGTAACTTGCATCTTTGAATGAGAATCTGCTTGCTTACAGCAACGTGCTATATGTTCTGAATGCCCGATTAGGGAATCTGTGTCAAAACTTTGTTAGGAATTATGTGATCCTTACTAGCTGGAAGTAAGGGAGATGGGGCATGAAGTTATTTCTAGGAGTTGGACACATACCAAGTTTAGCTCAGTTCTGGGCATCTTTGAAATACCTATACAAACTTGTTCCTACCTAGTAACTTGCATCTTTGAATGAGAATCTGCTTGCTTACAGCAACGTGCTATATGTTCTGAATGCCCGAATTGGGAATCTGTGTCAAAACTTTGTTAGGAATTATGTGATCCTTACTAGCTGGAAGTAAGGGAGATGGGGCATGAAGTTATTTCTTGGAGTTGGACACATACCAAGTTTAGCTCAGTTCTGGGCATCTTTGAAATACCTATACAAACTTGTTCCTACATAGTAACTTGCAACTTTGAATGAGAATGTGCTTGCTTACAGCAACGTGCTATATGTTCTGAATGCCCGAATTGAGAATCTGTGTCAAAACTTTGTTAGGAATTATGTGATCCTTACTAGCTGGAAGTAAGGGAGATGGGGCATGAAGTTATTTCTTGGAGTTGGAGACATACCAAGTTTAGCTCAGTTCTGGGCATCTTTGAAATACCTATACAAACTTGTTCCTACATAGTAACTTGCATCTTTGAATGAGAATGTGCTTGCTTACAGCAACGTGCTATATGTTCTGAATGCCCGAATTGGGAATCTGTGTCAAAACTTTTTTAGGAATTATGTGATCCTTACTAGCTGGAAGTAAGGGAGATGGGGCATGAAGTTATTTCTAGGAGTTGGACACATACCAAGTTTAGCTCAGTTCTGGGCATCTTTGAAATACCTATACAAACTTGTTCCTACATAGTAACTTGCATCTTTGAATGAGAATCTGCTTGCTTACAGCAACGTGCTATATGTTCTGAATGCCCGAATTGGGAATCTGTGTCAAAACTTTGTTAGGAATTATGTCATCCTTACTAGCTGGAAGTAAGGGAGATGGGGCATGAAGTTATTTCTAGGAGTTGGACACATACCAAGTTTAGCTCAGTTCTGGGCATCTTTGAAATACCTATACAAACTTGTTCCTACATAGTAACTTGCAACTTTGAATGAGAATGTGCTTGCTTACAGCAACGTGCTATATGTTCTGAATGCCCGAATTGGCAATCTGTGTCAAAACTTTGTTAGGAATTATGTGATTCTTACTACCTGGAAGTAAGGGAGATGGGGCATGAAGTTATTTCTAGGAGTTGGACACATACCAAGTTTAGCTCAGTTCTGGGCATCTTTGAAATACCTATACAAACTTGTTCCTACATAGTAACTTGCAACTTTGAATGAGAATGTGCTTGCTTGCAGCAACGTGCTATATGTTCTGAATGCCCGATTTGGGAATCTGTGTCAAAACTTTGTTAGGAATTATGTGATCCTTACTAGCTGGAAGTAAGGGAGGTGGAGCATGAAGTTATTTCTAGGAGTTGGACACATACCAAGTTTAGCTGAGTTCTGGGCATCTTTGAAATACCTATACAAACTTGTTCCTACATAGTAACTTACAACTTTGAATGAGAATGTGCTTGCTTGCAGCAACGTGCTATATGTTCTGAATGCCCGAATTGGGAATCTGTGTCAAAACTTTGTTGGGAATTATGTGATCCTTACTAGCTGGAAGTAAGGGAGGTGGGGCATGAAGTTATTTCTAGGAGTTGGACACATACCAAGTTTAGCTCAGTTCTGGGCATCTTTGAAATACCTATACAAACTTGTTCCTACATAGTAACTTGCATCTTTGAATGAGAATCTGCTTGCTTACAGCAACGTGCTATATGTTCTGAATGCCCGAATTGGCAATCTGTGTCAAAATTTTGTTAGGAATTATGTGATCCTTACTAGCTGGAAGTAAGGGAGATGGGGCATGAAGTTATTTCTAGGAGTTGGACACATACCAAGTTTAGCTCAGTTCTGGGCATCTTTGAAATACCTATACAAACTTGTTCCTACATAGTAACTTACATCTTTGAATGAGAATGTGCTTGCTTACAGCAACGTGCTATATGTTCTGAATGCCCGAATTGGGAATCTGTGTCAAAACTTTGTTAGGAATTATGTGATCCTTACTAGCTGGAAGTAAGGGAGATGGGGCATGAAGTTATTTCTAGGAGTTGGACACATACCAAGTTTAGCTCAGTTCTGGGCATCTTTGAAATACCTATACAAACTTGTTCCTACATAGTAACTTGCAACTTTGAATGAGAATGTGCTTGCTTACAGCAACGTGCTATATGTTCTGAATGACCGAATTGGGAATCTGTGTCAAAACTTTGTTAGGAATTATGTGATCCTTACTAGCTGGAAGTAAGGGAGATGGAGCATGAAGTTATTTCTAGGAGTTGGACACATACCAAGTTTAGCTCAGTTCTGGGCATCTTTGAAATACCTATACAAACTTGTTCCTACATAGTAACTTGCATCTTTGAATGAGAATCTGCTTGCTTACAGCAACGTGCTATATGTTCTGAATGCCCGATTAGGGAATCTGTGTCAAAACTTTGTTAGGAATTATGTGATCCTTACTAGCTGGAAGTAAGGGAGATGGGGCATGAAGTTATTTCTAGGAGTTGGACACATACCAAGTTTAGCTCAGTTCTGGGCATCTTTGAAATACCTATACAAACTTGTTCCTACCTAGTAACTTGCATCTTTGAATGAGAATCTGCTTGCTTACAGCAACGTGCTATATGTTCTGAATGCCCGAATTGGGAATCTGTGTCAAAACTTTGTTAGGAATTATGTGATCCTTACTAGCTGGAAGTAAGGGAGATGGGGCATGAAGTTATTTCTTGGAGTTGGACACATACCAAGTTTAGCTCAGTTCTGGGCATCTTTGAAATACCTATACAAACTTGTTCCTACATAGTAACTTGCAACTTTGAATGAGAATGTGCTTGCTTACAGCAACGTGCTATATGTTCTGAATGCCCGAATTGAGAATCTGTGTCAAAACTTTGTTAGGAATTATGTGATCCTTACTAGCTGGAAGTAAGGGAGATGGGGCATGAAGTTATTTCTTGGAGTTGGAGACATACCAAGTTTAGCTCAGTTCTGGGCATCTTTGAAATACCTATACAAACTTGTTCCTACATAGTAACTTGCATCTTTGAATGAGAATGTGCTTGCTTACAGCAACGTGCTATATGTTCTGAATGCCCGAATTGGGAATCTGTGTCAAAACTTTTTTAGGAATTATGTGATCCTTACTAGCTGGAAGTAAGGGAGATGGGGCATGAAGTTATTTCTAGGAGTTGGACACATACCAAGTTTAGCTCAGTTCTGGGCATCTTTGAAATACCTATACAAACTTGTTCCTACATAGTAACTTGCATCTTTGAATGAGAATCTGCTTGCTTACAGCAACGTGCTATATGTTCTGAATGCCCGAATTGGGAATCTGTGTCAAAACTTTGTTAGGAATTATGTCATCCTTACTAGCTGGAAGTAAGGGAGATGGGGCATGAAGTTATTTCTAGGAGTTGGACACATACCAAGTTTAGCTCAGTTCTGGGCATCTTTGAAATACCTATACAAACTTGTTCCTACATAGTAACTTGCAACTTTGAATGAGAATGTGCTTGCTTACAGCAACGTGCTATATGTTCTGAATGCCCGAATTGGCAATCTGTGTCAAAACTTTGTTAGGAATTATGTGATTCTTACTACCTGGAAGTAAGGGAGATGGGGCATGAAGTTATTTCTAGGAGTTGGACACATACCAAGTTTAGCTCAGTTCTGGGCATCTTTGAAATACCTATACAAACTTGTTCCTACATAGTAACTTGCAACTTTGAATGAGAATGTGCTTGCTTGCAGCAACGTGCTATATGTTCTGAATGCCCGATTTGGGAATCTGTGTCAAAACTTTGTTAGGAATTATGTGATCCTTACTAGCTGGAAGTAAGGGAGGTGGAGCATGAAGTTATTTCTAGGAGTTGGACACATACCAAGTTTAGCTGAGTTCTGGGCATCTTTGAAATACCTATACAAACTTGTTCCTACATAGTAACTTGCATCTTTGAATGAGAATCTGCTTGCTTACAGCAACGTGCTATATGTTCTGAATGCCCGAATTGGCAATCTGTGTCAAAACTTTGTTAGGAATTATGTGATCCTTACTAGCTGGAAGTAAGGGAGATGGGGCATGAAGTTATTTCTAGGAGTTGGACACATACCAAGTTTAGCTCAGTTCTGGGCATCTTTGAAATACCTATACAAACTTGTTCCTACATAGTAACTTGCAACTTTGAATGAGAATGTGCTTGCTTACAGCAACGTGCTATATGTTCTGAATGCCCGAATTGGGAATCTGTGTCAAAACTTTGTTAGGAATTATGTGATCCTTACTAGCTGGAAGTAAGGGAGATGGGGCATGAAGTTATTTCTAGGAGTTGGACACATACCAAGTTTAGCTCAGTTCTGGGCATCTTTGAAATACCTATACAAATTGTTCCTACATAGTAACTTGCATCTTTGAATGAGAATCTGCTTGCTTACAGCAACGTGCTATATGTTCTGAATGCCCGAATTGGGAATCTGTGTCAAAACTTTGTTAGGAATTATGTGATCCTTACTAGCTGGAAGTAAGGGAGATGGGGCATGAAGTTATTTCTAGGAGTTGGACACATACGAAGTTTAGCTCAGTTCTGGGCATCTTTGAAATACCTATACAAACTTGTTCCTACATAGTAACTTGCAACTTTGAATGAGAATGTGCTTGCTTACAGCAACGTGCTATATGTTCTGAATGCCCGAATTGGGAATCTGTGTCAAAACTTTGTTAGGAATTATGTGATCCTTACTAGCTGGAAGTAAGGGAGATGGGGCATGAAGATATTTCTAGGAGTTGGACACATACCAAGTTTAGCTCAGTTCTGGGCATCTTTGAAATACCTATACAAACTTGTTCCTACATAGTAACTTGCATCTTTGAATGAGAATCTGCTTGCTTACAGCAACGTGCTATATGTTCTGAATGCCCGAATTGGGAATCTGTGTCAAAACTTTGTTAGGAATTATGTGATCCTTACTAGCTGGAAGTAAGGGAGATGGGGCATGAAGTTATTTCTAGGAGTTGGACACATACCAAGTTTAGCTCAGTTCTGGGCATCTTTGAAATACCTATACAAACTTGTTCCTACATAGTAACTTGCAACTTTGAATGAAAATGTGCTTGCTTACAGCAACGTGCTATATGTTCTGAATGCCCGAATTGGCAATCTGTGTCAAAACTTTGTTAGGAATTATGTGATCCTTACTAGCTGGAAGTAAGTGAGATGGGGCATGAAGTTATTTCTAGGCGTTGGACACATACCAAGTTTAGCTCAGTTCTGGGCATCTTTGAAAAACCTATACAAACTTGTTCCTACATAGTAACTTGCATCTTTGAATGAGAATGTGCTTGCTTACAGCAACGTGCTATATGTTCTCAATGCCCGAATTGGGAACCTGTGTCAAAACTTTGTTAGGAATTATGTGATCCTTACTAGCTGGAAGTAAGGGAGATGGGGCATGAAGTTATTTCTAGGAGTTGGACACATACCAAGTTTAGCTCAGTTCTGGGCATCTTTGAAATACCTATACAAACTTGTTCCTACATAGTAACTTGCATCTTTGAATGAGAATGTGCTTGCTTACAGCAACGTGCTATATGTTCTCAATGCCCGAATTGGGAACCTGTGTCAAAACTTTGTTAGGAATTATGTGATCCTTACTAGCCTGAAGTAAGGGAGATGGGGCATGAAGTTATTTCTAGGAGTTGGACACATACCAAGTTTAGCTCAGTTCTGGGCATCTTTGAAATACCTATACAAACTTGTTCCTACATAGTAACTTGCATCTTTAATGAGAATGTGCTTGCTTACAGCAACGTGCTATATGTTCTGAATGTCCGAATTGGGAATCTGTGTCAAAACTTTGTTAGGAATCATGTGATCCTTACTAGCTGGAAGTAAGGGAGATGGGGCATGAAGTTATTTCTAGGAGTTGGACACATACCAAGTTTAGCTCAGTTCTGGGCATCTTTGAAATACCTATAGAAACTTGTTGCTACATAGTAACTTGCATCATTAATGAGAATCTGCTTGCTTACAGCAACGTGCTATATGTTCTGAATGCCCGAATTGGGAATCTGTGTCAAAACTTTGTTAGGAATCATGTGATCCTTACTAGCTGGAAGTAAGGGAGATGGGGCATGAAGTTATTTCTAGGAGTTGGACACATACCAAGTTTAGCTCAGTTCTGGGCATCTTTGAAATACCTATACAAACTTGTTCCTACATAGTAACTTGCATCTTTGAATGAGAATGTGCTTGCTTACAGCAACGTGCTATATGTTCTGAATGCCCGAATTGGCAATCTGTGTCAAAACTTTGTTAGGAATTATGTGATCCTTACTAGCTGGAAGTAAGGGAGATGGGGCATGAAGTTATTTCTAGGAGTTGGACACATACCAAGTTTAGCTCAGGTCTGGGCATCTTTGAAATACCTATACAAACTTGTTCCTACATAGTAATTTGCATCTTTGAATGAGAATGTGCTTGCTTACAGCAACGTGCTATATGTTCTGATTGCCCGAATTGGCAATCTATGTCAAAACTTTGTTAGGAATTATGTGATCCTTACTAGCTGGAAGTAAGGGAGATGGGGCATGAAGTTATTTCTAGGAGTTGGACACATACCAAGTTTAGCTCAGTTCTGGGCATCTTTGAAATACCTATACAAACTTGTTCCTACATAGTAACTTGCATCTTTAATGAGAATCTGCTTGCTTAGAGCAACGTGCTATATGTTTTGAATGCCCGAATTGGGAATCTGTGTCAAAACTTTGTTAGGAATTATGTGATCCTTACTAGCTGGAAGTAAGGGAGATGGGGCATGAAGTTATTTCTAGGAGTTGGACACATACCAAGTTTAGCTCAGTTCTGGGCATCTTTGAAATACCTATACAAACTTGTTCCTACATAGTAACTTGCAACTTTGAATGAGAATCTGCTTGCTTACAGCAACGTGCTATATGTTCTGAATGCCCGAATTGGGAATCTGTGTCAAAACTTTGTTAGGAATTATGTGATCCTTACTAGCTGGAAGTAAGGGAGATGGGGCATGAAGTTATTTCTAGGAGTTGGACACATACCAAGTTTAGCTCAGTTCTGGGCATCTTTGAAATACCTATACAAATTGTTCCTACATAGTAACTTGCATCTTTGAATGAGAATCTGCTTGCTTACAGCAACGTGCTATATGTTCTGAATGCCCGAATTGGGAATCTGTGTCAAAACTTTGTTTGGAATTATGTGATCCTTACTAGCTGGAAATAAGGGAGATGGGGCATGAAGTTATTTCTAGGAGTTGGACACATACCAAGTTTAGCTCAGTTCTGGGCATCTTTGAAATACCTATACAAACTTGTTCCTACATAGTAACTTGCAACTTTGAATGAGAATGTGCTTGCTTACAGCAACGTGCTATATGTTCTGAATGCCCGAATTGGGAATCTGTGTCAAAACTTTGTTAGGAATTATGTGATCCTTACTAGCTGGAAGTAAGGGAGATGGGGCATGAAGTTATTTCTAGGAGTTGGACACATACCAAGTTTAGCTCAGTTCTGGGCATCTTTGAAATACCTATACAAACTTGTTCCTACATAGTAACTTGCATCTTTGAATGAGAATGTGCTTGCTTACAGCAACGTGCTATATGTTCTGAATGCCCGAATTGGGAATCTGTGTCAAAACTTTGTTAGGAATTATGTGATCCTTACTAGCTGGAAGTAAGGGAGATGGGGCATGAAGTTATTTCTAGGAGTTGGACACATACCAAGTTTAGCTCAGTTCTGGGCATCTTTGAAATACCTATACAAACTTGTTCCTACATAGTAACTTGCAACTTTGAATGAAAATGTGCTTGCTTACAGCAACGTGCTATATGTTCTGAATGCCCGAATTGGCAATCTGTGTCAAAACTTTCTTAGGAATTATGTGATCCTTACTAGCTGGAAGTAAGGGAGATGGGGCATGAAGTTATTTCTAGGAGTTGGACACATACCAAGTTTAGCTCAGTTCTGGGCATCTTTGAAATACCTATACAAACTTGTTCCTACATAGTAACTTGCATCTTTGAATGAGAATCTGCTTGCTTACAGCAACGTGCTATATGTTCTGAATGCCCGAGATGGGAATCTGTGTCAAAACTTTGTTAGGAATTATGTGATCCTTACTAGCTGGAAGTAAGGGAGATGGGGCATGAAGTTATTTCTAGGAGTTGGACACATACCAAGTTTAGCTCAGTTCTGGGCATCTTTGAAATACCTATACAAACTTGTTCCTACATAGTAACTTGCATCTTTGAATGAGAATGTGCTTGCTTACAGCAACGTGCTATATGTTCTCAATGCCCGAATTGGGAACCTGTGTCAAAACTTTGTTAGGAATTATGTGATCCTTACTAGCCTGAAGTAAGGGAGATGGGGCATGAAGTTATTTCTAGGAGTTGGACACATACCAAGTTTAGCTCAGTTCTGGGCATCTTTGAAATACCTATACAAACTTGTTCCTACATAGTAACTTGCATCTTTAATGAGAATGTGCTTGCTTACAGCAACGTGCTATATGTTCTGAATGTCCGAATTGGGAATCTGTGTCAAAACTTTGTTAGGAATTATGTGATCCTTACTAGCTGGAAGTAAGGGAGATGGGGCATGAAGTTATTTCTAGGAGTTGGACACATACCAAGTTTAGCTCAGTTCTGGGCATCTTTGAAATACCTATACAAACTTGTTGCTACATAGTAACTTGCATCTTTGAATGAGAATCTGCTTGCTTACAGCAACGTGCTATATGTTCTGAATTCCCGAATTGGGAATCTGTGTCAAAACTTTGTTAGGAATCATGTGATCCTTACTAGCTGGAAGTAAGGGAGATGGGGCATGAAGTTATTTCTAGGAGTTGGACACATACCAAGTTTAGCTCAGGTCTGGGCATCTTTGAAATACCTATACAAACTTGTTCCTACATAGTAACTTGCATCTTTGAATGAGAATCTGCTTGCTTACAGCAACGTGCTATATGTTCTGAATGCCCGAATTGGCAATCTGTGTCAAAACTTTGTTAGGAATTATGTGATCCTTACTAGCTGTATGTAAGGGAGATGGGGCATGAAGTTATTTCTAGGAGTTGGACACATACCAAGTTTAGCTCAGGTCTGGGCATCTTTGAAATACCTATACAAACTTGTTCCTACATAGTAACTTGCATCTTTGAATGAGAATGTGCTTGCTTACAGCAACGTGCTATATGTTCTGAATGCCCGAATTGGGAATCTGTGTCAAAACTTTGTTAGGAATTATGTGATCCTTACTAGCTGGAAGTAAGGGAGATGGGGCATGAAGTTATTTCTAGGAGTTGGACACATACCAAGTTTAGCTCAGTTCTGGGCATCTTTGAAATACCTATACAAACTTGTTCCTACATAGTAACTTGCATCTTTGAATGAGAATGTGCTTGCTTACAGCAACGTGCTATATGTTCTGATTGCCCGAATTGGCAATCTGTGTCAAAACTTTGTTAGGAATTATGTGATCGTTACTAGCTGGAAGTAAGGGAGATGGGGCATGAAGTTATTTCTAGGAGTTGGACACATACCAAGTTTAGCTCAGTTCTGGGCATCTTTGAAATACCTATACAAACTTGTTCCTACATAGTAACTTGCATCTTTAATGAGAATCTGCTTGCTTACAGCAACGTGCTATATGTTCTGAATGCCCGAATTGGGAATCTGTGTCAAAACTTTGTTAGGAATTATGTGATCCTTACTAGCTGGAAGTAAGGGAGATGGGGCATGAAGTTATTTCTAGGAGTTGGACACATACCAAGTTTAGCTCAGTTCTGGGCATCTTTGAAATACCTATACAAACTTGTTCCTACATAGTAACTTGCATCTTTAATGAGAATGTGCTTGCTTACAGCAACGTGCTATATGTTCTGAATGCCCGAATTGGGAATCTGTGTCAAAACTTTGTTAGGAATTATGTGATCCTTACTAGATGGAAGTAAGTGAGATGGGGCATGAAGTTATTTCTAGGAGTTGGACACATACCAAGTTTAGCTCAGTTCTGGGCATCTTTGAAATACCTATACAAACTTGTTCCTACATAGTAACTTGCAACTTTGAATGAGAATGTGCTTGCTTACAGCAACGTGCTATATGTTCTGAATGCCCGAGATGGGAATCTGTGTCAAAACTTTGTTAGGAATTATGTGATCCTTACTAGCTGGAAGTAAGGGAGATGGGGCATGAAGTTATTTCTAGGAGTTGGACACATACCAAGTTTAGCTCAGTTCTGGGCATCTTTGAAATACCTATACAAACTTGTTCCTACATAGTAACTTGCATCTTTGAATGAGAATGTGCTTGCTTACAGCAACGTGCTATATGTTCTCAATGCCCGAATTGGGAACCTGTGTCAAAACTTTGTTAGGAATTATGTGATCCTTACTAGCCTGAAGTAAGGGAGATGGGGCATGAAGTTATTTCTAGGAGTTGGACACATACCAAGTTTAGCTCAGTTCTGGGCATCTTTGAAATACCTATACAAACTTGTTCCTACATAGTAACTTGCATCTTTAATGAGAATGTGCTTGCTTACAGCAACGTGCTATATGTTCTGAATGTCCGAATTGGGAATCTGTGTCAAAACTTTGTTAGGAATTATGTGATCCTTACTAGCTGGAAGTAAGGGAGATGGGGCATGAAGTTATTTCTAGGAGTTGGACACATACCAAGTTTAGCTCAGTTCTGGGCATCTTTGAAATACCTATACAAACTTGTTGCTACATAGTAACTTGCATCTTTGAATGAGAATCTGCTTGCTTACAGCAACGTGCTATTGTTCTGAATGCCCGAATTGGGAATCTGTGTCAAAACTTTGTTAGGAATCATGTGATCCTTACTAGCTGGAAGTAAGGAAGATGGGGCATGAAGTTATTTCTAGGAGTTGGACACATACCAAGTTTAGCTCAGGTCTGGGCATCTTTGAAATACCTATACAAACTTGTTCCTACATAGTAACTTGCATCTTTGAATGAGAATCTGCTTGCTTACAGCAACGTGCTATATGTTCTGAATGCCCGAATTGGCAATCTGTGTCAAAACTTTGTTAGGAATTATGTGATCCTTACTAGCTGGATGTAAGGGAGATGGGGCATGAAGTTATTTCTAGGAGTTGGACACATACCAAGTTTAGCTCAGGTCTGGGCATCTTTGAAATACCTATACAAACTTGTTCCTACATAGTAACTTGCATCTTTGAATGAGAATGTGCTTGCTTACAGCAACGTGCTATATGTTCTGAATGCCCGAATTGGGAATCTGTGTCAAAACTTTGTTAGGAATTATGTGATCCTTACTAGCTGGAAGTAAGGGAGATGGGGCATGAAGTTATTTCTAGGAGTTGGACACATACCAAGTTTAGCTCAGTTCTGGGCATCTTTGAAATACCTATACAAACTTGTTCCTACATAGTAACTTGCATCTTTGAATGAGAATGTGCTTGCTTACAGCAACGTGCTATATGTTCTGATTGCCCGAATTGGCAATCTGTGTCAAAACTTTGTTAGGAATTATGTGATCCTTACTAGCTGGAAGTAAGGGAGATGGGGCATGAAGTTATTTCTAGGAGTTGGACACATACCAAGTTTAGCTCAGTTCTGGGCATCTTTGAAATACCTATACAAACTTGTTCCTACATAGTAACTTGCATCTTTAATGAGAATCTGCTTGCTTACAGCAACGTGCTATATGTTCTGAATGCCCGAATTGGGAATCTGTGTCAAAACTTTGTTAGGAATTATGTGATCCTTACTAGCTGGAAGTAAGGGAGATGGGGCATGAAGTTATTTCTAGGAGTTGGACACATACCAAGTTTAGCTCAGTTCTGGGCATCTTTGAAATACCTATACAAACTTGTTCCTACATAGTAACTTGCATCTTTAATGAGAATGTGCTTGCTTACAGCAACGTGCTATATGTTCTGAATGCCCGAATTGGGAATCTGTGTCAAAACTTTGTTAGGAATTATGTGATCCTTACTAGATGGAAGTAAGTGAGATGGGGCATGAAGTTATTTCTAGGAGTTGGACACATACCAAGTTTAGCTCAGTTCTGGGCATCTTTGAAATACCTATACAAACTTGTTCCTACATAGTAACTTGCAACTTTGAATGAGAATGTGCTTGCTTACAGCAACGTGCTATATGTTCTGAATGCCCGAATTGGGAATCTGTGTCAAAACTTTGTTAGGAATTATGTGATCCTTACTAGCTGGAAGTAAGGGAGATGGGGCCTGAAGTTATTTCTAGGAGTTGGACACATACGAAGTTTAGCTCAGTTCTGGGCATCTTTGAAATACCTATACAAACTTGTTCCTACATAGTAACTTGCAACTTTGAATGAGAATGTGCGTGCTTGCAGCAACGTGCTATATGTTCTGAATGCCCGAATTGGCAATCTGTGTCAAAACTTTGTTAGGAATTATGTGATCCTTACTAGCTGGAAGTAAGGGAGATGGGGCATGAAGTTATTTCTAGGAGTTGGACACATACCAAGTTTAGCTCAGTTCTGGGCATCTTTGAAATACCTATACAAACTTGTTCCTACAAAGTAACTTGCATCTTTGAATGAGAATCTGCTTGCTTACAGCAATATGCTATATGTTCTGAATGCCCGAATTGGCAATCTGTGTCAAAACTTTGTTAGGAATTATGTGATCCTTACTAGCTGGAAGTAAGGGAGATGGGGCATGAAGTTATTTCTAGGAGTTGGACACATACCAAGTTTAGCTCAGTTCTGGGCATCTTTGAAATACCTATACAAACTTGTTCCTACAAAGTAACTTGCATCTTTAATGAGAATCTGCTTGCTTACAGCAACGTGCTATATGTTCTGAATGCCCGATTTGGGAATCTGTGTCAAAACTTTGTTAGGAATTATGTGATCCTTACTAGCTGGAAGTAAGGGAGATGGGGCATGAAGTTATTTCTAGGAGTTGGACACATACCAAGTTTAGCTCAGTTCTGGGCATCTTTGAAATACCTATACAGACTTGTTCCTACATAGTAACTTGCATCTTTGAATGAGAATGTGCTTGCTTGCAGCAACGTGCTATATGTTCTGAATGCCCGATTTGGGAATCTGTGTCAAAACTTTGTTAGGAATTATGTGATCCTTACTAGCTGGAAGTAAGGGAGATGGGGCATGAAGTTATTTCTAGGAGTTGGACACATACCAAGTTTAGCTCAGTTCTGGGCATCTTTGAAATACCTATACAAACTTGTTCCTACATAGTAACTTGCAACTTTGAATGAGAATCTGCTTGCTTACAGCAACGTGCTATATGTTCTGAATGCCCGTTTTCGGAATCTGTGTCAAAACTTTGTTAGGAATTATGTGATCCTTACTAGCTGGAAGTAAGGGAGATGGGGCATGAAGTTATTTCTAGGAGTTGGACACATACCAAGTTTAGCTCAGTTCTGGGCATCTTTGAAATACCTATACAAACTTGTTCCTACATAGTAACTTGCATCTTTGAATGAGAATCTGCTTGCTTACAGCAACGTGCTATATGTTCTGAATGCCCGAATTGGGAATCTGTGTCAAAACTTTGTTAGGAATTATGTGATCCTTACTAGCTGGAAGTAAGGGAGATGGGGCATGAAGTTATTTCTAGGAGTTGGACACATACCAAGTTTAGCTCAGTTCTGGGCATCTTTGAAATACCTATACAAACTTGTTCCTACATAGCAACTTGCATCTTTGAATGACAATGTGCTTGCTTACAGCAACGTGCTATATGTTCTGAATGCCCGAATTGGGAATCTGTGTCAAAACTTTGTTAGGAATTATGTGATCCTTACTAGCTGGAAGTAAGGGAGATGGGGCATGAAGTTACTTCTAGGAGTTGGACCCATACCAAGTTTAGCTCAGTTCTGGGCATCTTTGAAATACCTATACAAACTTGTTGCTACATAGTAACTTGCATCTTTAATGAGAATGTGCTTGCTTACAGCAACGTGCTATATGTTCTGAATGCCCGAATTGGGAATCTGTGTCAAAACTTTGTTAGGAATTATGTGATCCTTACTAGCTGGATGTAAGGGAGATGGGGCATGAAGTTATTTCTAGGAGTTGGACACATACCAAGTTTAGCTCAGTTCTGGGCATCTTTGAAATACCTATACAAACTTGTTGCTACATAGTAACTTGCATCATTAATGAGAATGTGCTTGCTTACAGCAGCGTGCTATATGTTCTGAATGCCCGAATTGGGAATCTGTGTCAAAACTTTGTTAGGAATTATGTGATCCTTACTAGCTGGAAGTAAGGGAGATGGGGCATGAAGTTATTTCTAGGAGTTGGACACATACCAAGTTTAGCTCAGTTCTGGGCATCTTTGAAATACCTATACAAACTTGTTCCTACATAGTAACTTGCATCTTTGAATGAGAATCTGCTTGCTTACAGCAACGTGCTATATGTTCTGAATGCCCGAATTGGGAATCTGTGTCAAATCTTTGTTAGGAATTATGTGATCCTTACTAGCAGGAAGTAAGGGAGATGGGGCATGAAGTTATTTCTAGGAGTTGGACACATACCAAGTTTAGCTCAGTTCTGGGCATCTTTGAAATACCTATACAAACTTGTTCCTACATAGTAACTTGCAACTTTGAATGAGAATCTGCTTGCTTACAGCAACGTGCTATATGTTCTGAATGCCCGAATTGGGAATCTGTGTCAAAACTTTGTTAGGAATTATGTGATCCTTACTAGCAGGAAGTAAGGGAGATGGGGCATGAAGTTATTTCTAGGAGTTGGACACATACCAAGTTTAGCTCAGTTCTGGGCATCTTTGAAATACCTATACAAACCTGTTCCTACATAGTAACTTGCAACTTTGAATGAGAATGTGCTTGCTTGCAGCAACGTGCTATATGTTCTGAATGCCCGAATTGGGAATCTGTGTCAAAACTTTGTTAGGAATTATGTGATCCTTACTAGCTGGAAGTAAGGGAGATGGGGCATGAAGTTATTTCTAGGAGTTGGACACATACCAAGTGTAGCTCAGTTCTGGGCATCTTTGAAATACCTATACAAACTTGTTCCTACATAGTAACTTGCATCATTGAATGAGAATGTGCTTGCTTACAGTAACGTGCTATATGTTCTGAATGCCCGAATTGGCAATCTGTGTCAAAACTTTGTTAGGAATTATGTGATCCTTACTAGCTGGAAGTAAGGGAGATGGAGCATGAAGTTATTTCTAGGAGTTGGACACATACCAAGTTTAGCTCAGTTCTGGGCATCTTTGAAATACCTATACAAACTTGTTCCTACATAGTAACTTGCATCTTTGAATGAGAATGTGCTTGCTTACAGCAACGTGCTATATGTTCTGAATGCCCGAATAGGGAATCTGTGTCAAAACTTTGTTAGGATTTATGTGATCCTTACTAGCTGGAAGTAAGGGAGATGGGGCATGAAGTTATTTCTAGGAGTTGGACACATACCAAGTTTAGCTCAGTTCTGGGCATCTTTGAAATACCTATACAAACTTGTTCCTACATAGTAACTTGCATCTTTGAATGAGAATGTGCTTGCTTACAGCAACGTGCTATATGTTCTGAATGCCCGAATTGGGAATCTGTGTCAAAACTTTGTTAGGAATTATGTGATCCTTACTAGCTGGAAGTAAGGGAGATGGGGCATGAAGTTATTTCTAGGAGTTGGACACATACCAAGTTTAGCTCAGTTCTGGGCATCTTTGAAATACCTATACAAACTTGTTCCTACATAGTAACTAGCATCTTTGAATGAGAATGTGCTTGCTTACAGCAACGTGCTATATGTTCTCAATGCCCGAATTGGGAACCTGTGTCAAAACTTTGTTAGGAATTATGTGATCCTTACTAGCTGGAAGTAAGGGAGATGGGGCATGAAGTTATTTCTAGGAGTTGGACACATACCAAGTTTAGCTCAGTTCTGGGCATCTTTGAAATACCTATACAAACTTGTTCCTACATAGTAACTTGCATCTTTAATGAGAATGTGCTTGCTTACAGCAACGTGCTATATGTTCTGAATGTCCGAATTGGGAACCTGTGTCAAAACTTTGTTAGGAATTATGTGATCCTTACTAGCTGGAAGTAAGGGAGATGGGGCATGAAGATATTTCTAGGAGTTGGACACATACCAAGTTTAGCTCAGTTCTGGGCATCTTTGAAATACCTATACAAACTTGTTGCTACATAGTAACTTGCATCATTAATGAGAATGTGCTTGCTTACAGCAACGTGCTATATGTTCTGAATGCCCGAATTGGGAATCTGTGTCAAAACTTTGTTAGGAATTATGTGATCCTTACTAGCTGGAAGTAAGGGAGATGGGGCATGAAGTTATTTCTAGGAGTTGGACACATACCAAGTTTAGCTCAGTTCTGGGCATCTTTGAAATACCTATACAAACTTGTTCCTACATAGTAACTTGCAACTTTGAATGAGAATGTGCTTGCTTACAGCAACGTGCTATATGTTCTGAATGCCCGAATAGGGAATCTGTGTCAAAACTTTGTTAGGATTTATGTGATCCTTACTAGCTGGAAGTAAGGGAGATGGGGCATGAAGTTATTTCTAGGAGTTGGACACATACCAAGTTTAGCTCAGTTCTGGGCATCTTTGAAATACCTATACAAACTTGTTCCTACATAGTAACTTGCATCTTTGAATGAGAATGTGCTTGCTTACAGCAACGTGCTATATGTTCTGAATGCCCGAATTGGGAATCTGTGTCAAAACTTTGTTAGGAATTATGTGATCCTTACTAGCTGGAAGTAAGGGAGATGGGGCATGAAGTTATTTCTAGGAGTTGGACACATACCAAGTTTAGCTCAGTTCTGGGCATCTTTGAAATACCTATACAAACTTGTTCCTACATAGTAACTAGCATCTTTGAATGAGAATGTGCTTGCTTACAGCAACGTGCTATATGTTCTCAATGCCCGAATTGGGAACCTGTGTCAAAACTTTGTTAGGAATTATGTGATCCTTACTAGCTGGAAGTAAGGGAGATGGGGCATGAAGTTATTTCTAGGAGTTGGACACATACCAAGTTTAGCTCAGTTCTGGGCATCTTTGAAATACCTATACAAACTTGTTCCTACATAGTAACTTGCATCTTTAATGAGAATGTGCTTGCTTACAGCAACGTGCTATATGTTCTGAATGTCCGAAGTGGGAACCTGTGTCAAAACTTTGTTAGGAATTATGTGATCCTTACTAGCTGGAAGTAAGGGAGATGGGGCATGAAGATATTTCTAGGAGTTGGACACATACCAAGTTTAGCTCAGTTCTGGGCATCTTTGAAATACCTATACAAACTTGTTGCTACATAGTAACTTGCATCATTAATGAGAATGTGCTTGCTTACAGCAACGTGCTATATGTTCTGAATGCCCGAATTGGGAATCTGTGTCAAAACTTTGTTAGGAATTATGTGATCCTTACTAGCTGGAAGTAAGGGAGATGGGGCATGAAGTTATTTCTAGGAGTTGGACACATACCAAGTTTAGCTCAGTTCTGGGCATCTTTGAAATACCTATACAAACTTGTTCCTACATAGTAACTTGCAACTTTGAATGAGAATGTGCTTGCTTACAGCAACGTGCTATATGTTCTGAATGCCCGAATTGGGAATCTGTGTCAAAACTTTGTTAGGAATTATGTGATCCTTACTAGCTGGAAGTAAGGGAGATGGGGCATGAAGTTATTTCTAGGAGTTGGACACATACCAAGTTTAGCTCAGTTCTGGGCATCTTTGAAATACCTATACAAACTTGTTCCTACATAGTAACTTGCAACTTTGAATGAGAATGTGCTTGCTTACAGCAACGTGCTATATGTTCTGAATGCCCGAATTGGAAATCTGTGTCAAAACTTTGTTAGGAATTATGTGATCCTTACTAGCTGGAAGTAAGGGAGATGGAGCATGAAGTTATTTCTAGGAGTTGGACACATACCAAGTTTAGCTCACGTCTGGGCATCTTTGAAATACCTATACAAACTTGTTCCTACATAGTAACTTGCATCTTTGAATGAGAATGTGCTTGCTTACAGCAACGTGCTATATGTTCTGAATGCCCGAATTGGGAATCTGTGTCAAAACTTTGTTAGGAATTATGTGATCCTTACTAGCTGGAAGTAAGGGAGATGGGGCATGAAGTTATTTCTAGGAGTTGGACACATACCAAGTTTAGCTCAGTTCTGGGCATCTTTGAAATACCTATACAAACTTGTTCCTACATAGTAACTTGCATCTTTGAATGAGAATGTGCTTGCTTACAGCAACGTGCTATATGTTCTGATTGCCCGAATTGGCAATCTGTGTCAAAACTTTGTTAGGAATTATGTGATCCTTACTAGCTGGAAGTAAGGGAGATGGGGCATGAAGTTATTTCTAGGAGTTGGACACATACCAAGTTTAGCTCAGTTCTGGGCATCTTTGAAATACCTATACAAACTTGTTCCTACATAGTAACTTGCATCTTTAATGAGAATCTGCTTGCTTACAGCAACGTGCTATATGTTCTGAATGCCCGAATTGGGAATCTGTGTCAAAACTTTGTTAGGAATTATGTGATCCTTACTAGCTGGAAGTAAGGGAGATGGGGCATGAAGTTATTTCTAGGAGTTGGACACATACCAAGTTTAGCTCAGTTCTGGGCATCTTTGAAATACCTATACAAACTTGTTCCTACATAGTAACTTGCAACTTTGAATGAGAATGTGCTTGCTTACAGCAACGTGCTATATGTTCTGAATACCCGAATTGGCAATCTGTGTCAAAACTTTGTTAGGAATTATGTGATCCTTACTAGCTGGAAGTAAGGGAGATGGGGCATGAAGTTATTTCTAGGAGTTGGACACATACCAAGTTTAGCTCAGTTCTGGGCATCTTTGAAATACCTATACAAACTTGTTCCTACATAGTAACTTGCAACTTTGAATGAGAATGTGCTTGCTTACAGCAACGTGCTATATGTTCTGAATGCCCGATTTGGGAATCTGTGTCAAAACTTTGTTAGGAATTATGTGATCCTTACTAGCTGGAAGTAAGGGAGGTGGAGCATGAAGTTATTTCTAGGAGTTGGACACATACCAAGTTTAGCTGAGTTCTGGGCATCTTTGAAATACCTATACAAACTTGTTCCTACATAGTAACTTGCAACTTTGAATGAGAATCTGCTTGCTTGCAGCAACGTGCTATATGTTCTGAATGCCCGAATTTGCAATCTGTGTCAAAACTTTGTTAGGAATTATGTGATCCTTACTAGCTGGAAGTAAGGGAGGTGGAGCATGAAGTTATTTCTAGGAGTTGGACACATACCAAGTTTAGCTGAGTTCTGGGCATCTTTGAAATACCTATACAAACTTGTTCCTACATAGTAACTTGCATCTTTGAATGAGAATCTGCTTGCTTACAGCAACGTGCTATATGTTCTGAATGCCCGAATTGGCAATCTGTGTCAAAACTTTGTTAGGAATTATGTGATCCTTACTAGCTGGAAGTAAGGGAGATGGGGCATGAAGTTATTTCTAGGAGTTGGACACATACCAAGTTTAGCTCAGTTCTGGGCATCTTTGAAATACCTATACAAACTTGTTCCTACATAGTAACTTGCATCTTTGAATGAGAATCTGCTTGCTTACAGCAACGTGCTATATGTTCTGAATGCCCGAATTGGGAATCTGTGTCAAAACTTTGTTAGGAATTATGTGATCCTTACTAGCTGGAAGTAAGGGAGATGGGGCATGAAGTTATTTCTAGGAGTTGGACACATACCAAGTTTAGCTCAGTTCTGGGCATCTTTGAAATACCTATACAAACTTGTTCCTACATAGTAACTTGCATCTTTAATGAGAATCTGCTTGCTTACAGCAACGTGCTATATGTTCTGAATGCCCGAATTGGGAATCTGTGTCAAAACTTTGTTAGGAATTATGTGATCCTTACTAGCTGGAAGTAAGGGAGATGGGGCATGAAGTTATTTCTAGGAGTTGGACACATACCAAGTTTAGCTCAGTTCTGGGCATCTTTGAAATACCTATACCAACTTGTTCCTACATAGTAACTTGCTACTTTGAATGAGAATGTGCTTGCTTGCAGCAACGTGCTATATGTTCTGAATGCCCGAATTGGCAATCTGTGTCAAAACTTTGTTAGGAATTATGTGATCCTTACTACCTGGAAGTAAGGGAGATGGGGCATGAAGTTATTTCTAGGAGTTGGACACATACCAAGTTTAGCTCAGTTCTGGGCATCTTTGAAATACCTATACAAACTTGTTCCTACATAGTAACATGCAACTTTGAATGAGAATGTGCTTGCTTGCAGCAACGTGCTATATGTTCTGAATGCCCGAATTGGCAATCTGTGTCAAAACTTTGTTAGGAATTATGTGATCCTTACTAGCTGGAAGTAAGGGAGGTGGAGCATGAAGTTATTTCTAGGAGTTGGACACATACCAAGTTTAGCTGAGTTCTGGGCATCTTTGAAATACCTATACAAACTTGTTCCTACATAGTAACTTGCATCTTTGAATGAGAATCTGCTTGCTTACAGCAACGTGCTATATGTTCTGAATGCCCGAATTGGGAATCTGTGTCTAAACTTTGTTAGGAATTATGTGATCCTTACTAGCTGGAAGTAAGGGAGATGGGGCATGAAGTTATTTCTAGGAGTTGGACACATACCAAGTTTAGCTCAGTTCTGGGCATCTTTGAAATACCTATACAAACTTGTTCCTACATAGTAACTTGCATCTTTGAATGAGAATCTGCTTGCTTACAGCAACGTGCTATATGTTCTGAATGCCCGAATTGGCAATCTGTGTCAAAACTTTGTTAGGAATTATGTGATCCTTACTAGCTGGAAGTAAGGGAGATGGGGCATGAAGTTATTTCTAGGAGTTGGACACATACCAAGTTTAGCTCAGTTCTGGGCATCTTTGAAATACCTATACAAACTTGTTCCTACATAGTAACTTGCATCTTTGAATGAGAATCTGCTTGCTTACAGCAACGTGCTATATGTTCTCAATGCCCGAATTGGGAACCTGTGTCAAAACTTTCTTAGGAATTATGTGATCCTTACTAGCTGGAAGTAAGGGAGATGGGGCATGAAGTTATTTCTAGGAGTTGGACACATACCAAGTTTAGCTCAGTTCTGGGCATCTTTGAAATACCTATACAAACTTGTTCCTACATAGTAACTTGCATCTTTGAATGAGAATGTGCTTGCTTACAGCAACGTGCTATATGTTCTGAATGTCCGAATTGGGAACCTGTGTCAAAACTTTGTTAGGAATTATGTGATCCTTACTAGCTGGAAGTAAGGGAGATGGGGCATGAAGATATTTCTAGGAGTTGGACACATACCAAGTTTAGCTCAGTTCTGGGCATCTTTGAAATACCTATACAAACTTGTTCCTACATAGTAACTTGCAACTTTGAATGAGAATGTGCGTGCTTGCAGCAACGTGCTATATGTTCTGAATGCCCGAATTGGCAATCTGTGTCAAAACTTTGTTAGGAATTATGTGATCCTTACTAGCTGGAAGTAAGGGAGATGGGGCATGAAGTTATTTCTAGGAGTTGGACACATACCAAGTTTAGCTCAGTTCTGGGCATCTTTGAAATACCTATACAAACTTGTTCCTACAAAGTAACTTGCATCTTTGAATGAGAATCTGCGTGCTTACAGCAATATGCTATATGTTCTGAATGCCCGAATTGGCAATCTGTGTCAAAACTTTGTTAGGAATTATGTGATCCTTACTAGCTGGAAGTAAGGGAGATGGGGCATGAAGTTATTTCTAGGAGTTGGACACATACCAAGTTTAGCTCAGTTCTGGGCATCTTTGAAATACCTATACAAACTTGTTCCTACATAGTAACTTGCAACTTTGAATGAGAATCTGCTTGCTTACAGCAACGTGCTATATGTTCTGAATGCCCGTTTTCGGAATCTGTGTCAAAACTTTGTTAGGAATTATGTGATCCTTACTAGCTGGAAGTAAGGGAGATGGGGCATGAAGTTATTTCTAGGAGTTGGACACATACCAAGTTTAGCTCAGTTCTGGGCATCTTTGAAATACCTATACAAACTTGTTCCTACATAGTAACTTGCATCTTTGAATGAGAATCTGCTTGCTTACAGCAACGTGCTATATGTTCTGAATGCCCGAATTGGGAATCTGTGTCAAAACTTTGTTAGGAATTATGTGATCCTTACTAGCTGGAAGTAAGGGAGATGGGGCATGAAGTTATTTCTAGGAGTTGGACACATACCAAGTTTAGCTCAGTTCTGGGCATCTTTGAAATACCTATACAAACTTGTTCCTACATAGTAACTTGCATCTTTGAATGACAATGTGCTTGCTTACAGCAACGTGCTATATGTTCTGAATGCCCGAATTGGGAATCTGTGTCAAAACTTTGTTAGGAATTATGTGATCCTTACTAGCTGGAAGTAAGGGAGATGGGGCATGAAGTTATTTCTAGGAGTTGGACACATACCAAGTTTAGCTCAGTTCTGGGCATCTTTGAAATACCTATACAAACTTGTTGCTACATAGTAACTTGCATCTTTAATGAGAATGTGCTTGCTTACAGCAAAGTGCTATATGTTCTGAATGCCCGAATTGGGAATCTGTGTCAAAACTTTGTTAGGAATTATGTGATCCTTACTAGCTGGATGTAAGGGAGATGGGGCATGAAGTTATTTCTAGGAGTTGGACACATACCAAGTTTAGCTCAGTTCTGGGCATCTTTGAAATACCTATACAAACTTGTTCCTACATAGTAACTTGCATCATTAATGAGAATGTGCTTGCTTACAGCAACGTGCTATATGTTCTGAATGCCCGAATTGGCAATCTGTGTCAAAACTTTGTTAGGAATTATGTGATCCTTACTAGCTGGAAGTAAGGGAGATGGGGTATGAAGTTATTTCTAGGAGTTGGACACATACCAAGTTTAGCTCAGTTCTGGGCATCTTTGAAATACCTATACAAACTTGTTCCTACATAGTAACTTGCATCTTTGAATGAGAATCTGCTTGCTTACAGCAACGTGCTATATGTTCTGAATGCCCGAATTGGGAATCTGTGTCAAAACTTTGTTAGGAATTATGTGATCCTTACTAGCTGGAAGTAAGGGAGATGGGGCATGAAGTTATTTCTAGGAGTTGGACACATACCAAGTTTAGCTCAGTTCTGGGCATCTTTGAAATACCTATACAAACTTGTTGCTACATAGTAACTTGCATCTTTAATGAGAATGTGCTTGCTTACAGCAACGTGCTATATGTTCTGAATGCCCGATTTGGGAATCTGTGTCAAAACTTTGTTAGGAATTATGTGATCCTTACTAGCTGGATGTAAGGGAGATGGGGCATGAAGTTATTTCTAGGAGTTGGACACATACCAAGTTTAGCTCAGTTCTGGGCATCTTTGAAATACCTATACAAACTTGTTCCTACATAGTAACTTGCAACTTTGAATGAGAATGTGCTTGCTTACAGCAACGTGCTATATGTTCTGAATGCCCGATTTGGGAATCTGTGTCAAAACTTTGTTAGGAATTATGTGATCCTTACTAGCTGGAAGTAAGGGAGATGGGGCATGAAGTTATTTCTAGGAGTTGGACACATACCAAGTTTAGCTCAGTTCTGGGCATCTTTGAAATACCTATACAAACTTGTTCCTACATAGTAACTTGCAACTTTGAATGAGAATCTGCTTGCTTGCAGCAACGTGCTATATGTTCTGAATGCCCGATTTGGGAATCTGTGTCAAAACTTTGTTAGGAATTATGTGATCCTTACTAGCTGGAAGTAAGGGAGGTGGAGCATGAAGTTATTTCTAGGAGTTGGACACATACCAAGTTTAGCTGAGTTCTGGGCATCTTTGAAATACCTATACAAACTTGTTCCTACATAGTAACTTGCAACTTTGAATGAGAATCTGCTTGCTTGCAGCAACGTGCTATATGTTCTGAATGCCCGAATTTGCAATCTGTGTCAAAACTTTGTTAGGAATTATGTGATCCTTACTAGCTGGAAGTAAGGGAGGTGGAGCATGAAGTTATTTCTAGGAGTTGGACACATACCAAGTTTAGCTGAGTTCTGGGCATCTTTGAAATACCTATACAAACTTGTTCCTACATAGTAACTTGCATCTTTGAATGAGAATCTGCTTGCTTACAGCAACGTGCTATATGTTCTGAATGCCCGAATTGGCAATCTGTGTCAAAACTTTGTTAGGAATTATGTGATCCTTACTAGCTGGAAGTAAGGGAGATGGGGCATGAAGTTATTTCTAGGAGTTGGACACATACCAAGTTTAGCTCAGTTCTGGGCATCTTTGAAATACCTATACAAACTTGTTCCTACATAGTAACTTGCATCTTTGAATGAGAATCTGCTTGCTTACAGCAACGTGCTATATGTTCTGAATGCCCGAATTGGGAATCTGTGTCAAAACTTTGTTAGGAATTATGTGATCCTTACTAGCTGGAAGTAAGGGAGATGGGGCATGAAGTTATTTCTAGGAGTTGGACACATACCAAGTTTAGCTCAGTTCTGGGCATCTTTGAAATACCTATACAAACTTGTTCCTACATAGTAACTTGCATCTTTAATGAGAATCTGCTTGCTTACAGCAACGTGCTATATGTTCTGAATGCCCGAATTGGGAATCTGTGTCAAAACTTTGTTAGGAATTATGTGATCCTTACTAGCTGGAAGTAAGGGAGATGGGGCATGAAGTTATTTCTAGGAGTTGGACACATACCAAGTTTAGCTCAGTTCTGGGCATCTTTGAAATACCTATACAAACTTGTTCCTACATAGTAACTTGCATCTTTGAATGAGAATCTGCTTGCTTACAGCAACGTGCTATATGTTCTGAATGCCCGAATTGGGAATCTGTGTCAAAACTTTGTTAGGAATTATGTGATCCTTACTAGCTGGAAGTAAGGGAGATGGGGCATGAAGTTATTTCTAGGAGTTGGACACATACCAAGTTTAGCTCAGTTCTGGGCATCTTTGAAATACCTATACAAACTTGTTCCTACATAGTAACTTGCATCTTTAATGAGAATCTGCTTGCTTACAGCAACGTGCTATATGTTCTGAATGCCCGAATTGGGAATCTGTGTCAAAACTTTGTTAGGAATTATGTGATCCTTACTAGCTGGAAGTAAGGGAGATGGGGCATGAAGTTATTTCTAGGAGTTGGACACATACCAAGTTTAGCTCAGTTCTGGGCATCTTTGAAATACCTATACAAACTTGTTCCTACATAGTAACTTGCATCTTTGAATGAGAATCTGCTTGCTTACAGCAACGTGCTATATGTTCTGAATGCCCGAATTGGGAATCTGTGTCAAAACTTTGTTAGGAATTATGTGATCCTTACTAGCTGGAAGTAAGGGAGATGGGGCATGAAGTTATTTCTAGGAGTTGGACACATACCAAGTTTAGCTCAGTTCTGGGCATCTTTGAAATACCTATACAAACTTGTTCCTACATAGTAACTTGCATCTTTGAATGACAATGTGCTTGCTTACAGCAACGTGCTATATGTTCTGAATGCCCGAATTGGGAATCTGTGTCAAAACTTTGTTAGGAATTATGTGATCCTTACTAGCTGGAAGTAAGGGAGATGGGGCATGAAGTTATTTCTAGGAGTTGGACACATACCAAGTTTAGCTCAGTTCTGGGCATCTTTGAAATACCTATACAAACTTGTTGCTACATAGTAACTTGCATCTTTAATGAGAATGTGCTTGCTTACAGCAACGTGTTATATGTTCTGAATGCCCGAATTGGGAATCTGTGTCAAAACTTTGTTAGGAATTATGTGATCCTTACTAGCTGGATGTAAGGGAGATGGGGCATGAAGTTATTTCTAGGAGTTGGACACATACCAAGTTTAGCTCAGTTCTGGGCATCTTTGAAATACCTATACCAACTTGTTCCTACATAGTAACTTGCAACTTTGAATGAGAATGTGCTTGCTTGCAGCAACGTGCTATATGTTCTGAATGCCCGAATTGGCAATCTGTGTCAAAACTTTGTTAGGAATTATGTGATCCTTACTACCTGGAAGTAAGGGAGATGGGGCATGAAGTTATTTCTAGGAGTTGGACACATACCAAGTTTAGCTCAGTTCTGGGCATCTTTGAAATACCTATACAAACTTGTTCCTACATAGTAACATGCAACTTTGAATGAGAATGTGCTTGCTTGCAGCAACGTGCTATATGTTCTGAATGCCCGAATTGGCAATCTGTGTCAAAACTTTGTTAGGAATTATGTGATCCTTACTAGCTGGAAGTAAGGGAGGTGGAGCATGAAGTTATTTCTAGGAGTTGGACACATACCAAGTTTAGCTGAGTTCTGGGCATCTTTGAAATACCTATACAAACTTGTTCCTACATAGTAACTTGCATCTTTGAATGAGAATCTGCTTGCTTACAGCAACGTGCTATATGTTCTGAATGCCCGAATTGGGAATCTGTGTCTAAACTTTGTTAGGAATTATGTGATCCTTACTAGCTGGAAGTAAGGGAGATGGGGCATGAAGTTATTTCTAGGAGTTGGACACATACCAAGTTTAGCTCAGTTCTGGGCATCTTTGAAATACCTATACAAACTTGTTCCTACATAGTAACTTGCATCTTTGAATGAGAATCTGCTTGCTTACAGCAACGTGCTATATGTTCTGAATGCCCGAATTGGGAATCTGTGTCAAAACTTTGTTAGGAATTATGTGATCCTTACTAGCTGGAAGTAAGGGAGATGGGGCATGAAGTTATTTCTAGGAGTTGGACACATACCAAGTTTAGCTCAGTTCTGGGCATCTTTGAAATACCTATACAAACTTGTTCCTACATAGTAACTTGCATCTTTGAATGAGAATCTGCTTGCTTACAGCAACGTGCTATATGTTCTCAATGCCCGAATTGGGAACCTGTGTCAAAACTTTCTTAGGAATTATGTGATCCTTACTAGCTGGAAGTAAGGGAGATGGGGCATGAAGTTATTTCTAGGAGTTGGACACATACCAAGTTTAGCTCAGTTCTGGGCATCTTTGAAATACCTATACAAACTTGTTCCTACATAGTAACTTGCATCTTTGAATGAGAATGTGCTTGCTTACAGCAACGTGCTATATGTTCTGAATGTCCGAATTGGGAACCTGTGTCAAAACTTTGTTAGGAATTATGTGATCCTTACTAGCTGGAAGTAAGGGAGATGGGGCATGAAGATATTTCTAGGAGTTGGACACATACCAAGTTTAGCTCAGTTCTGGGCATCTTTGAAATACCTATACAAACTTGTTCCTACATAGTAACTTGCAACTTTGAATGAGAATGTGCGTGCTTGCAGCAACGAGCTATATGTTCTGAATGCCCGAATTGGCAATCTGTGTCAAAACTTTGTTAGGAATTATGTGATCCTTACTAGCTGGAAGTAAGGGAGATGGGGCATGAAGTTATTTCTAGGAGTTGGACACATACCAAGTTTAGCTCAGTTCTGGGCATCTTTGAAATACCTATACAAACTTGTTCCTACAAAGTAACTTGCATCTTTGAATGAGAATCTGCGTGCTTACAGCAATATGCTATATGTTCTGAATGCCCGAATTGGCAATCTGTGTCAAAACTTTGTTAGGAATTATGTGATCCTTACTAGCTGGAAGTAAGGGAGATGGGGCATGAAGTTATTTCTAGGAGTTGGACACATACCAAGTTTAGCTCAGTTCTGGGCATCTTTGAAATACCTATACAAACTTGTTCCTACAAAGTAACTTGCATCTTTAATGAGAATCTGCTTGCTTACAGCAACGTGCTATATGTTCTTAATGCCCGATTTGGGAATCTGTGTCAAAACTTTGTTAGGAATTATGTGATCCTTACTAGCTGGAAGTAAGGGAGATGGGGCATGAAGTTATTTCTAGGAGTTGGACACATACCAAGTTTAGCTCAGTTCTGGGCATCTTTGAAATACCTATACAGACTTGTTCCTACATAGTAACTTGCATCTTTGAATGAGAATGTGCTTGCTTGCAGCAACGTGCTATATGTTCTGAATGCCCGATTTGGGAATCTGTGTCAAAACTTTGTTAGGAATTATGTGATCCTTACTAGCTGGAAGTAAGGGAGATGGGGCATGAAGTTATTTCTAGGAGTTGGACACATACCAAGTTTAGCTCAGTTCTGGGCATCTTTGAAATACCTATACAAACTTGTTCCTACATAGTAACTTGCAACTTTGAATGAGAATCTGCTTGCTTACAGCAACGTGCTATATGTTCTGAATGCCCGTTTTCGGAATCTGTGTCAAAACTTTGTTAGGAATTATGTGATCCTTACTAGCTGGAAGTAAGGGAGATGGGGCATGAAGTTATTTCTAGGAGTTGGACACATACCAAGTTTAGCTCAGTTCTGGGCATCTTTGAAATACCTATACAAACTTGTTCCTACATAGTAACTTGCATCTTTGAATGAGAATCTGCTTGCTTACAGCAACGTGCTATATGTTCTGAATGCCCGAATTGGGAATCTGTGTCAAAACTTTGTTAGGAATTATGTGATCCTTACTAGCTGGAAGTAAGGGAGATGGGGCATGAAGTTATTTCTAGGAGTTGGACACATACCAAGTTTAGCTCAGTTCTGGGCATCTTTGAAATACCTATACAAACTTGTTCCTACATAGTAACTTGCATCATTGAATGAGAATGTGCTTGCTTACAGTAACGTGCTATATGTTCTGAATGCCCGAATTGGCAATCTGTGTCAAAACTTTGTTAGGAATTATGTGATCCTTACTAGCTGGAAGTAAGGGAGATGGAGCATGAAGTTATTTCTAGGAGTTGGACACATACCAAGTTTAGCTCAGTTCTGGGCATCTTTGAAATACCTATACAAACTTGTTCCTACATAGTAACTTGCATCTTTGAATGAGAATGTGCTTGCTTACAGCAACGTGCTATATGTTCTGAATGCCCGAATAGGGAATCTGTGTCAAAACTTTGTTAGGAATTATGTGATCCTTACTAGCTGGAAGTAAGGGAGATGGGGCATGAAGTTATTTCTAGGAGTTGGACACATACCAAGTTTAGCTCAGTTCTGGGCATCTTTGAAATACCTATACAAACTTGTTCCTACATAGTAACTTGCATCTTTGAATGAGAATGTGCTTGCTTACAGCAACGTGCTATATGTTCTGAATGTCCGAATTGGGAACCTGTGTCAAAACTTTGTTAGGAATTATGTGATCCTTACTAGCTGGAAGTAAGGGAGATGGGGCATGAAGATATTTCTAGGAGTTGGACACATACCAAGTTTAGCTCAGTTCTGGGCATCTTTGAAATACCTATACAAACTTGTTCCTACATAGTAACTTGCAACTTTGAATGAGAATGTGCGTGCTTGCAGCAACGTGCTATATGTTCTGAATGCCCGAATTGGCAATCTGTGTCAAAACTTTGTTAGGAATTATGTGATCCTTACTAGCTGGAAGTAAGGGAGATGGGGCATGAAGTTATTTCTAGGAGTTGGACACATACCAAGTTTAGCTCAGTTCTGGGCATCTTTGAAATACCTATACAAACTTGTTCCTACAAAGTAACTTGCATCTTTGAATGAGAATCTGCTTGCTTACAGCAATATGCTATATGTTCTGAATGCCCGAATTGGGAATCTGTGTCAAAACTTTGTTAGGAATTATGTGATCCTTACTAGCTGGAAGTAAGGGAGATGGGGTATGAAGTTATTTCTAGGAGTTGGACACATACCAAGTTTAGCTCAGTTCTGGGCATCTTTGAAATACCTATACAAACTTGTTCCTACATAGTAACTTGCATCTTTGAATGAGAATCTGCTTGCTTACAGCAACGTGCTATATGTTCTGAATGCCCGAATTGGGAATCTGTGTCAAATCTTTGTTAGGAATTATGTGATCCTTACTAGCAGGATGTAAGGGAGATGGGGCATGAAGTTATTTCTAGGAGTTGGACACATACCAAGTTTAGCTCAGTTCTGGGCATCTTTGAAATACCTATACAAACTTGTTCCTACATAGTAACTTGCAACTTTGAATGAGAATCTGCTTGCTTACAGCAACGTGCTATATGTTCTGAATGCCCGAATTGGGAATCTGTGTCAAAACTTTGTTAGAAATTATGTGATCCTTACTAGCAGGAAGTAAGGGAGATGGGGCATGAAGTTATTTCTAGGAGTTGGACACATACCAAGTTTAGCTCAGTTCTGGGCATCTTTGAAATACCTATACAAACCTGTTCCTACATAGTAACTTGCAACTTTGAATGAGAATGTGCTTGCTTGCAGCAACGTGCTATATGTTCTGAATGCCCGAATTGGGAATCTGTGTCAAAACTTTGTTAGGAATTATGTGATCCTTACTAGCTGGAAGTAAGGGAGATGGGGCATGAAGTTATTTCTAGGAGTTGGACACATACCAAGTTTAGCTCAGTTCTGGGCATCTTTGAAATACCTATACAAACTTGTTCCTACAAAGTAACTTGCATCTTTGAATGAGAATCTGCTTGCTTACAGCAATATGCTATATGTTCTGAATGCCCGAATTGGGAATCTGTGTCAAAACTTTGTTAGGAATTATGTGATCCTTACTAGCTGGAAGTAAGGGAGATGGGGTATGAAGTTATTTCTAGGAGTTGGACACATACCAAGTTTAGCTCAGTTCTGGGCATCTTTGAAATACCTATACAAACTTGTTCCTACATAGTAACTTGCATCTTTGAATGAGAATCTGCTTGCTTACAGCAACGTGCTATATGTTCTGAATGCCCGAATTGGGAATCTGTGTCAAATCTTTGTTAGGAATTATGTGATCCTTACTAGCAGGATGTAAGGGAGATGGGGCATGAAGTTATTTCTAGGAGTTGGACACATACCAAGTTTAGCTCAGTTCTGGGCATCTTTGAAATACCTATACAAACTTGTTCCTACATAGTAACTTGCAACTTTGAATGAGAATCTGCTTGCTTACAGCAACGTGCTATATGTTCTGAATGCCCGAATTGGGAATCTGTGTCAAAACTTTGTTAGAAATTATGTGATCCTTACTAGCAGGAAGTAAGGGAGATGGGGCATGAAGTTATTTCTAGGAGTTGGACACATACCAAGTTTAGCTCAGTTCTGGGCATCTTTGAAATACCTATACAAACCTGTTCCTACATAGTAACTTGCAACTTTGAATGAGAATGTGCTTGCTTGCAGCAACGTGCTATATGTTCTGAATGCCCGAATTGGGAATCTGTGTCAAAACTTTGTTAGGAATTATGTGATCCTTACTAGCTGGAAGTAAGGGAGATGGGGCATGAAGTTATTTCTAGGAGTTGGACACATACCAAGTTTAGCTCAGTTCTGGGCATCTTTGAAATACCTATACAAACTTGTTCCTACATAGTAACTTGCATCATTGAATGAGAATGTGCTTGCTTACAGTAACGTGCTATATGTTCTGAATGCCCGAATTGGCAATCTGTGTCAAAACTTTGTTAGGAATTATGTGATCCTTACTAGCTGGAAGTAAGGGAGATGGAGCATGAAGTTATTTCTAGGAGTTGGACACATACCAAGTTTAGCTCAGTTCTGGGCATCTTTGAAATACCTATACAAACTTGTTTCTACAAAGTAACTTGCATCTTTGAATGAGAATCTGCTTGCTTACAGCAATATGCTATATGTTCTGAATGCCCGAATTGGCAATCTGTGTCAAAACTTTGTTAGGAATTATGTGATCCTTACTAGCTGGAAGTAAGGGAGATGGGGCATGAAGTTATTTCTAGGAGTTGGACACATACCAAGTTTAGCTCAGTTCTGGGCATCTTTGAAATACCTATACAAACTTGTTCCTACAAAGTAACTTGCATCTTTAATGAGAATCTGCTTGCTTACAGCAACGTGCTATATGTTCTGAATGCCCGATTTGAGAATCTGTGTCAAAACTTTGTTAGGAATTATGTGATCCTTACTAGCTGGAAGTAAGGGAGATGGGGCATGAAGTTATTTCTAGGAGTTGGACCCATACCAAGTTTAGCTCAGTTCTGGGCATCTTTGAAATACCTATACAGACTTGTTCCTACATAGTAACTTGCATCTTTGAATGAGAATGTGCTTGCTTGCAGCAACGTGCTATATGTTCTGAATGCCCGATTTGGGAATCTGTGTCAAAACTTTGTTAGGAATTATGTGATCCTTACTAGCTGGAAGTAAGGGAGATGGGGCATGAAGTTATTTCTAGGAGTTGGACACATACCAAGTTTAGCTCAGTTCTGGGCATCTTTGAAATACCTATACAAACTTGTTCCTACATAGTAACTTGCAACTTTGAATGAGAATCTGCTTGCTTACAGCAACGTGCTATATGTTCTGAATGCCCGTTTTCGGAATCTGTGTCAAAACTTTGTTAGGAATTATGTGATCCTTACTAGCTGGAAGTAAGGGAGATGGGGCATGAAGTTATTTCTAGGAGTTGGACACATACCAAGTTTAGCTCAGTTCTGGGCATCTTTGAAATACCTATACAAACTTGTTCCTACATAGTAACTTGCATCTTTGAATGAGAATCTGCTTGCTTACAGCAACGTGCTATATGTTCTGAATGCCCGAATTGGGAATCTGTGTCAAAACTTTGTTAGGAATTATGTGATCCTTACTAGCTGGAAGTAAGGGAGATGGGGCATGAAGTTATTTCTAGGAGTTGGACACATACCAAGTTTAGCTCAGTTCTGGGCATCTTTGAAATACCTATACAAACTTGTTCCTACATAGTAACTTGCATCTTTGAATGACAATGTGCTTGCTTACAGCAACGTGCTATATGTTCTGAATGCCCGAATTGGGAATCTGTGTCAAAACTTTGTTAGGAATTATGTGATCCTTACTAGCTGGAAGTAAGGGAGATGGGGCATGAAGTTATTTCTAGGAGTTGGACACATACCAAGTTTAGCTCAGTTCTGGGCATCTTTGAAATACCTATACAAACTTGTTGCTACATAGTAACTTGCATCTTTAATGAGAATGTGCTTGCTTACAGCAACGTGCTATATGTTCTGAATGCCCGAATTGGGAATCTGTGTCAAAACTTTGTTAGGAATTATGTGATCCTTACTAGCTGGATGTAAGGGAGATGGGGCATGAAGTTATTTCTAGGAGTTGGACACATACCAAGTTTAGCTCAGTTCTGGGCATCTTTGAAATACCTATACAAACTTGTTGCTACATAGTAACTTGCATCATTAATGAGAATGTGCTTGCTTACAGCAACGTGCTATATGTTCTGAATGCCCGAATTGGCAATCTGTTACAAAACTTTGTTAGGAATTATGTGATCCTTACTAGCTGGAAGTAAGGGAGATGGGGTATGAAGTTATTTCTAGGAGTTGGACACATACCAAGTTTAGCTCAGTTCTGGGCATCTTTGAAATACCTATACAAACTTGTTCCTACATAGTAACTTGCATCTTTGAATGAGAATCTGCTTGCTTACAGCAACGTGCTATATGTTCTGAATGCCCGAATTGGCAATCTGTGTCAAAACTTTGTTAGGAATTATGTGATCCTTACTAGCTGGAAGTAAGGGAGATGGGGCATGAAGTTATTTCTAGGAGTTGGACACATACCAAGTTTAGCTCAGTTCTGGGCATCTTTGAAATACCTATACAAACTTGTTCCTACATAGTAACTTGCATCTTTGAATGAGAATCTGCTTGCTTACAGCAACGTGCTATATGTTCTGAATGCCCGAATTGGGAATCTGTGTCAAAACTTTGTTAGGAATTATGTGATCCTTACTAGCTGGAAGTAAGGGAGATGGGGCATGAAGTTATTTCTAGGAGTTGGACACATACCAAGTTTAGCTCAGTTCTGGGCATCTTTGAAATACCTATACAAACTTGTTCCTACATAGTAACTTGCATCTTTAATGAGAATCTGCTTGCTTACAGCAACGTGCTATATGTTCTGAATGCCCGAATTGGGAATCTGTGTCAAAACTTTGTTAGGAATTATGTGATCCTTACTAGCTGGAAGTAAGGGAGATGGGGCATGAAGTTATTTCTAGGAGTTGGACACATACCAAGTTTAGCTCAGTTCTGGGCATCTTTGAAATACCTATACCAACTTGTTCCTACATAGTAACTTGCAACTTTGAATGAGAATGTGCTTGCTTGCAGCAACGTGCTATATGTTCTGAATGCCCGAATTGGCAATCTGTGTCAAAACTTTGTTAGGAATTATGTGATCCTTACTACCTGGAAGTAAGGGAGATGGGGCATGAAGTTATTTCTAGGAGTTGGACACATACCAAGTTTAGCTCAGTTCTGGGCATCTTTGAAATACCTATACAAACTTGTTCCTACATAGTAACATGCAACTTTGAATGAGAATGTGCTTGCTTGCAGCAACGTGCTATATGTTCTGAATGCCCGAATTGGCAATCTGTGTCAAAACTTTGTTAGGAATTATGTGATCCTTACTAGCTGGAAGTAAGGGAGGTGGGGCATGAAGTTATTTCTAGGAGTTGGACACATACCAAGTTTAGCTGAGTTCTGGGCATCTTTGAAATACCTATACAAACTTGTTCCTACATAGTAACTTGCATCTTTGAATGAGAATCTGCTTGCTTACAGCAACGTGCTATATGTTCTGAATGCCCGAATTGGGAATCTGTGTCTAAACTTTGTTAGGAATTATGTGATCCTTACTAGCTGGAAGTAAGGGAGATGGGGCATGAAGTTATTTCTAGGAGTTGGACACATACCAAGTTTAGCTCAGTTCTGGGCATCTTTGAAATACCTATACAAACTTGTTCCTACATAGTAACTTGCATCTTTGAATGAGAATCTGCTTCCTTACAGCAACGTGCTATATGTTCTGAATGCCCGAATTGGGAATCTGTGTCAAAACTTTGTTAGGAATTATGTGATCCTTACTAGCTGGAAGTAAGGGAGATGGGGCATGAAGTTATTTCTAGGAGTTGGACACATACCAAGTTTAGCTCAGTTCTGGGCATCTTTGAAATACCTATACAAACTTGTTCCTACATAGTAACTTGCATCTTTGAATGAGAATCTGCTTGCTTACAGCAACGTGCTATATGTTCTCAATGCCCGAATTGGGAACCTGTGTCAAAACTTTCTTAGGAATTATGTGATCCTTACTAGCTGGAAGTAAGGGAGATGGGGCATGAAGTTATTTCTAGGAGTTGGACACATACCAAGTTTAGCTCAGTTCTGGGCATCTTTGAAATACCTATACAAACTTGTTCCTACATAGTAACTTGCATCTTTGAATGAGAATGTGCTTGCTTACAGCAACGTGCTATATGTTCTGAATGTCCGAATTGGGAACCTGTGTCAAAACTTTGTTAGGAATTATGTGATCCTTACTAGCTGGAAGTAAGGGAGATGGGGCATGAAGATATTTCTAGGAGTTGGACACATACCAAGTTTAGCTCAGTTCTGGGCATCTTTGAAATACCTATACAAACTTGTTCCTACATAGTAACTTGCAACTTTTAATGAGAATGTGCGTGCTTGCAGCAACGTGCTATATGTTCTGAATGCCCGAATTGGCAATCTGTGTCAAAACTTTGTTAGGAATTATGTGATCCTTACAAGCTGGAAGTAAGGGAGATGGGGCATGAAGTTATTTCTAGGAGTTGGACACATACCAAGTTTAGCTCAGTTCTGGGCATCTTTGAAATACCTATACAAACTTGTTCCTACAAAGTAACTTGCATCTTTGAATGAGAATCTGCTTGCTTACAGCAATATGCTATATGTTCTGAATGCCCGAATTGGCAATCTGTGTAAAACTTTGTTAGGAATTATGTGATCCTTACTAGCTGGAAGTAAGGGAGATGGGGCATGAAGTTATTTCTAGGAGTTGGACACATACCAAGTTTAGCTCAGTTCTGGGCATCTTTGAAATACCTATACAAACTTGTTCCTACAAAGTAACTTGCATCTTTAATGAGAATCTGCTTGCTTACAGCAACGTGCTATATGTTCTTAATGCCCGATTTGGGAATCTGTGTCAAAACTTTGTTAGGAATTATGTGATCCTTACTAGCTGGAAGTAAGGGAGATGGGGCATGAAGTTATTTCTAGGAGTTGGACACATACCAAGTTTAGCTCAGTTCTGGGCATCTTTGAAATACCTATACAGACTTGTTCCTACATAGTAACTTGCATCTTTGAATGAGAATGTGCTTGCTTGCAGCAACGTGCTATATGTTCTGAATGCCCGATTTGGGAATCTGTGTCAAAACTTTGTTAGGAATTATGTGATCCTTACTAGCTGGAAGTAAGGGAGATGGGGCATGAAGTTATTTCTAGGAGTTGGACACATACCAAGTTTAGCTCAGTTCTGGGCATCTTTGAAATACCTATACAAACTTGTTCCTACATAGTAACTTGCAACTTTGAATGAGAATCTGCTTGCTTACAGCAACGTGCTATATGTTCTGAATGCCCGTTTTCGGAATCTGTGTCAAAACTTTGTTAGGAATTATGTGATCCTTACTAGCTGGAAGTAAGGGAGATGGGGCATGAAGTTATTTCTAGGAGTTGGACACATACCAAGTTTAGCTCAGTTCTGGGCATCTTTGAAATACCTATACAAACTTGTTCCTACATAGTAACTTGCATCTTTGAATGAGAATCTGCTTGCTTACAGCAACGTGCTATATGTTCTGAATGCCCGAATTGGGAATCTGTGTCAAAACTTTGTTAGGAATTATGTGATCCTTACTAGCTGGAAGTAAGGGAGATGGGGCATGAAGTTATTTCTAGGAGTTGGACACATACCAAGTTTAGCTCAGTTCTGGGCATCTTTGAAATACCTATACAAACTTGTTCCTACATAGTAACTTGCATCTTTGAATGACAATATGCTTGCTTACAGCAACGTGCTATATGTTCTGAATGCCCGAATTGGGAATCTGTGTCAAAACTTTGTTAGAAATTATGTGATGCTTACTAGCTGGAAGTAAGGGAGATGGGGCATGAAGTTATTTCTAGGAGTTGGACACATACCAAGTTTAGCTCAGTTCTGGGCATCTTTGAAATACCTATACAAACTTGTTGCTACATAGTAACTTGCATCTTTAATGAGAATGTGCTTGCTTACAGCAAAGTGCTATATGTTCTGAATGCCCGAATTGGGAATCTGTGTCAAAACTTTGTTAGGAATTATGTGATCCTTACTAGCTGGATGTAAGGGAGATGGGGCATGAAGTTATTTCTAGGAGTTGGACACATACCAAGTTTAGCTCAGTTCTGGGCATCTTTGAAATACCTATACAAACTTGTTCCTACATAGTAACTTGCATCATTAATGAGAATGTGCTTGCTTACAGCAACGTGCTATATGTTCTGAATGCCCGAATTGGCAATCTGTGTCAAAACTTTGTTAGGAATTATGTGATCCTTACTAGCTGGAAGTAAGGGAGATGGGGTATGAAGTTATTTCTAGGAGTTGGACACATACCAAGTTTAGCTCAGTTCTGGGCATCTTTGAAATACCTATACAAACTTGTTCCTACATCGTAACTTGCATCTTTGAATGAGAATCTGCTTGCTTACAGCAACGTGCTATATGTTCTGAATGCCCGAATTGGGAATCTGTGTCAAATCTTTGTTAGGAATTATGTGATCCTTACTAGCAGGATGTAAGTGAGATGGGGCATGAAGTTATTTCTAGGAGTTGGACACATACCAAGTTTAGCTCAGTTCTGGGCATCTTTGAAATACCTATACAAACTTGTTCCTACATAGTAACTCGCAACTTTGAATGAGAATCTGCTTGCTTACAGCAACGTGCTATATGTTCTGAATGCCCGAATTGGGAATCTGTGTCAAAACTTTGTTAGAAATTATGTGATCCTTACTAGCAGGAAGTAAGGGAGATGGGGCATGAAGTTATTTCTAGGAGTTGGACACATACCAAGTTTAGCTCAGCTCTGGGCATCTTTGAAATACCTATACAAACCTGTTCCTACATAGTAACTTGCAACTTTGAATGAGAATGTGCTTGCTTGCAGCAACGTGCTATATGTTCTGAATGCCCGAATTGGGAATCTGTGTCAAAACTTTGTTAGGAATTATGTGATCCTTACTAGCTGGAAGTAAGGGAGATGGGGCATGAAGTTATTTCTAGGAGTTGGACACATACCAAGTTTAGCTCAGTTCTGGGCATCTTTGAAATACCTATACAAACTTGTTCCTACATAGTAACTTGCATCATTGAATGAGAATGTGCTTGCTTACAGTAACGTGCTATATGTTCTGAATGCCCGAATTGGCAATCTGTGTCAAAACTTTGTTAGGAATTATGTGATCCTTACTAGCTGGAAGTAAGGGAGATGGAGCATGAAGTTATTTCTAGGAGTTGGACACATACCAAGTTTAGCTCAGTTCTGGGCATCTTTGAAATACCTATACAAACTTGTTCCTACATAGTAACTTGCATCTTTGAATGAGAATGTGCTTGCTTAAAGCAACGTGCTATATGTTCTGAATGCCCGAATAGGGAATCTGTGTCAAAACTTTGTTAGGAATTATGTGATCCTTACTAGCTGGAAGTAAGGGAGATGGGGCATGAAGTTATTTCTAGGAGTTGGACACATACCAAGTTTAGCTCAGCTCTGGGCATCTTTGAAATACCTATACAAACTTGTTCCTACATAGTAACTTGCATCTTTGAATGAGAATGTGCTTGCTTACAGCAACGTGCTATATGTTCTGAATGTCCGAATTGGGAACCTGTGTCAAAACTTTGTTAGGAATTATGTGATCCTTACTAGCTGGAAGTAAGGGAGATGGGGCATGAAGATATTTCTAGGAGTTGGACACATACCAAGTTTAGCTCAGTTCTGGGCATCTTTGAAATACCTATACAAACTTGTTCCTACATAGTAACTTGCAACTTTGAATGAGAATGTGCGTGCTTGCAGCAACGTGCTATATGTTCTGAATGCCCGAATTGGCAATCTGTGTCAAAACTTTGTTAGGAATTATGTGATCCTTACTAGCTGGAAGTAAGGGAGATGGGGCATGAAGTTATTTCTAGGAGTTGGACACATACCAAGTTTAGCTCAGTTCTGGGCATCTTTGAAATACCTATACAAACTTGTTCCTACAAAGTAACTTGCATCTTTGAATGAGAGTCTGCTTGCTTACAGCAATATGCTATATGTTCTGAATGCCCGAATTGGGAATCTGTGTCAAAACTTTGTTAGGAATTATGTGATCCTTACTAGCTGGAAGTAAGGGAGATGGGGTATGAAGTTATTTCTAGGAGTTGGACACATACCAAGTTTAGCTCAGTTCTGGGCATCTTTGAAATACCTATACAAACTTGTTCCTACATAGTAACTTGCATCTTTGAATGAGAATCTGCTTGCTTACAGCAACGTGCTATAAGTTCTGAATGCCCGAATTGGGAATCTGTGTCAAATCTTTGTTAGGAATTATGTGATCCTTACTAGCAGGATGTAAGGGAGATGGGGCATGAAGTTATTTCTAGGAGTTGGACACATACCAAGTTTAGCTCAGTTCTGGGCATCTTTGAAATACCTATACAAACTTGTTCCTACATAGTAACTTGCAACTTTGAATGAGAATCTGCTTGCTTACAGCAACGTGCTATATGTTCTGAATGCCCGAATTGGGAATCTGTGTCAAAACTTTGTTAGGAATTATGTGATCCTTACTAGCAGGAAGTAAGGGAGATGGGGCATGAAGTTATTTCTAGGAGTTGGACACATACCAAGTTTAGCTCAGTTCTGGGCATCTTTGAAATACCTATACAAACTTGTTGCTACATAGTAACTTGCATCATTGAATGAGAATGTGCTTGCTTACAGTAACGTGCTATATGTTCTGAATGCCCGAATTGGCAATCTGTGTCAAAACTTTGTTAGGAATTATGTGATCCTTACTAGCTGGAAGTAAGGGAGATGGAGCATGAAGTTATTTCTAGGAGTTGGACACATACCAAGTTTAGCTCAGTTCTGGGCATCTTTGAAATACCTATACAAACTTGTTCCTACATAGTAACTTGCAACTTTGAATGAGAATGTGCTTGCTTACAGCAACGTGCTATATGTTCTGAATGCCCGAATAGGGAATCTGTGTCAAAACTTTGTTAGGAATTATGTGATCCTTACTAGCTGGAAGTAAGGGAGATGGGGCATGAAGTTATTTCTAGGAGTTGGACACATACCAAGTTTAGCTCAGTTCTGGGCATCTTTGAAATACCTATACAAACTTGTTCCTACATAGTAACTTGCATCTTTGAATGAGAATGTGCTTGCTTACAGCAACGTGCTATATGTTCTGAATGCCCGAATTGGGAATCTGTGTCAAAACTTTGTTAGGAATTATGTGATCCTTACTAGCTGGAAGTAAGGGAGATGGGGCATGAAGTTATTTCTGGGAGTTGGACACATACCAAGTTTAGCTCAGTTCTGGGCATCTTTGAAATACCTATACAAACTTGTTCCTACATAGTAACTAGCATCTTTGAATGAGAATGTGCTTGCTTACAGCAACGTGCTATATGTTCTCAATGCCCGAATTGGGAACCTGTGTCAAAACTTTGTTAGGAATTATGTGATCCTTACTAGCTGGAAGTAAGGGAGATGGGGCATGAAGTTATTTCTAGGAGTTGGACACATACCAAGTTTAGCTCAGTTCTGGGCATCTTTGAAATACCTATACAAACTTGTTCCTACATAGTAACTTGCATCTTTAATGAGAATGTGCTTGCTTACAGCAACGTGCTATATGTTCTGAATGTCCGAATTGGGAACCTGTGTCAAAACTTTGTTAGGAATTATGTGATCCTTACTAGCTGGAAGTAAGGGAGATGGGGCATGAAGATATTTCTAGGAGTTGGACACATACCAAGTTTAGCTCAGTTCTGGGCATCTTTGAAATACCTATACAAACTTGTTGCTACATAGTAACTTGCATCATTAATGAGAATGTGCTTGCTTACAGCAACGTGCTATATGTTCTGAATGCCCGAATTGGGAATCTGTGTCAAAACTTTGTTAGGAATTATGTGATCCTTACTAGCTGGAAGTAAGGGAGATAGGGCATGAAGTTATTTCTAGGAGTTGGACACATACCAAGTTTAGCTCAGTTCTGGGCATCTTTGAAATACCTATACAAACTTGTTCCTACATAGTAACTTGCAACTTTGAATGAGAATGTGCTTGCTTACAGCAACGTGCTATATGTTCTGAATGCCCGAATTGGGAATCTGTGTCAAAACTTTGTTAGGAATTATGTGATCCTTACTAGCTGGAAGTAAGGGAGATGGGGCATGAAGTTATTTCTAGGAGTTGGACACATACCAAGTTTAGCTCAGTTCTGGGCATCTTTGAAATACCTATACAAACTTGTTCCTACATAGTAACTTGCAACTTTGAATGAGAATGTGCTTGCTTACAGCAACGTGCTATATGTTCTGAATGCCCGAATTGGAAATCTGTGTCAAAACTTTGTTAGGAATTATGTGATCCTTACTAGCTGGAAGTAAGGGAGATGGGGCATGAAGTTATTTCTAGGAGTTGGACACATACCAAGTTTAGCTCAGTTCTGGGCATCTTTGAAATACCTATACAAACTTGTTCCTACATAGTAACTTGCATCTTTGAATGAGAATGTGCTTGCTTACAGCAACGTGCTATATGTTCTGAATGCCCGAATTGGGAATCTGTGTCAAAACTTTGTTAGGAATTATGTGATCCTTACTAGCTGGAAGTAAGGGAGATGGGGCATGAAGTTATTTCTAGGAGTTGGACACATACCAAGTTTAGCTCAGTTCTGGGCATCTTTGAAATACCTATACAAACTTGTTCCTACATAGTAACTTGCATCTTTGAATGAGAATGTGCTTGCTTACAGCAACGTGCTATATGTTCTGATTGCCCGAATTGGCAATCTGTGTCAAAACTTTGTTAGGAATTATGTGATCCTTACTAGCTGGAAGTAAGGGAGATGGGGCATGAAGTTATTTCTAGGAGTTGGACACATACCAAGTTTAGCTCAGTTCTGGGCATCTTTGAAATACCTATACAAACTTGTTCCTACATAGTAACTTGCATCTTTAATGAGAATCTGCTTGCTTACAGCAACGTGCTATATGTTCTGAATGCCCGAATTGGGAATCTGTGTCAAAACTTTGTTAGGAATTATGTGATCCTTACTAGCTGGAAGTAAGGGAGATGGGGCATGAAGTTATTTCTAGGAGTTGGACACATACCAAGTTTAGCTCAGTTCTGGGCATCTTTGAAATACCTATACAAACTTGTTCCTACATAGTAACTTGCAACTTTGAATGAGAATGTGCTTGCTTACAGCAACGTGCTATATGTTCTGAATGCCCGAATTGGGAATCTGTGTCAAAACTTTGTTAGGAATTATGTGATCCTTACTAGCTGGAAGTAAGGGAGATGGGGCATGAAGTTATTTCTAGGAGTTGGACACATACCAAGTTTAGCTCAGTTCTGGGCATCTTTGAAATACCTATACAAACTTGTTCCTACATAGTAACTTGCAACTTTGAATGAGAATGTGCTTGCTTACAGCAACGTGCTATATGTTCTGAATGCCCGATTTGGGAATCTGTGTCAAAACTTTGTTAGGAATTATGTGATCCTTACTAGCTGGAAGTAAGGGAGATGGGGCATGAAGTTATTTCTAGGAGTTGGACACATACCAAGTTTAGCTCAGTTCTGGGCATCTTTGAAATACCTATACAAACTTGTTCCTACATAGTAACTTGCATCTTTAATGAGAATCTGCTTGCTTACAGCAACGTGCTATATGTTCTGAATGCCCGAATTGGGAATCTGTGTCAAAACTTTGTTAGGAATTATGTGATCCTTACTAGCTGGAAGTAAGGGAGATGGGGCATGAAGTTATTTCTAGGAGTTGGACACATACCAAGTTTAGCTCAGTTCTGGGCATCTTTGAAATACCTATACCAACTTGTTCCTACATAGTAACTTGCAACTTTGAATGAGAATGTGCTTGCTTGCAGCAACGTGCTATATGTTCTGAATGCCCGAATTGGCAATCTGTGTCAAAACTTTGTTAGGAATTATGTGATCCTTACTACCTGGAAGTAAGGGAGATGGGGCATGAAGTTATTTCTAGGAGTTGGACACATACCAAGTTTAGCTCAGTTCTGGGCATCTTTGAAATACCTATACAAACTTGTTCCTACATAGTAACATGCAACTTTGAATGAGAATGTGCTTGCTTGCAGCAACGTGCTATATGTTCTGAATGCCCGAATTGGCAATCTGTGTCAAAACTTTGTTAGGAATTATGTGATCCTTACTAGCTGGAAGTAAGGGAGGTGGAGCATGAAGTTATTTCTAGGAGTTGGACACATACCAAGTTTAGCTGAGTTCTGGGCATCTTTGAAATACCTATACAAACTTGTTCCTACATAGTAACTTGCATCTTTGAATGAGAATCTGCTTGCTTACAGCAACGTGCTATATGTTCTGAATGCCCGAATTGGGAATCTGTGTCAAAACTTTGTTAGGAATTATGTGATCCTTACTAGCTGGAAGTAAGGGAGATGTGGCATGAAGTTATTTCTAGGAGTTGGAGACATACCAAGTTTAGCTCAGTTCTGGGCATCTTTGAAATACCTATACAAACTTGTTCCTACATAGTAACTTGCATCTTTGAATGAGAATCTGCTTGCTTACAGCAACGTGCTATATGTTCTGAATGCCCGAATTGGGAATCTGTGTCAAAACTTTGTTAGGAATTATGTGATCCTTACTAGCTGGAAGTAAGGGAGATGGGGCATGAAGTTATTTCTAGGAGTTGGACACATACCAAGTTTAGCTCAGTTCTGGGCATCTTTGAAATACCTATACAAACTTGTTCCTACATAGTAACTTGCATCTTTGAATGAGAATCTGCTTGCTTACAGCAACGTGCTATATGTTCTCAATGCCCGAATTGGGAACCTGTGTCAAAACTTTCTTAGGAATTATGTGATCCTTACTAGCTGGAAGTAAGGGAGATGGGGCATGAAGTTATTTCTAGGAGTTGGACACATACCAAGTTTAGCTCAGTTCTGGGCATCTTTGAAATACCTATACAAACTTGTTCCTACATAGTAACTTGCATCTTTGAATGAGAATGTGCTTGCTTACAGCAACGTGCTATATGTTCTGAATGTCCGAATTGGGAACCTGTGTCAAAACTTTGTTAGGAATTATGTGATCCTTACTAGCTGGAAGTAAGGGAGATGGGGCATGAAGATATTTCTAGGAGTTGGACACATACCAAGTTTAGCTCAGTTCTGGGCATCTTTGAAATACCTATACAAACTTGTTCCTACATAGTAACTTGCATCTTTAATGAGAATGTGCTTGCTTACAGCAACGTGCTATATGTTCTGAATGTCCGAATTGGGAATCTGTGTCAAAACTTTGTTAGGAATTATGTGATCCTTACTAGCTGGAAGTAAGGGAGATGGGGCATGAAGTTATTTCTAGGAGTTGGACACATACCAAGTTTAGCTCAGTTCTGGGCATCTTTGAAATACCTATACAAACTTGTTGCTACATAGTAACTTGCATCATTAATGATAATGTGCTTGCTTACAGCAACGTGCTATATGTTCTGAATGCCCGAATTGGGAATCTGTGTCAAAACTTTGTTAGGAATTATGTGATCCTTACTAGCTGGAAGTAAGGGAGATGGGGCATGAAGTTATTTCTAGGAGTTGGACACATACCAAGTTTAGCTCAGTTCTGGGCATCTTTGAAATACCTATACAAACTTGTTCCTACATAGTAACTTGCATCTTTGAATGAGAATCTGCTTGCTTACAGCAACGTGCTATATGTTCTGAATGCCCGAATTGGCAATCTGTGTCAAAACTTTGTTAGGAATTATGTGATCCTTACTAGCTGGAAGTAAGGGAGATGGGGCATGAAGTTATTTCTAGGAGTTGGACACATACCAAGTTTAGCTCAGGTCTGGGCATCTTTGAAATACCTATACAAACTTGTTCCTACATAGTAACTTGCATCTTTGAATGAGAATGTGCTTGCTTACAGCAACGTGCTATATGTTCTGAATGCCCGATTTGGGAATCTGTGTCAAAACTTTGTTAGGAATTATGTGATCCTTACTAGCTGGAAGTAAGGGAGATGGGGCATGAAGTTATTTCTAGGAGTTGGACACATACCAAGTTTAGCTCAGTTCTGGGCATCTTTGAAATACCTATACAAACTTGTTCCTACATAGTAACTTGCATCTTTGAATGAGAATGTGCTTGCTTACAGCAACGTGCTATATGTTCTGATTGCCCGAATTGGCAATCTGTGTCAAAACTTTGTTAGGAATTATGTGATCCTTACTAGCTGGAAGTAAGGGAGATGGGGCATGAAGTTATTTCTAGGAGTTGGACACATACCAAGTTTAGCTCAGTTCTGGGCATCTTTGAAATACCTATACAAACTTGTTCCTACATAGTAACTTGCATCTTTAATGAGAATCTGCTTGCTTACAGCAACGTGCTATATGTTCTGAATGCCCGAATTGGGAATCTGTGTCAAAACTTTGTTAGGAATTATGTGATCCTTACTAGCTGGAAGTAAGGGAGATGGGGCATGAAGTTATTTCTAGGAGTTGGACACATACCAAGTTTAGCTCAGTTCTGGGCATCTTTGAAATACCTATACAAACTTGTTCCTACATAGTAACTTGCAACTTTGAATGAGAATGTGCTTGCTTATAGCAACGTGCTATATGTTCTGAATGCCCGAATTGGCAATCTGTGTCAAAACTTTGTTAGGAATTATGTGATCCTTACTAGCTGGAAGTAAGGGAGATGGGGCATGAAGTTATTTCTAGGAGTTGGACACATACCAAGTTTAGCTCAGTTCTGGGCATCTTTGAAATACCTATACAAACTTGTTCCTACATAGTAACTTGCAACTTTGAATGAGAATCTGCTTGCTTACAGCAACGTGCTATAAGTTCTGAATGCCCGAATTGGGAATCTGTGTCAAATCTTTGTTAGGAATTATGTGATCCTTACTAGCAGGATGTAAGGGAGATGGGGCATGAAGTTATTTCTAGGAGTTGGACACATACCAAGTTTAGCTCAGTTCTGGGCATCTTTGAAATACCTATACAAACTTGTTCCTACATAGTAACTTGCAACTTTGAATGAGAATCTGCTTGCTTACAGCAACGTGCTATATGTTCTGAATGCCCGAATTGGGAATCTGTGTCAAAACTTTGTTAGGAATTATGTGATCCTTACTAGCAGGAAGTAAGGGAGATGGGGCATGAAGTTATTTCTAGGAGTTGGACACATACCAAGTTTAGCTCAGTTCTGGGCATCTTTGAAATACCTATACAAACTTGTTGCTACATAGTAACTTGCATCATTGAATGAGAATGTGCTTGCTTACAGTAACGTGCTATATGTTCTGAATGCCCGAATTGGCAATCTGTGTCAAAACTTTGTTAGGAATTATGTGATCCTTACTAGCTGGAAGTAAGGGAGATGGAGCATGAAGTTATTTCTAGGAGTTGGACACATACCAAGTTTAGCTCAGTTCTGGGCATCTTTGAAATACCTATACAAACTTGTTCCTACATAGTAACTTGCAACTTTGAATGAGAATGTGCTTGCTTACAGCAACGTGCTATATGTTCTGAATGCCCGAATAGGGAATCTGTGTCAAAACTTTGTTAGGAATTATGTGATCCTTACTAGCTGGAAGTAAGGGAGATGGGGCATGAAGTTATTTCTAGGAGTTGGACACATACCAAGTTTAGCTCAGTTCTGGGCATCTTTGAAATACCTATACAAACTTGTTCCTACATAGTAACTTGCATCTTTGAATGAGAATGTGCTTGCTTACAGCAACGTGCTATATGTTCTGAATGCCCGAATTGGGAATCTGTGTCAAAACTTTGTTAGGAATTATGTGATCCTTACTAGCTGGAAGTAAGGGAGATGGGGCATGAAGTTATTTCTGGGAGTTGGACACATACCAAGTTTAGCTCAGTTCTGGGCATCTTTGAAATACCTATACAAACTTGTTCCTACATAGTAACTAGCATCTTTGAATGAGAATGTGCTTGCTTACAGCAACGTGCTATATGTTCTCAATGCCCGAATTGGGAACCTGTGTCAAAACTTTGTTAGGAATTATGTGATCCTTACTAGCTGGAAGTAAGGGAGATGGGGCATGAAGTTATTTCTAGGAGTTGGACACATACCAAGTTTAGCTCAGTTCTGGGCATCTTTGAAATACCTATACAAACTTGTTCCTACATAGTAACTTGCATCTTTAATGAGAATGTGCTTGCTTACAGCAACGTGCTATATGTTCTGAATGTCCGAATTGGGAACCTGTGTCAAAACTTTGTTAGGAATTATGTGATCCTTACTAGCTGGAAGTAAGGGAGATGGGGCATGAAGATATTTCTAGGAGTTGGACACATACCAAGTTTAGCTCAGTTCTGGGCATCTTTGAAATACCTATACAAACTTGTTGCTACATAGTAACTTGCATCATTAATGAGAATGTGCTTGCTTACAGCAACGTGCTATATGTTCTGAATGCCCGAATTGGGAATCTGTGTCAAAACTTTGTTAGGAATTATGTGATCCTTACTAGCTGGAAGTAAGGGAGATAGGGCATGAAGTTATTTCTAGGAGTTGGACACATACCAAGTTTAGCTCAGTTCTGGGCATCTTTGAAATACCTATACAAACTTGTTCCTACATAGTAACTTGCAACTTTGAATGAGAATGTGCTTGCTTACAGCAACGTGCTATATGTTCTGAATGCCCGAATTGGGAATCTGTGTCAAAACTTTGTTAGGAATTATGTGATCCTTACTAGCTGGAAGTAAGGGAGATGGGGCATGAAGTTATTTCTAGGAGTTGGACACATACCAAGTTTAGCTCAGTTCTGGGCATCTTTGAAATACCTATACAAACTTGTTCCTACATAGTAACTTGCAACTTTGAATGAGAATGTGCTTGCTTACAGCAACGTGCTATATGTTCTGAATGCCCGAATTGGAAATCTGTGTCAAAACTTTGTTAGGAATTATGTGATCCTTACTAGCTGGAAGTAAGGGAGATGGGGCATGAAGTTATTTCTAGGAGTTGGACACATACCAAGTTTAGCTCAGTTCTGGGCATCTTTGAAATACCTATACAAACTTGTTCCTACATAGTAACTTGCATCTTTGAATGAGAATGTGCTTGCTTACAGCAACGTGCTATATGTTCTGAATGCCCGAATTGGGAATCTGTGTCAAAACTTTGTTAGGAATTATGTGATCCTTACTAGCTGGAAGTAAGGGAGATGGGGCATGAAGTTATTTCTAGGAGTTGGACACATACCAAGTTTAGCTCAGTTCTGGGCATCTTTGAAATACCTATACAAACTTGTTCCTACATAGTAACTTGCATCTTTGAATGAGAATGTGCTTGCTTACAGCAACGTGCTATATGTTCTGATTGCCCGAATTGGCAATCTGTGTCAAAACTTTGTTAGGAATTATGTGATCCTTACTAGCTGGAAGTAAGGGAGATGGGGCATGAAGTTATTTCTAGGAGTTGGACACATACCAAGTTTAGCTCAGTTCTGGGCATCTTTGAAATACCTATACAAACTTGTTCCTACATAGTAACTTGCATCTTTAATGAGAATCTGCTTGCTTACAGCAACGTGCTATATGTTCTGAATGCCCGAATTGGGAATCTGTGTCAAAACTTTGTTAGGAATTATGTGATCCTTACTAGCTGGAAGTAAGGGAGATGGGGCATGAAGTTATTTCTAGGAGTTGGACACATACCAAGTTTAGCTCAGTTCTGGGCATCTTTGAAATACCTATACAAACTTGTTCCTACATAGTAACTTGCAACTTTGAATGAGAATGTGCTTGCTTACAGCAACGTGCTATATGTTCTGAATGCCCGAATTGGGAATCTGTGTCAAAACTTTGTTAGGAATTATGTGATCCTTACTAGCTGGAAGTAAGGGAGATGGGGCATGAAGTTATTTCTAGGAGTTGGACACATACCAAGTTTAGCTCAGTTCTGGGCATCTTTGAAATACCTATACAAACTTGTTCCTACATAGTAACTTGCAACTTTGAATGAGAATGTGCTTGCTTACAGCAACGTGCTATATGTTCTGAATGCCCGATTTGGGAATCTGTGTCAAAACTTTGTTAGGAATTATGTGATCCTTACTAGCTGGAAGTAAGGGAGATGGGGCATGAAGTTATTTCTAGGAGTTGGACACATACCAAGTTTAGCTCAGTTCTGGGCATCTTTGAAATACCTATACAAACTTGTTCCTACATAGTAACTTGCATCTTTAATGAGAATCTGCTTGCTTACAGCAACGTGCTATATGTTCTGAATGCCCGAATTGGGAATCTGTGTCAAAACTTTGTTAGGAATTATGTGATCCTTACTAGCTGGAAGTAAGGGAGATGGGGCATGAAGTTATTTCTAGGAGTTGGACACATACCAAGTTTAGCTCAGTTCTGGGCATCTTTGAAATACCTATACCAACTTGTTCCTACATAGTAACTTGCAACTTTGAATGAGAATGTGCTTGCTTGCAGCAACGTGCTATATGTTCTGAATGCCCGAATTGGCAATCTGTGTCAAAACTTTGTTAGGAATTATGTGATCCTTACTACCTGGAAGTAAGGGAGATGGGGCATGAAGTTATTTCTAGGAGTTGGACACATACCAAGTTTAGCTCAGTTCTGGGCATCTTTGAAATACCTATACAAACTTGTTCCTACATAGTAACATGCAACTTTGAATGAGAATGTGCTTGCTTGCAGCAACGTGCTATATGTTCTGAATGCCCGAATTGGCAATCTGTGTCAAAACTTTGTTAGGAATTATGTGATCCTTACTAGCTGGAAGTAAGGGAGGTGGAGCATGAAGTTATTTCTAGGAGTTGGACACATACCAAGTTTAGCTGAGTTCTGGGCATCTTTGAAATACCTATACAAACTTGTTCCTACATAGTAACTTGCATCTTTGAATGAGAATCTGCTTGCTTACAGCAACGTGCTATATGTTCTGAATGCCCGAATTGGGAATCTGTGTCATAACTTTGTTAGGAATTATGTGATCCTTACTAGCTGGAAGTAAGGGAGATGTGGCATGAAGTTATTTCTAGGAGTTGGAGACATACCAAGTTTAGCTCAGTTCTGGGCATCTTTGAAATACCTATACAAACTTGTTCCTACATAGTAACTTGCATCTTTGAATGAGAATCTGCTTGCTTACAGCAACGTGCTATATGTTCTGAATGCCCGAATTGGGAATCTGTGTCAAAACTTTGTTAGGAATTATGTGATCCTTACTAGCTGGAAGTAAGGGAGATGGGGCATGAAGTTATTTCTAGGAGTTGGACACATACCAAGTTTAGCTCAGTTCTGGGCATCTTTGAAATACCTATACAAACTTGTTCCTACATAGTAACTTGCATCTTTGAATGAGAATCTGCTTGCTTACAGCAACGTGCTATATGTTCTCAATGCCCGAATTGGGAACCTGTGTCAAAACTTTCTTAGGAATTATGTGATCCTTACTAGCTGGAAGTAAGGGAGATGGGGCATGAAGTTATTTCTAGGAGTTGGACACATACCAAGTTTAGCTCAGTTCTGGGCATCTTTGAAATACCTATACAAACTTGTTCCTACATAGTAACTTGCATCTTTGAATGAGAATGTGCTTGCTTACAGCAACGTGCTATATGTTCTGAATGTCCGAATTGGGAACCTGTGTCAAAACTTTGTTAGGAATTATGTGATCCTTACTAGCTGGAAGTAAGGGAGATGGGGCATGAAGATATTTCTAGGAGTTGGACACATACCAAGTTTAGCTCAGTTCTGGGCATCTTTGAAATACCTATACAAACTTGTTCCTACATAGTAACTTGCATCTTTAATGAGAATGTGCTTGCTTACAGCAACGTGCTATATGTTCTGAATGTCCGAATTGGGAATCTGTGTCAAAACTTTGTTAGGAATTATGTGATCCTTACTAGCTGGAAGTAAGGGAGATGGGGCATGAAGTTATTTCTAGGAGTTGGACACATACCAAGTTTAGCTCAGTTCTGGGCATCTTTGAAATACCTATACAAACTTGTTGCTACATAGTAACTTGCATCATTAATGATAATGTGCTTGCTTACAGCAACGTGCTATATGTTCTGAATGCCCGAATTGGGAATCTGTGTCAAAACTTTGTTAGGAATTATGTGATCCTTACTAGCTGGAAGTAAGGGAGATGGGGCATGAAGTTATTTCTAGGAGTTGGACACATACCAAGTTTAGCTCAGTTCTGGGCATCTTTGAAATACCTATACAAACTTGTTCCTACATAGTAACTTGCATCTTTGAATGAGAATCTGCTTGCTTACAGCAACGTGCTATATGTTCTGAATGCCCGAATTGGCAATCTGTGTCAAAACTTTGTTAGGAATTATGTGATCCTTACTAGCTGGAAGTAAGGGAGATGGGGCATGAAGTTATTTCTAGGAGTTGGACACATACCAAGTTTAGCTCAGGTCTGGGCATCTTTGAAATACCTATACAAACTTGTTCCTACATAGTAACTTGCATCTTTGAATGAGAATGTGCTTGCTTACAGCAACGTGCTATATGTTCTGAATGCCCGATTTGGGAATCTGTGTCAAAACTTTGTTAGGAATTATGTGATCCTTACTAGCTGGAAGTAAGGGAGATGGGGCATGAAGTTATTTCTAGGAGTTGGACACATACCAAGTTTAGCTCAGTTCTGGGCATCTTTGAAATACCTATACAAACTTGTTCCTACATAGTAACTTGCATCTTTGAATGAGAATGTGCTTGCTTACAGCAACGTGCTATATGTTCTGATTGCCCGAATTGGCAATCTGTGTCAAAACTTTGTTAGGAATTATGTGATCCTTACTAGCTGGAAGTAAGGGAGATGGGGCATGAAGTTATTTCTAGGAGTTGGACACATACCAAGTTTAGCTCAGTTCTGGGCATCTTTGAAATACCTATACAAACTTGTTCCTACATAGTAACTTGCATCTTTAATGAGAATCTGCTTGCTTACAGCAACGTGCTATATGTTCTGAATGCCCGAATTGGGAATCTGTGTCAAAACTTTGTTAGGAATTATGTGATCCTTACTAGCTGGAAGTAAGGGAGATGGGGCATGAAGTTATTTCTAGGAGTTGGACACATACCAAGTTTAGCTCAGTTCTGGGCATCTTTGAAATACCTATACAAACTTGTTCCTACATAGTAACTTGCAACTTTGAATGAGAATGTGCTTGCTTATAGCAACGTGCTATATGTTCTGAATGCCCGAATTGGCAATCTGTGTCAAAACTTTGTTAGGAATTATGTGATCCTTACTAGCTGGAAGTAAGGGAGATGGGGCATGAAGTTATTTCTAGGAGTTGGACACATACCAAGTTTAGCTCAGTTCTGGGCATCTTTGAAATACCTATACAAACTTGTTCCTACATAGTAACTTGCAACTTTGAATGAGAATGTGCTTGCTTACAGCAACGTGCTATATGTTCTGAATGCCCGATTTGGGAATCTGTGTCAAAACTCTGTTAGGAATTATGTGATCCTTACTAGCTGGAAGTAAGGGAGGTGGAGCATGAAGTTATTTCTAGGAGTTGGACACATACCAAGTTTAGCTGAGTTCTGGGCATCTTTGAAATACCTATACAAACTTGTTCCTACATAGTAACTTGCATCTTTGAATGAGAATCTGCTTGCTTACAGCAACGTGCTATAGGTTCTGAATGCCCGAATTGGCAATCTGTGTCAAAACTTTGTTAGGAATTATGTGATCCTTACTAGCTGGAAATAAGGGAGATGGGGCATGAAGTTATTTCTAGGAGTTGGACACATACCAAGTTTAGCTCAGTTCTGGGCATGTTTGAAATACCTATACAAACTTGTTCCTACATAGTAACTTGCATCTTTGAATGAGAATCTGCTTGCTTACAGCAACGTGCTATATGTTCTGAATGCCCGAATTGGGAATCTGTGTCAAAACTTTGTTAGGAATTATGTGATCCTTACTAGCTGGAAGTAAGGGAGATGGGGCATGAAGTTATTTCTAGGAGTTGGACACATACCAAGTTTAGCTCAGTTCTGGGCATCTTTGAAATACCTATACAAACTTGTTCCTACATAGTAACTTGCATCTTTAATGAGAATCTGCTTGCTTACAGCAACGTGCTATATGTTCTGAATGCCCGAATTGGGAATCTGTGTCAAAACTTTGTTAGGAATTATGTGATCCTTACTAGCTGGAAGTAAGGGAGATGGGGCATGAAGTTATTTCTAGGAGTTGGACACATACCAAGTTTAGCTCAGTTCTGGGCATCTTTGAAATACCTATACCAACTTGTTCCTACATAGTAACTTGCAACTTTGAATGAGAATGTGCTTGCTTATAGCAACGTGCTATATGTTCTGAATGCCCGAATTGGCAATCTGTGTCAAAACTTTGTTAGGAATTATGTGATCCTTACTAGCTGGAAGTAAGGGAGATGGGGCATGAAGTTATTTCTAGGAGTTGGACACATACCAAGTTTAGCTCAGTTCTGGGCATCTTTGAAATACCTATACAAACTTGTTCCTACATAGTAACTTGCAACTTTGAATGAGAATGTGCTTGCTTGCAGCAACGTGCTATATGTTCTGAATGCCCGATTTGGGAATCTGTGTCAAAACTTTGTTAGGAATTATGTGATCCTTATTAGCTGGAAGTAAGGGAGGTGGAGCATGAAGTTATTTCTAGGAGTTGGACACATACCAAGTTTAGCTGAGTTCTGGGCATCTTTGAAATACCTATACAAACTTGTTCCTACATAGTAACTTGCATCTTTGAATGAGAATCTGCTTGCTTACAGCAACGTGCTATATGTTCTGAATGCCCGAATTGGCAATCTGTGTCAAAACTTTGTTAGGAATTATGTGATCCTTACTAGCTGGAAGTAAGGGAGATGGGGCATGAAGTTATTTCTAGGAGTTGGACACATACCAAGTTTAGCTCAGTTCTGGGCATCTTTGAAATACCTATACAAACTTGTTCCTACATAGTAACTTGCATCTTTGAATGAGAATCTGCTTGCTTACAGCAACGTGCTATATGTTCTGAATGCCCGAATTGGGAATCTGTGTCAAAACTTTGTTAGGAATTATGTGATCCTTACTAGCTGGAAGTAAGGGAGATGGGGCATGAAGTTATTTCTAGGAGTTGGACACATACCAAGTTTAGCTCAGTTCTGGGCATCTTTGAAATACCTATACAAATTGTTCCTACATAGTAACTTGCATCTTTGAATGAGAATCTGCTTGCTTACAGCAACGTGCTATATGTTCTGAATGCCCGAATTGGGAATCTGTGTCAAAACTTTGTTAGGAATTATGTGATCCTTACTAGCTGGAAGTAAGGGAGATGGGGCATGAAGTTATTTCTAGGAGTTGGACACATACGAAGTTTAGCTCAGTTCTGGGCATCTTTGAAATACCTATACAAACTTGTTCCTACATAGTAACTTGCAACTTTGAATGAGAATGTGCTTGCTTACAGCAACGTGCTATATGTTCTGAATGCCCGAATTGGGAATCTGTGTCAAAACTTTGTTAGGAATTATGTGATCCTTACTAGCTGGAAGTAAGGGAGATGGGGCATGAAGATATTTCTAGGAGTTGGACACATACCAAGTTTAGCTCAGTTCTGGGCATCTTTGAAATACCTATACAAACTTGTTCCTACATAGTAACTTGCATCTTTGAATGAGAATCTGCTTGCTTACAGCAACGTGCTATATGTTCTGAATGCCCGAATTGGGAATCTGTGTCAAAACTTTGTTAGGAATTATGTGATCCTTACTAGCTGGAAGTAAGGGAGATGGGGCATGAAGTTATTTCTAGGAGTTGGACACATACCAAGTTTAGCTCAGTTCTGGGCATCTTTGAAATACCTATACAAACTTGTTCCTACATAGTAACTTGCAACTTTGAATGAAAATGTGCTTGCTTACAGCAACGTGCTATATGTTCTGAATGCCCGAATTGGCAATCTGTGTCAAAACTTTCTTAGGAATTATGTGATCCTTACTAGCTGGAAGTAAGGGAGATGGGGCATGAAGTTATTTCTAGGAGTTGGACACATACCAAGTTTAGCTCAGTTCTGGGCATCTTTGAAATACCTATACAAACTTGTTCCTACATAGTAACTTGCATCTTTGAATGAGAATCTGCTTGCTTACAGCAACGTGCTATATGTTCTGAATGCCCGTGATGGGAATCTGTGTCAAAACTTTGTTAGGAATTATGTGATCCTTACTAGCTGGAAGTAAGGGAGATGGGGCATGAAGTTATTTCTAGGAGTTGGACACATACCAAGTTTAGCTCAGTTCTGGGCATCTTTGAAATACCTACACAAACTTGTTCCTACATAGTAACTTGCAACTTTGAATGAGAATGTGCTTGCTTACAGCAACTTGCTATATGTTCTGAATGCCCGAATTGGCAATCTGTGTCAAAACTTTGTTAGGAATTATGTGATCCTTACTAGCTGGAAGTAAGGGAGATGGGGCATGAAGTTATTTCTAGGAGTTGGACACATACCAAGTTTAGCTCAGTTCTGGGCATCTTTGAAATACCTATACAAACTTGTTCCTACATAGTAACTTGCATCTTTGAATGAGAATGTGCTTGCTTACAGCAACGTGCTATATGTTCTCAATGCCCGAATTGGGAACCTGTGTCAAAACTTTGTTAGGAATTATGTGATCCTTACTAGCTGGAAGTAAGGGAGATGGGGCATGAAGTTATTTCTAGGAGTTGGACACATACCAAGTTTAGCTCAGTTCTGGGCATCTTTGAAATACCTATACAAACTTGTTCCTACATAGTAACTTGCATCTTTGAATGAGAATGTGCTTGCTTACAGCAACGTGCTATATGTTCTCAGTGCCCGAATTGGGAACCTGTGTCAAAACTTTGTTAGGAATTATGTGATCCTTACTAGCCTGAAGTAAGGGAGATGGGGCATGAAGTTATTTCTAGGAGTTGGACACATACCAAGTTTAGCTCAGTTCTGGGCATCTTTGAAATACCTATACAAACTTGTTCCTACATAGTAACTTGCATCTTTAATGAGAATGTGCTTGCTTACAGCAACGTGCTATATGTTCTGAATGTCCGAATTGGGAATCTGTGTCAAAACTTTGTTAGGAATCACGTGATCCTTACTAGCTGGAAGTAAGGGAGATGGGGCATGAAGTTATTTCTAGGAGTTGGACACATACCAAGTTTAGCTCAGTTCTGGGCATCTTTGAAATACCTATACAAACTTGTTGCGACATAGTAACTTGCATCATTAATGAGAATCTGCTTGCTTACAGCAACGTGCTATATGTTCTGAATGCCCGAATTTGCAATCTGTGTCAAAACTTTGTTAGGAATCATGTGATCCTTACTAGCTGGAAGTAAGGGAGATGGGGCATGAAGTTATTTCTAGGAGTTGGACACATACCAAGTTTAGCTCAGTTCTGGGCATCTTTGAAATACCTATACAAACTTATTCCTACATAGTAACTTGCATCTTTGAATGAGAATGTGCTTGCTTACAGCAACGTGCTATATGTTCTGAATGCCCGAATTGGCAATCTGTGTCAAAACTTTGTTAGGAATTATGTGATCCTTACTAGCTGGAAGTAAGGGAGATGGGGCATGAAGTTATTTCTAGGAGTTGGACACATACCAAGTTTAGCTCAGGTCTGGGCATCTTTGAAATACCTATACAAACTTGTTCCTACATAGTAACTTGCATCTTTGAATGAGAATCTGCTTGCTTACAGCAACGTGCTATATGTTCTGATTGCCCGAATTGGCAATCTGTGTCAAAACTTTGTTAGGAATTATGTGATCCTTACTAGCTGGAAGTAAGGGAGATGGGGCATGAAGTTATTTCTAGGAGTTGGACACATACCAAGTTTAGCTCAGTTCTGGGCATCTTTGAAATACCTATACAAACTTGTTCCTACATAGTAACTTGCATCTTTAATGAGAATCTGCTTGCTTACAGCAACGTGCTATATGTTCTGAATGCCCGAATTGGGAATCTGTGTCAAAACTTTGTTAGGAATTATGTGATCCTTACTAGCTGGAAGTAAGGGAGATGGGGCATGAAGTTATTTCTAGGAGTTGGACACATACCAAGTTTAGCTCAGTTCTGGGCATCTTTGAAATACCTATACAAACTTGTTCCTACATAGTAACTTGCATCTTTGAATGAGAATGTGCTTGCTTACAGCAACGTGCTATATGTTCTCAATGCCCGAATTGGGAACCTGTGTCAAAACTTTGTTAGGAATTATGTGATCCTTACTAGCTGGAAGTAAGGGAGATGGGGCATGAAGTTATTTCTAGGAGTTGGACACATACCAAGTTTAGCTCAGTTCTGGGCATCTTTGAAATACCTATACAAACTTGTTCCTACATAGTAACTTGCATCTTTGAATGAGAATGTGCTTGCTTACAGCAACGTGCTATATGTTCTCAATGCCCGAATTGGGAACCTGTGTCAAAACTTTGTTAGGAATTATGTGATCCTTACTAGCCTGAAGTAAGGGAGATGGGGTATGAAGTTATTTCTAGGAGTTGGACACATACCAAGTTTAGCTCAGTTCTGGGCATCTTTGAAATACCTATACAAACTTGTTCCTACATAGTAACTTGCAACTTTAATGAGAATGTGCTTGCTTACAGCAACGTGCTATATGTTCTGAATGTCCGAATTGGGAATCTGTGTCAAAACTTTGTTAGGAATCATGTGATCCTTACTAGCTGGAAGTAAGGGAGATGGGGCATGAAGTTATTTCTAGGAGTTGGACACATACCAAGTTTAGCTCAGTTCTGGGCATCTTTGAAATACCTATACAAACTTGTTGCGACATAGTAACTTGCATCATTAATGAGAATCTGCTTGCTTACAGCAACGTGCTATATGTTCTGAATGCCCGAATTGGGAATCTGTGTCAAAACTTTGTTAGGAATCATGTGATCCTTACTAGCTGGAAGTAAGGGAGATGGGGCATGAAGTTATTTCTAGGAGTTGGACACATACCAACTTTAGCTCAGTTCTGGGCATCTTTGAAATACCTATACAAACTTGTTCCTACATAGTAACTTGCATCTTTGAATGAGAATGTGCTTGCTTACAGCAACGTGCTATATGTTCTGAATGCCCGAATTGGCAATCTGTGTCAAAACTTTGTTAGGAATTATGTGATCCTTACTAGCTGGAAGTAAGGGAGATGGGGCATGAAGTTATTTCTAGGAGTTGGACACATACCAAGTTTAGCTCAGGTCTGGGCATCTTTGAAATACCTATACAAACTTGTTCCTACATAGTAACTTGCATCTTTGAATGAGAATCTGCTTGCTTACAGCAACGTGCTATATGTTCTGATTGCTCGATTTGGCAATCTGTGTCAAAACTTTGTTAGGAATTATGTGATCCTTACTAGCTGGAAGTAAGGGAGATGGGGCATGAAGTTATTTCTAGGAGTTGGACACATACCAAGTTTAGCTCAGTTCTGGGCATCTTTGAAATACCTATACAAACTTGTTCCTACATAGTAACTTGCATCTTTAATGAGAATCTGCTTGCTTACAGCAACGTGCTATATGTTCTGAATGCCCGAATTGGGAATCTGTGTCAAAACTTTGTTAGGAATTATGTGATCCTTACTAGCTGGAAGTAAGGGAGATGGGGCATGAAGTTATTTCTAGGAGTTGGACACATACCAAGTTTAGCTCAGTTCTGGGCATCTTTGAAATACCTATACAAACTTGTTCCTACATAGTAACTTGCATCTTTGAATGAGAATGTGCTTGCTTACAGCAACGTGCTATATGTTCTCAATGCCCGAATTGGGAACCTGTGTCAAAACTTTGTTAGGAAGTATGTGATCCTTACTAGCTGGAAGTAAGGGAGATGGGGCATGAAGTTATTTCTAGGAGTTGGACACATACCAAGTTTAGCTCAGTTCTGGGCATCTTTGAAATACCTATACAAACTTGTTCCTACATGGTAACTTGCATCTTTGAATGAGAATGTGCTTGCTTACAGCAACGTGCTATATGTTCTCAATGCCCGAATTGGGAACCTGTGTCAAAACTTTGTTAGGAATTATGTGATCCTTACTAGCCTGAAGTAAGGGAGATGGGGCATGAAGTTATTTCTAGGAGTTGGACACATACCAAGTTTAGCTCAGTTCTGGGCATCTTTGAAATACCTATACAAACTTGTTCCTACATAGTAACTTGCATCTTTAATGAGAATGTGCTTGCTTACAGCAACGTGCTATATGTTCTGAATGTCCGAATTGGGAATCTGTGTCAAAACTTTGTTAGGAATCATGTGATCCTTACTAGCTGGAAGTAAGGGAGATGGGGCATGAAGTTATTTCTAGGAGTTGGACACATACCAAGTTTAGCTCAGTTCTGGGCATCTTTGAAATACCTATACAAACTTGTTGCGACATAGTAACTTGCATCATTAATGAGAATCTGCTTGCTTACAGCAACGTGCTATATGTTCTGAATGCCCGAATTGGGAATCTGTGTCAAAACTTTGTTAGGAATCATGTGATCCTTACTAGCTGGAAGTAAGGGAGATGGGGCATGAAGTTATTTCTAGGAGTTGGACACATACCAACTTTAGCTCAGTTCTGGGCATCTTTGAAATACCTATACAAACTTGTTCCTACATAGTAACTTGCATCTTTGAATGAGAATGTGCTTGCTTACAGCAACGTGCTATATGTTCTGAATGCCCGAATTGGCAATCTGTGTCAAAACTTTGTTAGGAATTATGTGATCCTTACTAGCTGGAAGTAAGGGAGATGGGGCATGAAGTTATTTCTAGGAGTTGGACACATACCAAGTTTAGCTCAGGTCTGGGCATCTTTGAAATACCTATACAAACTTGTTCCTACATAGTAACTTGCATCTTTGAATGAGAATCTGCTTGCTTACAGCAACGTGCTATATGTTCTGATTGCCCGAATTGGCAATCTGTGTCAAAACTTTGTTAGGAATTATGTGATCCTTACTAGCTGGAAGTAAGGGAGATGGGGCATGAAGTTATTTCTAGGAGTTGGACACATACCAAGTTTAGCTCAGGTCTGGGCATCTTTGAAATACCTATACAAACTTGTTCCTACATAGTAACTTGCATCTTTGAATGAGAATGTGCTTGCTTACAGCAACGTGCTATATGTTCTCAATGCCCGAATTGGGAACCTGTGTCAAAACTTTGTTAGGAAGTATGTGATCCTTACTAGCTGGAAGTAAGGGAGATGGGGCATGAAGTTATTTCTAGGAGTTGGACACATACCAAGTTTAGCTCAGTTCTGGGCATCTTTGAAATACCTATACAAACTTGTTCCTACATGGTAACTTGCATCTTTGAATGAGAATGTGCTTGCTTACAGCAACGTGCTATATGTTCTCAATGCCCGAATTGGGAACCTGTGTCAAAACTTTGTTAGGAATTATGTGATCCTTACTAGCCTGAAGTAAGGGAGATGGGGCATGAAGTTATTTCTAGGAGTTGGACACATACCAAGTTTAGCTCAGTTCTGGGCATCTTTGAAATACCTATACAAACTTGTTCCTACATAGTAACTTGCATCTTTAATGAGAATGTGCTTGCTTACAGCAACGTGCTATATGTTCTGAATGTCCGAATTGGGAATCTGTGTCAAAACTTTGTTAGGAATCATGTGATCCTTACTAGCTGGAAGTAAGGGAGATGGGGCATGAAGTTATTTCTAGGAGTTGGACACATACCAAGTTTAGCTCAGTTCTGGGCATCTTTGAAATACCTATACAAACTTGTTGCGACATAGTAACTTGCATCATTAATGAGAATCTGCTTGCTTACAGCAACGTGCTATATGTTCTGAATGCCCGAATTGGGAATCTGTGTCAAAACTTTGTTAGGAATCATGTGATCCTTACTAGCTGGAAGTAAGGGAGATGGGGCATGAAGTTATTTCTAGGAGTTGGACACATACCAACTTTAGCTAGTTCTGGGCATCTTTGAAATACCTATACAAACTTGTTCCTACATAGTAACTTGCATCTTTGAATGAGAATGTGCTTGCTTACAGCAACGTGCTATATGTTCTGAATGCCCGAATTGGCAATCTGTGTCAAAACTTTGTTAGGAATTATGTGATCCTTACTAGCTGGAAGTAAGGGAGATGGGGCATGAAGTTATTTCTAGGAGTTGGACACATACCAAGTTTAGCTCAGGTCTGGGCATCTTTGAAATACCTATACAAACTTGTTCCTACATAGTAACTTGCATCTTTGAATGAGAATCTGCTTGCTTACAGCAACGTGCTATATGTTCTGATTGCCCGAATTGGCAATCTGTGTCAAAACTTTGTTAGGAATTATGTGATCCTTACTAGCTGGAAGTAAGGGAGATGGGGCATGAAGTTATTTCTAGGAGTTGGACACATACCAAGTTTAGCTCAGGTCTGGGCATCTTTGAAATACCTATACAAACTTGTTCCTACATAGTAACTTGCATCTTTAATGAGAATATGCTTGCTTACAGCAACGTGCTATATGTTCTGAATGCCCGAATTGGGAATCTGTGTCAAAACTTTGTTAGGAATTATGTGATCCTTACTAGCTGGAAGTAAGGGAGATGGGGCATGAAGTTATTTCTAGGAGTTGGACACATACCAAGTTTAGCTCAGTTCTGGGCATCTTTGAAATACCTATACAAACTTGTTCCTACATAGTAACTTGCAACTTTTAATGAGAATCTGCTTGCTTACAGCAACGTGCTATATGTTCTGAATGCCCGAATTGGGAATCTGTGTCAAAACTTTGTTAGGAATTATGTGATCCTTACTAGCTGGAAGTAAGGGAGATGGGGCATGAAGTTATTTCTAGGAGTTGGACACATACCAAGTTTAGCTCAGGTCTGGGCATCTTTGAAATACCTATACAAATTGTTCCTACATAGTAACTTGCATCTTTGAATGAGAATCTGCTTGCTTACAGCAACGTGCTATATGTTCTGAATGCCCGAATTGGGAATCTGTGTCAAAACTTTGTTAGGAATTATGTGATCCTTACTAGCTGGAAGTAAGGGAGATGGGGCATGAAGTTATTTCTAGGAGTTGGACACATACCAAGTTTAGCTCAGTTCTGGGCATCTTTGAAATACCTATACAAACTTGTTCCTACATAGTAACTTGCAACTTTGAATGAGAATGTGCTTGCTTACAGCAACGTGCTATATGTTCTGAATGCCCGAATTGGGAATCTGTGTCAAAACTTTGTTAGGAATTATGTGATCCTTACTAGCTGGAAGTAAGGGAGATGGGGCATGAAGTTATTTCTAGGAGTTGGACACATACCAAGTTTAGCTCAGTTCTGGGCATCTTTGAAATACCTATACAAACTTGTTCCTACATAGTAACTTGCATCTTTGAATGAGAATGTGCTTGCTTACAGCAACGTGCTATATGTTCTGAATGCCCGAATTGGGAATCTGTATCAAAACTTTGTTAGGAATTATGTGATCCTTACTAGCTGGAAGTAAGGGAGATGGGGCATGAAGTTATTTCTAGGAGTTGGACACATACCAAGTTTAGCTCAGTTCTGGGCATCTTTGAAATACCTATACAAACTTGTTCCTACATAGTAACTTGCAACTTTGAATGAGAATGTGCTTGCTTACAGCAACGTGCTATATGTTCTGAATGCCCGAATTGGCAATCTGTGTCAAAACTTTCTTAGGAATTATGTGATCCTTACTAGCTGGAAGTAAGGGAGATGGGGCATGAAGTTATTTCTAGGAGTTGGACACATACCAAGTTTAGCTCAGTTCTGGGCATCTTTGAAATACCTATACAAACTTGTTCCTACATAGTAACTTGCATCTTTGAATGAGAATCTGCTTGCTTACAGCAACGTGCTATATGTTCTCAATGCCCGAGATGGGAATCTGTGTCAAAACTTTGTTAGGAATTATGTGATCCTTACTAGCTGGAAGTAAGGGAGATGGGGCATGAAGTTATTTCTAGGAGTTGGACACATACCAAGTTTAGCTCAGTTCTGGGCATCTTTGAAATACCTATACTTACTTGTTCCTACATAGTAACTTGCATCTTTGAATGAGAATGTGCTTGCTTACAGCAACGTGCTATATGTTCTCAATGCCCGAATTGGGAACCTGTGTCAAAACTTTGTTAGGAATTATGTGATCCTTACTAGCCTGAAGTAAGGGAGATGGGGCATGAAGTTATTTCTAGGAGTTGGACACATACCAAGTTTAGCTCAGTTCTGGGCATCTTTGAAATACCTATACAAACTTGTTCCTACATAGTAACTTGCATCTTTAATGAGAATGTGCTTGCTTACAGCAACGTGCTATATGTTCTGAATGTCCGAATTGGGAATCTGTGTCAAAACTTTGTTAGGAATTATGTGATCCTTACTAGCTGGAAGTAAGGGAGATGGGGCATGAAGTTATTTCTAGGAGTTGGACACATACCAAGTTTAGCTCAGTTCTGGGCATCTTTGAAATACCTATACAAACTTGTTCCTACATAGTAACTTGCAACTTTGAATGAGAATGTGCTTGCTTACAGCAACGTGCTATATGTTCTGAATGTCCGAATTGGGAATCTGTGTCAAAACTTTGTTAGGAATTATGTGATCCTTACTAGCTGGAAGTAAGGGAGATGGGGCATGAAGTTATTTCTAGGAGTTGGACACATACCAAGTTTAGCTCAGTTCTGGGCATCTTTGAAATACCTATACAAACTTGTTGCTACATAGTAACTTGCATCATTAATGAGAATGTGCTTGCTTACAGCAACGTGCTATATGTTCTGAATGCCCGAATTGGGAATCTGTGTCAAAACTTTGTTAGGAATTATGTGATCCTTACTAGCTGGAAGTAAGGGAGATGGGGCATGAAGTTATTTCTAGGAGTTGGACACATACCAAGTTTAGCTCAGTTCTGGGCATCTTTGAAATACCTATACAAACTTGTTCCTACATAGTAACTTGCAACTTTGAATGAGAATGTGCTTGCTTACAGCAACGTGCTATATGTTCTGAATGCCCGAATTGGAAATCTGTGTCAAATCTTTGTTAGGAATTATGTGATCCTTACTAGCTGGAAGTAAGGGAGATGGGGCATGAAGATATTTCTAGGAGTTGGACACATACCAAGTTTAGCTCAGTTCTGGGCATCTTTGAAATACCTATACAAACTTGTTCCTACATAGTAACTTGCATGTTTAATGAGAATCTGCTTGCTTACAGCAACGTGCTATATGTTCTGAATGCCCGAATTGGGAATCTGTGTCAAAACTTTGTTAGGAATTATGTGATCCTTACTAGCTGGAAGTAAGGGAGATGGAGCATGAAGTTATTTCTAGGAGTTGGACACATACCAAGTTTAGCTCAGTTCTGGGCATCTTTGAAATACCTATACAAACTTGTTCCTACATAGTAACTTGCATCTTTGAATGAGAATGTGCTTGCTTACAGCAACGTGCTATATGTTCTGAATGCCCGATTTGGGAATATGTGTCAAATCTTTGTTAGGAATTATGTGATCCTTACTAGCTGGAAGTAAGGGAGATGGAGCATGAAGTTATTTCTAGGAGTTGGACACATACCAAGTTTAGCTCAGTTCTGGGCATCTTTGAAATACCTGTACAAACTTGTTCCTACATAGTAACTTGCATCTTTGAATGAGAATGTGCTTGCTTACAGTAACGTGCTATATGTTCTGAATGCCCGAATTGGGAATCTGTGTCAAAACTTTGTTAGGAATTATGTGATCCTTACTAGCTGGAAGTAAGGGAGATGGAGCAAGATGTTATTTGTAGGAGTTGGACACATACCAAGTTTAGCTCAGTTCTGGGCATCTTTGAAATACCTATACAAACTTGTTCCTACATAGTAACTTGCATCTTTGAATGAGAATGTGCTTGCTTACAGCAACGTGCTATATGTTCTGAATGCCCGAATTGGGAATCTGTGTCAAAACTTTGTTAGGAATTATGTGATCCTTACTAGCTGGAAGTAAGGGAGATGGGGCATGAAGTTATTTCTAGGAGTTGGACACATACCAAGTTTAGCTCAGTTCTGGGCATCTTTGAAATACCTATACAAACTTGTTCCTACATAGTAACTTGCATCTTTAATGAGAATCTGCTTGCTTACAGCAACGTGCTATATGTTCTGAATGCCCGAATTGGCAATCTGTGTCAAAACTTTGTTAGGAATTATGTGATCCTTACTAGCTGGAAGTAAGGGAGATGGGGCATGAAGTTATTTCTAGGAGTTGGACACATACCAAGTTTAGCTCAGTTCTGGGCATCTTTGAAATACCTATACAAACTTGTTCCTACATAGTAACTTGCATCTTTAATGAGAATCTGCTTGCTTACAGCAACGTGCTATATGTTCTGAATGCCCGAATTGGGAATCTGTGTCAAAACTTTGTTAGGAATTATGTGATCCTTACTAGCTGGAAGTAAGGGAGATGGGGCATGAAGTTATTTCTAGGAGTTGGACACATACCAAGTTTAGCTCAGTTCTGGGCTTCTTTGAAATACCTATACAAACTTGTTCCTACATAGTAACTTGCATCTTTGAATGAGAATGTGCTTGCTTACAGCAACGTGCTATATGTTCTGAATGCCCGAATTGGGAATCTGTGTCAAAACTTTGTTAGGAATTATGTGATCCTTACTAGCTGGAAGTAAGGGAGATGGGGCATGAAGTTATTTCTAGGAGTTGGACACATACCAAGTTTAGCTCAGTTCTGGGCATCTTTGAAATACCTATACAAACTTGTTGCTACATAGTAACTTGCATCATTAATGAGAATGTGCTTGCTTACAGCAACGTGCTATATGTTCTGAATGCCCGAATTGGGAATCTGTGTCAAAACTTTGTTAGGAATTATGTGATCCTTACTAGCTGGAAGTAAGGGAGATGGGGTATGAAGTTATTTCTAGGAGTTGGACACATACCAAGTTTAGCTCAGTTCTGGGCATCTTTGAAATACCTATACAAACTTGTTCCTACATAGTAACTTGCAACTTTGAATGAGAATGTGCTTGCTTACAGCAACGTGCTATATGTTCTGAATGCCCAAATTGGGAATCTGTGTCAAAACTTTGTTAGGAATTATGTGATCCTTACTAGCTGGAAGTAAGGGAGATGGGGCATGAAGTTATTTCTAGGAGTTGGACACATACCAAGTTTAGCTCAGTTCTGGGCATCTTTGAAATACCTATACAAACTTGTTCCTACATAGTAACTTGCATCTTTGAATGAGAATCTGCTTGCTTACAGCAACGTGCTATATGTTCTCAATGCCCGAATTGGGAACCTGTGTCAAAACTTTGTTAGGAATTATGTGATCCTTACTAGCTGGAAGTAAGGGAGATGGGGCATGAAGTTATTTCTAGGAGTTGGACACATACCAAGTATAGCTCAGTTCTGGGCATCTTTGAAATACCTATACAAACTTGTTCCTACATAGTAACTTGCATCTTTGAATGAGAATCTGCTTGCTTACAGCAACGTGCTATATGTTCTCAATGCCCGAATTGGGAACCTGTGTCAAAACTTTGTTAGGAATTATGTGATCCTTACTAGCTGGAAGTAAGGGAGATGGGGCATGAAGTTATTTCTAGGAGTTGGACACATACCAAGTTTAGCTCAGTTCTGGGCATCTTTGAAATACCTATACAAACTTGTTCCTACATAGTAACTTGCAACTTTGAATGAGAATCTGCTTGCTTACAGCAACGTGCTATATGTTCTGAATGCCCGAATTGGCAATCTGTGTCAAAACTTTGTTAGGAATTATGTGATCCTTACTAGCTGGAAGTAAGGGAGATGGGGCATGAAGTTATTTCTAGGAGTTTGACACATACCAAGTTTAGCTCAGTTCTGGGCATCTTTGAAATACCTATACAAACTTGTTCCTACATAGTAACTTGCAACTTTGAATGAGAATGTGCTTGCTTACAGCAACGTGCTATATGTTCTGAATGCCCGAATTGGGAATCTGTGTCAAAACGTTGTTAGGAATTATGTGATCCTTACTAGCTGGAAGTAAGGGAGATGGGGCATGAAGTTTTTTCTAGGAGTTGGACACATACCAAGTTTAGCTCAGTTCTGGGCATCTTTGAAATACCTATACAAACTTGTTCCTACATAGTAACTTGCGTCTTTGAATGAGAATCTGCTTGCTTACAGCAACGTGCTATATGTTCTGAATGCCCGAATTGGGAATCTGTGTCAAAACTTTGTTAGGAATTATGTGATCCTTACTAGCTGGAAGTAAGGCAGATGGGGCATGAAGTTATTTCTAGGAGTTGGACACATACCAAGTTTAGCTCAGTTCTGGGCATCTTTGAAATACCTATACAAACTTGTTCCTACATAGTAACTTGCAACTTTGAATGAAAATGTGCTTGCTTACAGCAACGTGCTATATGTTCTGAATGCCCGAATTGGCAATCTGTGTCAAAACTTTCTTAGGAATTATGTGATCCTTACTAGCTGGAAGTAAGGGAGATGGGGCATGAAGTTATTTCTAGGAGTTGGACACATACCAAGTTTAGCTCAGTTCTGGGCATCTTTGAAATACCTATACAAACTTGTTCCTACATAGTAACTTGCATCTTTGAATGAGAATCTGCTTGCTTACAGCAACGTGCTATATGTTCTGAATGCCCGAATTGGGAATCTGTGTCAAAACTTTGTTAGGAATTATGTGATCCTTACTAGCTGGAAGTAAGGGAGATGGGGCATGAAGTTATTTCTAGGAGTTGGACACATACCAAGTTTAGCTCAGTTCTGGGCATCTTTGAAATACCTATACAAACTTGTTCCTACATAGTAACTTGCAACTTTGAATGAGAATCTGCTTGCTTACAGCAACGTGCTATATGTTCTGAATGCCCGAATTGGGAATCTGTGTCAAAACTTTGTTAGGAATTATGTGATCCTTACTAGCTGGAAGTAAGGGAGATGGGGCATGAAGTTATTTCTAGGAATTGGACACATACCAAGTTTAGCTCAGTTCTGGGCATCTTTGAAATACCTATACAAACTTGTTCCTACATAGTAACTTGCATCTTTGAATGAGAATGTGCTTGCTTACAGCAACGTGCTATATGTTCTGAATGCCCGAATTGGGAATCTGTGTCAAAAGTTTGTTAGGAATTATGTGATCCTTACTAGCTGGAAGTAAGGGAGATGGGGCATGAAGTTATTTCTAGGAGTTGGACACATACGAAGTTTAGCTCAGTTCTGGGCATCTTTGAAATACCTATACAAACTTGTTCCTACATAGTAACTTGCATCTTTGAATGAGAATGTGCTTGCTTACAGCAACGTGCTATATGTTCTGAATGCCCGAATTGGGAATCTGTGTCAAAACTTTGTTAGGAATTATGTGATCCTTACTAGCTGGAAGTAAGGGAGATGGGGCATGAAGTTATTTCTAGGAGTTGGACACATACCAAGTTTAGCTCAGTTCTGGGCATCTTTGAAATACCTATACAAACTTGTTCCTACATAGTAACTTGCATCTTTGAATGAGAATGTGCTTGCTTACAGCAACGTGCTATATGTTCTGATTGCCCGAATTGGCAATCTGTGTCAAAACTTTGTTAGGAATTATGTGATCCTTACTAGCTGGAAGTAAGGGAGATGGGGCATGAAGTTATTTCTAGGAGTTGGACACATACCAAGTTTAGCTCAGTTCTGGGCATCTTTGAAATACCTATACAAACTTGTTCCTACATAGTAACTTGCATCTTTAATGAGAATCTGCTTGCTTACAGCAACGTGCTATATGTTCTGAATGCCCGAATTGGGAATCTGTGTCAAAACTTTGTTAGGAATTATGTGATCCTTACTAGCTGGAAGTAAGGGAGATGGGGCATGAAGTTATTTCTAGGAGTTGGACACATACCAAGTTTAGCTCAGTTCTGGGCATCTTTGAAATACCTATACAAACTTGTTCCTACATAGTAACTTGCAACTTTGAATGAGAATGTGCTTGCTTACAGCAACGTGCAAAATGTTCTGAATGCCCGAATTGGCAATCTGTGTCAAAACTTTGTTAGGAATTATGTGATCCTTACTAGCTGGAAGTAAGGGAGATGGGGCATGAAGTTATTTCTAGGAGTTGGACACATACCACGTTTAGCTCAGTTCTGGGCATCTTTGAAATACCTATACAAACTTGTTCCTACATAGTAACTTGCAACTTTGAATGAGAATGTGCTTGCTTGCAGCAACGTGCTATATGTTCTGAATGCCCAATTTGGGAATCTGTGTCAAAACTTTGTTAGGAATTATGTGATCCTTACTAGCTGGAAGTAAGGGAGGTGGAGCATGAAGTTATTTCTAGGAGTTGGACACACACCAAGTTTAGCTGAGTTCTGGGCATCTTTGAAATACCTATACAAACTTGTTCCTACATAGTAACTTGCATCTTTGAATGAGAATCTGCTTGCTTACAGCAACGTGCTATATGTTCTGAATGCCCGAATTGGCAATCTGTGTCAAAACTTTGTTAGGAATTATGTGATCCTTACTAGCTGGAAGTAAGGGAGATGGGGCATGAAGTTATTTCTAGGAGTTGGACACATACCAAGTTTAGCTCAGTTCTGGGCATCTTTGAAATACCTATACAAACTTGTTCCTACATAGTAACTTTCATCTTTGAATGAGAATCTGCTTGCTTACAGCAACGTGCTATATGTTCTGAATGCCCGAATTGGGAATCTGTGTCAAAACTTTGTTAGGAATTATGTGATCCTTACTAGCTGGAAGTAAGGGAGATGGGGCATGAAGTTATTTCTAGGAGTTGGACACATACCAAGTTTAGCTCAGTTCTGGGCATCTTTGAAATACCTATACAAACTTGTTCCTACATAGTAACTTGCAACTTTGAATGACAATGTGCTTGCTTACAGCAACGTGCTATATGTTCTGAATGCCCGAATTGGGAATCTGTGTCAAAACTTTGTTAGGAATTATGTGATCCTTACTAGCTGGAAGTAAGGGAGATGGGGCATGAAGTTATTTCTAGGAGTTGGACACATACCAAGTTTAGCTCAGTTCTGGGCATCTTTGAAATACCTATACAAACTTGTTCCTACATAGTAACTTGCATCTTTGAATGAGAATGTGCTTGCTTACAGCAACGTGCTATATGTTCTCAATGCCCGAATTGGGAATCTGTGTCAAAACTTTGTTAGGAATTATGTGATCCTTACTAGCTGGAAGTAAGCGAGATGGGGCATGAAGTTATTTCTAGGAGTTGGACACATACCAAGTTTAGCTCAGTTCTGGGCATCTTTGAAATACCTATACAAACTTGTTCCTACATAGTAACTTGCAACTTTGAATGAGAATGTGCTTGCTTACAGCAACGTGCTATATGTTCTGAATGCCCGAATTGGGAATCTGTGTCAAAACTTTGTTAGGAATTATGTGATCCTTACTAGCTGGAAGTAAGGGAGATGGGGCATGAAGTTATTTCTAGGAGTTGGACACATACCAAGTTTAGCTCAGTTCTGGGCATCTTTGAAATACCTATACAAATTGTTCCTACATAGTAACTTGCATCTTTGAATGAGAATCTGCTTGCTTACAGCAACGTGCTATATGTTCTGACTGCCCGAATTGGGAATCTGTGTCAAAACTTTGTTAGGAATTATGTGATCCTTACTAGCTGGAAGTAAGGGAGATGGGGCATGAAGTTATTTCTAGGAGTTGGACACATACCAAGTTTAGCTCAGTTCTGGGCATCTTTGAAATACCTATACAAACTTGTTCCTACATAGTAACTTGCAACTTTGATTGAGAATGTGCTTGCTTACAGCAACGTGCTATATGTTCTGAATGCCCTAATTGGGAATCTGTGTCAAAACTTTGTTAGGAATTATGTGATCCTTACTAGCTGGAAGTAAGGGAGATGGGGCATGAAGTTATTTCTAGGAGTTGGACACATACCAAGTTTAGCTCAGTTCTGGGCATCTTTGAAATACCTATACAAACTTGTTCCTACATAGTAACTTGCGTCTTTGAATGAGAATGTGCTTGCTTACAGCAACGTGCTATATGTTCTGAATGCCCGAATTGGGAATCTGTGTCAAAACTTTGTTAGGAATTATGTGATCCTTACTAGCTGGAAGTAAGGGAGATGGGGTATGAAGTTATTTCTAGGAGTTGGACACATACCAAGTTTAGCTCAGTTCTGGGCATCTTTGAAATACCTATACAAACTTGTTCCTACATAGTAACTTGCAACTTTGAATGAGAATGTGCTTGCTTACAGCAACGTGCTATATGTTCTGAATGCCCAAATTGGGAATCTGTGTCAAAACTTTGTTAGGAATTATGTGATCCTTACTAGCTGGAAGTAAGGGAGATGGGGCATGAAGTTATTTCTAGGAGTTGGACACATACCAAGTTTAGCTCAGTTCTGGGCATCTTTGAAATACCTATACAAACTTGTTCCTACATAGTAACTTGCATCTTTGAATGAGAATCTGCTTGCTTACAGCAACGTGCTATATTTTCTCAATGCCCGAATTGGGAACCTGTGTCAAAACTTTGTTAGGAATTATGTGATCCTTACTAGCTGGAAGTAAGGGAGATGGGGCATGAAGTTATTTCTAGGAGTTGGACACATACCAAGTTTAGCTCAGTTCTGGGCATCTTTGAAATACCTATACAAACTTGTTCCTACATAGTAACTTGCATCTTTGAATGAGAATCTGCTTGCTTACAGCAACGTGCTATATGTTCTCAATGCCCGAATTGGGAACCTGTGTCAAAACTTTGTTAGGAATTATGTGATCCTTACTAGCTGGAAGTAAGGGAGATGGGGCATGAAGTTATTTCTAGGAGTTGGACACATACCAAGTTTAGCTCAGTTCTGGGCATCTTTGAAATACCTATACAAACTTGTTCCTACATAGTAACTTGCATCTTTAATGAGAATGTGCTTGCTTACAGCAACGTGCTATATGTTCTGAATGCCCGAATTGGGAATCTGTGTCAAAACTTTGTTAGGAATTATGTGATCCTTACTAGCTGGAAGTAAGGGAGATGGGGCATGAAGTTATTTCTAGGAGTTTGACACATACCAAGTTTAGCTCAGTTCTGGGCATCTTTGAAATACCTATACAAACTTGTTCCTACATAGTAACTTGCAACTTTGAATGAGAATGTGCTTGCTTACAGCAACGTGCTATATGTTCTGAATGCCCGAATTGGGAATCTGTGTCAAAACGTTGTTAGGAATTATGTGATCCTTACTAGCTGGAAGTAAGGGAGATGGGGCATGAAGTTTTTTCTAGGAGTTGGACACATACCAAGTTTAGCTCAGTTCTGGGCATCTTTGAAATACCTATACAAACTTGTTCCTACATAGTAACTTGCGTCTTTGAATGAGAATCTGCTTGCTTACAGCAACGTGCTATATGTTCTGAATGCCCGAATTGGGAATCTGTGTCAAAACTTTGTTAGGAATTATGTGATCCTTACTAGCTGGAAGTAAGGCAGATGGGGCATGAAGTTATTTCTAGGAGTTGGACACATACCAAGTTTAGCTCAGTTCTGGGCATCTTTGAAATACCTATACAAACTTGTTCCTACATAGTAACTTGCATCTTTGAATGAGAATCTGCTTGCTTACAGCAACGTGCTATATGTTCTGAATGCCCGAATTGGGAATCTGTGTCAAAACTTTGTTAGGAATTATGTGATCCTTACTAGCTGGAAGTAAGGGAGATGGGGCATGAAGTTATTTCTAGGAGTTGGACACATACCAAGTTTAGCTCAGTTCTGGGCATCTTTGAAATACCTATACAAACTTGTTCCTACATAGTAACTTGCATCTTTAATGAGAATGTGCTAGCTTACAGCAACGTGCTATATGTTCTGAATGCCCGAATTGGGAACTGTGTCAAAACTTTGTTAGGAATTATGTGATCCTTACTAGCTGGAAGTAAGGGAGATGGGGCATGAAGTTATTTCTAGGAGTTGGACACATACCAAGTTTAGCTCAGTTCTGGGCATCTTTGAAATACCTATACAAACTTGTTGCTACATAGTAACTTGCATCATTAATGAGAATGTGCTTGCTTACAGCAACGTGCTATATGTTCTGAATGCCCGAATTGGGAATCTGTGTCAAAACTTTGTTAGGAATTTTGTGATCCTTACTAGCTGGAAGTAAGGGAGATGGGGTATGAAGTTATTTCTAGCAGTTGGACACATACCAAGTTTAGCTCAGTTCTGGGCATCTTTGAAATACCTATACAAACTTGTTCCTACATAGTAACTTGCAACTTTGAATGAGAATGTGCTTGCTTACAGCAACGTGCTATATGTTCTGAATGCCCGAATTGGGAATCTGTGTCAAAACTTTGTTAGGAATTATGTGATCCTTACTAGCTGGAAGTAAGGGAGATGGGGCATGAAGTTATTTCTAGGAGTTGGACACATACCAAGTTTAGCTCAGTTCTGGGCATCTTTGAAATACCTATACAAACTTGTTCCTACATAGTAACTTGCATCTTTGAATGAGAATCTGCTTACTTACAGCAACGTGCTATATGTTCTCAATGCCCGAATTGGGAATCTGTGTCAAAACTTTGTTAGGAATTATGTGATCCTTACTAGCTGGAAGTAAGGGAGATGGGGCATGAAGTTATTTCTAGGAGTTGGACACATACCAAGTTTAGCTCAGTTCTGGGCATCTTTGAAATACCTATACAAACTTGTTCCTACATAGTAACTTGCATCTTTGAATGAGAATCTGCTTGCTTACAGCAACGTGCTATATGTTCTGAATGCCCGAATTGGGAATCTGTGTCAAAACTTTGTTAGGAATTATGTGATCCTTACTAGCTGGAAGTAAGGGAGATGGGGCATGAAGTTATTTCTAGGAGTTGGACACATACCAAGTTTAGCTGAGTTCTGGGCATCTTTGAAATACCTATACAAACTTGTTCCTACATAGTAACTTGCATCTTTGAATGAGAATGTGCTTGCTTACAGCAACGTGCTATATGTTCTGAATGCCCGAATTGGGAATCTGTGTCAAAACTTTGTTAGGATTATGTGATCCTTACTAGCTGGAAGTAAGGGAGATGGGGCATGAAGTTATTTCTAGGAGTTGGACACATACCAAGTTTAGCTCAGTTCTGGGCATCTTTGAAATACCTATACAAACTTGTTCCTACATAGTAACTTGCATCTTTAATGAGAATCTGCTTGCTTACAGCAACGTGCTATATGTTCTGAATGCCCGAATTGGGAATCTGTGTCAAAACTTTGTTAGGAATTATGTGATCCTTACTAGCTGGAAGTAAGGGAGATGGGGCATGAAGTTATTTCTAGGAGTTGGACACATACCAAGTTTAGCTCAGTTCTGGGCATCTTTGAAATACCTATACAAACTTGTTCCTACATAGTAACTTGCATCTTTAATGAGAATCTGCTTGCTTACAGCAACGTGCTATATGTTCTGAATGCCCGAATTGGGAATCTGTGTCAAAACTTTGTTAGGAATTATGTGATCCTTACTAGCTGGAAGTAAGGGAGATGGGGCATGAAGTTATTTCTAGGAGTTGGACACATACCAAGTTTAGCTCAGTTCTGGGCTTCTTTGAAATACCTATACAAACTTGTTCCTACATAGTAACTTGCATCTTTGAATGAGAATGTGCTTGCTTACAGCAACGTGCTATATGTTCTGAATGCCCGAATTGGGAATCTGTGTCAAAACTTTGTTAGGAATTATGTGATCCTTACTAGCTGGAAGTAAGGGAGATGGGGCATGAAGTTATTTCTAGGAGTTGGACACATACCAAGTTTAGCTCAGTTCTGGGCATCTTTGAAATACCTATACAAACTTGTTCCTACATAGTAACTTGCATCTTTAATGAGAATGTGCTAGCTTACAGCAACGTGCTATATGTTCTGAATGCCCGAATTGGGAACTGTGTCAAAACTTTGTTAGGAATTATGTGATCCTTACTAGCTGGAAGTAAGGGAGATGGGGCATGAAGTTATTTCTAGGAGTTGGACACATACCAAGTTTAGCTCAGTTCTGGGCATCTTTGAAATACCTATACAAACTTGTTGCTACATAGTAACTTGCATCATTAATGAGAATGTGCTTGCTTACAGCAACGTGCTATATGTTCTGAATGCCCGAATTGGGAATCTGTGTCAAAACTTTGTTAGGAATTATGTGATCCTTACTAGCTGGAAGTAAGGGAGATGGGGTATGAAGTTATTTCTAGGAGTTGGACACATACCAAGTTTAGCTCAGTTCTGGGCATCTTTGAAATACCTATACAAACTTGTTCCTACATAGTAACTTGCAACTTTGAATGAGAATGTGCTTGCTTACAGCAACGTGCTATATGTTCTGAATGCCCAAATTGGGAATCTGTGTCAAAACTTTGTTAGGAATTATGTGATCCTTACTAGCTGGAAGTAAGGGAGATGGGGCATGAAGTTATTTCTAGGAGTTGGACACATACCAAGTTTAGCTCAGTTCTGGGCATCTTTGAAATACCTATACAAACTTGTTCCTACATAGTAACTTGCATCTTTGAATGAGAATCTGCTTGCTTACAGCAACGTGCTATATGTTCTCAATGCCCGAATTGGGAACCTGTGTCAAAACTTTGTTAGGAATTATGTGATCCTTACTAGCTGGAAGTAAGGGAGATGGGGCATGAAGTTATTTCTAGGAGTTGGACACATACCAAGTTTAGCTCAGTTCTGGGCATCTTTGAAATACCTATACAAACTTGTTCCTACATAGTAACTTGCATCTTTGAATGAGAATCTGCTTGCTTACAGCAACGTGCTATATGTTCTCAATGCCCGAATTGGGAACCTGTGTCAAAACTTTGTTAGGAATTATGTGATCCTTACTAGCTGGAAGTAAGGGAGATGGGGCATGAAGTTATTTCTAGGAGTTGGACACATACCAAGTTTAGCTCAGTTCTGGGCATCTTTGAAATACCTATACAAACTTGTTCCTACATAGTAACTTGCATCTTTAATGAGAATGTGCTTGCTTACAGCAACGTGCTATATGTTCTGAATGCCCGAATTGGGAATCTGTGTCAAAACTTTGTTAGGAATTATGTGATCCTTACTAGCTGGAAGTAAGGGAGATGGGGCATGAAGTTATTTCTAGGAGTTTGACACATACCAAGTTTAGCTCAGTTCTGGGCATCTTTGAAATACCTATACAAACTTGTTCCTACATAGTAACTTGCAACTTTGAATGAGAATGTGCTTGCTTACAGCAACGTGCTATATGTTCTGAATGCCCGAATTGGGAATCTGTGTCAAAACGTTGTTAGGAATTATGTGATCCTTACTAGCTGGAAGTAAGGGAGATGGGGCATGAAGTTTTTTCTAGGAGTTGGACACATACCAAGTTTAGCTCAGTTCTGGGCATCTTTGAAATACCTATACAAACTTGTTCCTACATAGTAACTTGCGTCTTTGAATGAGAATCTGCTTGCTTACAGCAACGTGCTATATGTTCTAAATGCCCGAATTGGGAATCTGTGTCAAAACTTTGTTAGGAATTATGTGATCCTTACTAGCTGGAAGTAAGGCAGATGGGGCATGAAGTTATTTCTAGGAGTTGGACACATACCAAGTTTAGCTCAGTTCTGGGCATCTTTGAAATACCTATACAAACTTGTTCCTACATAGTAACTTGCATCTTTGAATGAGAATCTGCTTGCTTACAGCAACGTGCTATATGTTCTGAATGCCCGAATTGGGAATCTGTGTCAAAACTTTGTTAGGAATTATGTGATCCTTACTAGCTGGAAGTAAGGGAGATGGGGCATGAAGTTATTTCTAGGAGTTGGACACATACCAAGTTTAGCTCAGTTCTGGGCATCTTTGAAATACCTATACAAACTTGTTCCTACATAGTAACTTGCATCTTTAATGAGAATGTGCTAGCTTACAGCAACGTGCTATATGTTCTGAATGCCCGAATTGGGAACTGTGTCAAAACTTTGTTAGGAATTATGTGATCCTTACTAGCTGGAAGTAAGGGAGATGGGGCATGAAGTTATTTCTAGGAGTTGGACACATACCAAGTTTAGCTCAGTTCTGGGCATCTTTGAAATACCTATACAAACTTGTTGCTACATAGTAACTTGCATCATTAATGAGAATGTGCTTGCTTACAGCAACGTGCTATATGTTCTGAATGCCCGAATTGGGAATCTGTGTCAAAACTTTGTTAGGAATTTTGTGATCCTTACTAGCTGGAAGTAAGGGAGATGGGGTATGAAGTTATTTCTAGGAGTTGGACACATACCAAGTTTAGCTCAGTTCTGGGCATCTTTGAAATACCTATACAAACTTGTTCCTACATAGTAACTTGCAACTTTGAATGAGAATGTGCTTGCTTACAGCAACGTGCTATATGTTCTGAATGCCCAAATTGGGAATCTGTGTCAAAACTTTGTTAGGAATTATGTGATCCTTACTAGCTGGAAGTAAGGGAGATGGGGCATGAAGTTATTTCTAGGAGTTGGACACATACCAAGTTTAGCTCAGTTCTGGGCATCTTTGAAATACCTATACAAACTTGTTCCTACATAGTAACTTGCATCTTTGAATGAGAATCTGCTTGCTTACAGCAACGTGCTATATGTTCTCAATGCCCGAATTGGGAACCTGTGTCAAAACTTTGTTAGGAATTATGTGATCCTTACTAGCTGGAAGTAAGGGAGATGGGGCATGAAGTTATTTCTAGGAGTTGGACACATACCAAGTTTAGCTCAGTTCTGGGCATCTTTGAAATACCTATACAAACTTGTTCCTACATAGTAACTTGCATCTTTGAATGAGAATCTGCTTGCTTACAGCAACGTGCTATATGTTCTCAATGCCCGAATTGGGAACCTGTGTCAAAACTTTGTTAGGAATTATGTGATCCTTACTAGCTGGAAGTAAGGGACATGGGGCATGAAGTTATTTCTAGGAGTTGGACACATACCAAGTTTAGCTCAGTTCTGGGCATCTTTGAAATACCTATACAAACTTGTTCCTACATAGTAACTTGCATCTTTAATGAGAATGTGCTTGCTTACAGCAACGTGCTATATGTTCTGAATGCCCGAATTGGGAATCTGTGTCAAAACTTTGTTAGGAATTATGTGATCCTTACTAGCTGGAAGTAAGGGAGATGGGGCATGAAGTTATTTCTAGGAGTTTGACACATACCAAGTTTAGCTCAGTTCTGGGCATCTTTGAAATACCTATACAAACTTGTTCCTACATAGTAACTTGCAACTTTGAATGAGAATGTGCTTGCTTACAGCAACGTGCTATATGTTCTGAATGCCCGAATTGGGAATCTGTGTCAAAACGTTGTTAGGAATTATGTGATCCTTACTAGCTGGAAGTAAGGGAGATGGGGCATGAAGTTTTTTCTAGGAGTTGGACACATACCAAGTTTAGCTCAGTTCTGGGCATCTTTGAAATACCTATACAAACTTGTTCCTACATAGTAACTTGCATCTTTGAATGAGAATCTGCTTGCTTACAGCAACGTGCTATATGTTCTGAATGCCCGAATTGGGAATCTGTGTCAAAACTTTGTTAGGAATTATGTGATCCTTACTAGCTGGAAGTAAGGGAGATGGGGCATGAAGTTATTTCTAGGAGTTGGACACATACCAAGTTTAGCTCAGTTCTGGGCATCTTTGAAATACCTATACAAACTTGTTCCTACATAGTAACTTGCATCTTTGAATGAGAATGTGCTTGCTTACAGCAACGTGCTATATGTTCTGATTGCCCGAATTGGGAATCTGTGTCAAAACTTTGTTAGGAATTATGTGATCCTTACTAGCTGGAAGTAAGGGAGATGGGGCATGAAGTTATTTCTAGGAGTTGGACACATACCAAGTTTAGCTCAGTTCTGGGCATCTTTGAAATACCTATACAAACTTGTTCCTACATAGTAACTTGCATCTTTAATGAGAATCTGCTTACTTACAGCAACGTGCTATATGTTCTCAATGCCCGAATTGGGAATCTGTGTCAAAACTTTGTTAGGAATTATGTGATCCTTACTAGCTGGAAGTAAGGGAGATGGGGCATGAAGTTATTTCTAGGAGTTGGACACATACCAAGTTTAGCTCAGTTCTGGGCATCTTTGAAATACCTATACAAACTTGTTCCTACATAGTAACTTGCAACTTTGAATGAGAATGTGCTTGCTTGCAGCAACGTGCTATATGTTCTGAATGCCCAATTTGGGAATCTGTGTCAAAACTTTGTTAGGAATTATGTGATCCTTACTAGCTGGAAGTAAGGGAGGTGGAGCATGAAGTTATTTCTAGGAGTTGGACACATACCAAGTTTAGCTGAGTTCTGGGCATCTTTGAAATACCTATACAAACTTGTTCCTACATAGTAACTTGCATCTTTGAATGAGAATCTGCTTGCTTACAGCAACGTGCTATATGTTCTGAATGCCCGAATTGGCAATCTGTGTCAAAACTTTGTTAGGAATTATGTGATCCTTACTAGCTGGAAGTAAGGGAGATGGGGCATGAAGTTATTTCTAGGAGTTGGACACATACCAAGTTTAGCTCAGTTCTGGGCATCTTTGAAATACCTATACAAACTTGTTCCTACATAGTAACTTGCATCTTTGAATGAGAATCTGCTTGCTTACAGCAACGTGCTATATGTTCTGAATGCCCGAATTGGGAATCTGTGTCAAAACTTTGTTAGGAGTTATGTGATCCTTACTAGCTGGAAGTAAGGGAGATGGGGCATGAAGTTATTTCTAGGAGTTGGACACATACCAAGTTTAGCTCAGTTCTGGGCATCTTTGAAATACCTATACAAACTTGTTCCTACATAGTAACTTGCAACTTTGAATGAGAATGTGCTTGCTTACAGCAACGTGCTATATGTTCTGAATGCCCGAATTGGGAATCTGTGTCAAAACTTTGTTAGGAATTATGTGATCCTTACTAGCTGGAAGTAAGGGAGATGGGGCATGAAGTTATTTCTAGGAGTTGGACACATACCAAGTTTAGCTCAGTTCTGGGCATCTTTGAAATACCTATACAAACTTGTTCCTACATAGTAACTTGCAACTTTGAATGAGAATGTGCTTGCTTACAGCAACGTGCTATATGTTCTGAATGCCCGAATTGGGAATCTGTGTCAAAACTTTGTTAGGAATTATGTGATCCTTACTAGCTGGAAGTAAGGGAGATGGGGCATGAAGTTATTTCTAGGAGTTGGACACATACCAAGTTTAGCTCAGTTCTGGGCATCTTTGAAATACCTATACAAACTTGTTCCTACATAGTAACTTGCATCTTTGAATGAGAATGTGCTTGCTTACAGCAACGTGCTATATGTTCTCAATGCCCGAATTGGGAATCTGTGTCAAAACTTTGTTAGGAATTATGTGATCCTTACTAGCTGGAAGTAAGCGAGATGGGGCATGAAGTTATTTCTAGGAGTTGGACACATACCAAGTTTAGCTCAGTTCTGGGCATCTTTGAAATACCTATACAAACTTGTTCCTACATAGTAACTTGCAACTTTGAATGAGAATGTGCTTGCTTACAGCAACGTGCTATATGTTCTGAATGCCCGAATTGGGAATCTGTGTCAAAACTTTGTTAGGAATTATGTGATCCTTACTAGCTGGAAGTAAGGGAGATGGGGCATGAAGTTATTTCTAGGAGTTGGACACATACCAAGTTTAGCTCAGTTCTGGGCATCTTTGAAATACCTATACAAATTGTTCCTACATAGTAACTTGCATCTTTGAATGAGAATCTGCTTGCTTACAGCAACGTGCTATATGTTCTGAATGCCCGAATTGGGAATCTGTGTCAAAACTTTGTTAGGAATTATGTGATCCTTACTAGCTGGAAGTAAGGGAGATGGGGCATGAAGTTATTTCTAGGAGTTGGACACATACCAAGTTTAGCTCAGTTCTGGGCATCTTTGAAATACCTATACAAACTTGTTCCTACATAGTAACTTGCAACTTTGATTGAGAATGTGCTTGCTTACAGCAACGTGCTATATGTTCTGAATGCCCTAATTGGGAATCTGTGTCAAAACTTTGTTAGGAATTATGTGATCCTTACTAGCTGGAAGTAAGGGAGATGGGGCATGAAGTTATTTCTAGGAGTTGGACACATACCAAGTTTAGCTCAGTTCTGGGCATCTTTGAAATACCTATACAAACTTGTTCCTACATAGTAACTTGCGTCTTTGAATGAGAATGTGCTTGCTTACAGCAACGTGCTATATGTTCTGAATGCCCGAATTGGGAATCTGTGTCAAAACTTTGTTAGGAATTATGTGATCCTTACTAGCTGGAAGTATGGGAGATGGGGCATGAAGTTATTTCTAGGAGTTGGACACATACCAAGTTTAGCTCAGTTCTGGGCATCTTTGAAATACCTATACAAACTTGTTCCTACATAGTAACTTGCAACTTTGAATGAAAATGTGCTTGCTTACAGCAACGTGCTATATGTTCTGAATGCCCGAATTGGCAATCTGTGTCAAAACTTTGTTAGGAATTATGTGATCCTTACTAGCTGGAAGTAAGGGAGATGGGGCATGAAGTTATTTCTAGGAGTTGGACACATACCATGTTTAGCTCAGTTCTGGACATCTTTGAAATACCTATACAAACTTGTTCCTACATAGTAACTTGCATCTTTGAATGAGAATCTGCTTGCTTACAGCAACGTGCTATATGTTCTGAATGCCCGAGATGGGAATCTGTGTCAAAACTTTGTTAGGAATTATGTGATCCTTACTAGCTGGAAGTAAGGGAGATGGGGCATGAAGTTATTTCTAGGAGTTGGACACATACCAAGTTTAGCTCAGTTCTGGGCATCTTTGAAATACCTACACAAATTTGTTCCTTCATAGTAACTTGCAACTTTGAATGAGAATGTGCTTGCTTACAGCAACGTTCTATATGTTCTGAATGCCCGAATTGGGAACCTGTGTCAAAACTTTGTTAGGAATTATGTGATCCTTACTAGCTGGAAGTAAGGGAGATGGGGCATGAAGTTATTTCTAGGAGTTGGACACATACCAAGTTTAGCTCAGTTCTGGGCATCTTTGAAATACCTATACAAACTTGTTCCTACATAGTAACTTGCATCTTTGAATGAGAATGTGCTTGCTTACAGCAACGTGCTATATGTTCTCAATGCCCGAATTGGGAACCTGTGTCAAAACTTTGTTAGGAATTATGTGATCCTTACTAGCTGGAAGTAAGGGAGATGGGGCATGAAGTTATTTCTAGGAGTTGGACACATACCAAGTTTAGCTCAGTTCTGGGCATCTTTGAAATACCTATACAAACTTGTTCCTACATAGTAACTTGCATCTTTGAATGAGAATGTGCTTGCTTACAGCAACGTGCTATATGTTCTGAATGCCCGAATTGGGAATCTGTGTCAAAACTTTGTTAGGAATTATGTGATCCTTACTAGCTGGAAGTAAGGGTGATGGGGCATGAAGTTATTTCTAGGAGTTGGACACATACCAAGTTTAGCTCAGTTCTGGGCATCTTTGAAATACCTATACAAACTTGTTCCTACATAGTAACTTGCATCTTTGAATGAGAATGTGCTTGCTTACAGCAACGTGCTATATGTTCTGAATGCCCGAATTGGGAATCTGTGTCAAAACTTTGTTAGGAATTATGTGATCCTTACTAGCTGGAAGTAAGGGAGATGGGGCATGAAGTTATTTCTAGGAGTTGGAGACATACCAAGTTTAGCTCAGTTCTGGGCATCTTTGAAATACCTATACAAACTTGTTCCTACATAGTAACTTGCATCTTTAATGAGAATCTGCTTGCTTACAGCAACGTGCTATATGTTCTGAATGCCCGAATTGGGAATCTGTGTCAAAACTTTGTTAGGAATTATGTGATCCTTACTAGCTGAAAGTATGGGAGATGGGGCATGAAGTTATTTCTAGGAGTTGGACACATACCAAGTTTAGCTCAGTTCTGGGCATCTTTGAAATACCTATACAAACTTGTTCCTACATAGTAACTTGCATCTTTAATGAGAATCTGCTTGCTTACAGCAACGTGCTATATGTTCTGAATGCCCGAATTGGCAATCTGTGTCAAAACTTTGTTAGGAATTATGTGATCCTTACTAGCTGAAAGTAAGGGAGATGGGGCATGAAGTTATTTCTAGGAGTTGGACACATACCAAGTTTAGCTCAGTTCTGGGCTTCTTTGAAATACCTATACAAACTTGTTCCTACATAGTAACTTGCATCTTTGAATGAGAATGTGCTTGCTTACAGCAACGTGCTATATGTTCTGAATGCCCGAATTGGGAATCTGTGTCAAAACTTTGTTAGGAATTATGTGATCCTTACTAGCTGGAAGTAAGGGAGATGGGGCATGAAGTTATTTCTAGGAGTTGGACACATACCAAGTTTAGCTCAGTTCTGGGCATCTTTGAAATACCTATACAAACTTGTTCCTACATAGTAACTTGCATCTTTAATGAGAATGTGCTTGCTTACAGCAACGTGCTATATGTTCTGAATGCCCGAATTGGGAACTGTGTCAAAACTTTGTTAGGAATTATGTGATCCTTACTAGCTGGAAGTAAGGGAGATGGGGCATGAAGTTATTTCTAGGAGTTGGACACATACCAAGTTTAGCTCAGTTCTGGGCATCTTTGAAATACCTATACAAACTTGTTGCTACATAGTAACTTGCATCATTAATGAGAATGTGCTTGCTTACAGCAACGTGCTATATGTTCTGAATGCCCGAATTGGGAATCTGTGTCAAAACTTTGTTAGGAATTATGTGATCCTTACTAGCTGGAAGTAAGGGAGATGGGGCATGAAGTTATTTCTAGGAGTTGGACACATACCAAGTTTAGCTCAGTTCTGGGCATCTTTGAAATACCTATACAAACTTGTTCCTACATAGTAACTTGCATCTTTGAATGAGAATCTGCTTGCTTACAGCAACGTGCTATATGTTCTGAATGCCCAAATTGGGAATCTGTGTCAAAACTTTGTTAGGAATTATGTGATCCTTACTAGCTGGAAGTAAGGGAGATGGGGCATGAAGTTATTTCTAGGAGTTGGACACATACCAAGTTTAGCTCAGTTCTGGGCATCTTTCAAATACCTATACAAACTTGTTCCTACATAGTAACTTGCATCTTTAATGAGAATGTGCTTGCTTACAGCAACGTGCTATATGTTCTCAATGCCCGAATTGGGAACCTGTGTCAAAACTTTGTTAGGAATTATGTGATCCTTACTAGCTGGAAGTAAGGGAGATGGGGCATGAAGTTATTTCTAGGAGTTGGACACATACCAAGTTTAGCTCAGTTCTGGGCATCTTTGAAATACCTATACAAACTTGTTGCTACATAGTAACTTGCATCATTAATGAGAATGTGCTTGCTTACAGCAACGTGCTATATGTTCTGAATGCCCGAATTGGCAATCTGTGTCAAAACTTTGTTAGGAATTATGTGATCCTTACTAGCTGGAAGTAAGGGAGATGGGGCAGGAAGTTATTTCTAGGAGTTGGACACATACCAAGTTTAGCTCAGTTCTGGGCATCTTTGAAATACCTATACAAACTTGTTCCTACATAGTAACTTGCATCTTTGAATGAGAATCTGCTTGCTTACAGCAACGTGCTATATGTTCTGAATGCCCGAATTGGCAATCTGTGTCAAAACTTTCTTAGGAATTATGTGATCCTTACTAGCTGGAAGTAAGGGAGATGGGGCATGAAGTTATTTCTAGGAGTTGGACACATACCAAGTTTAGCTCAGTTCTGGGCATCTTTGAAATACCTATACAAACTTGTTCCTACATAGTAACTTGCATCTTTGAATGAGAATGTGCTTGCTTACAGCAACGTGCTATATGTTCTGAATGCCCGAATTGGGAATCTGTGTCAAAACTTTGTTAGGAATTATGTGATCCTTACTAGCTGGAAGTAAGGGAGATGGGGCATGAAGTTATTTCTAGGAGTTGGACACATACCAAGTTGAGCTCAGTTCTGGGCATCTTTGAAATACCTATACAAACTTGTTCCTACATAGTAACTTGTAACTTTGAATGAGAATGTGCTTGCTTACAGCAACGTGCTATATGTTCTGAATGCCCGAATTGGGAGTCTGTGTCAAAACTTTGTTAGGAATTATGTGATCCTTACTAGCTGGAAGTAAGGGAGATGGGGCATGAAGTTATTTCTAGGAGTTGGACACATACCAAGTTTAGCTCAGTTCTGGGCATCTTTGAAATACCTATACAAACTTGTTCCTACATAGTAACTTGCATCTTTAATGAGAATGTGCTTGCTTACAGCAACGTGCTATATGTTCTGAATGCCCGAATTGGGAACCTGTGTCAAAACTTTGTTAGGAATTATGTGATCCTTACTAGCTGGAAGTAAGGGAGATGGGGCATGAAGTTATTTCTAGGAGTTGGACACATACCAAGTTTAGCTCAGTTCTGGGCATCTTTGAAATACCTATACAAACTTGTTGCTACATAGTAACTTGCATCATTAATGAGAATGTGCTTGCTTACAGCAACGTGCTATATGTTCTGAATGCCCGAATTGGCAATCTGTGTCAAAACTTTGTTAGGAATTATGTGATCCTTACTAGCTGGAAGTAAGGGAGATGGGGCAGGAAGTTATTTCTAGGAGTTGGACACATACCAAGTTTAGCTCAGTTCTGGGCATCTTTGAAATACCTATACAAACTTGTTCCTACATAGTAACTTGCATCTTTGAATGAGAATCTGCTTGCTTACAGCAACGTGCTATATGTTCTGAATGCCCGAATTGGCAATCTGTGTCAAAACTTTCTTAGGAATTATGTGATCCTTACTAGCTGGAAGTAAGGGAGATGGGGCATGAAGTTATTTCTAGGAGTTGGACACATACCAAGTTTAGCTCAGTTCTGGGCATCTTTGAAATACCTATACAAACTTGTTCCTACATAGTAACTTGCATCTTTGAATGAGAATGTGCTTGCTTACAGCAACGTGCTATATGTTCTGAATGCCCGAATTGGGAATCTGTGTCAAAACTTTGTTAGGAATTATGTGATCCTTACTAGCTGGAAGTAAGGGAGATGGGGCATGAAGTTATTTCTAGGAGTTGGACACATACCAAGTTGAGCTCAGTTCTGGGCATCTTTGAAATACCTATACAAACTTGTTCCTACATAGTAACTTGTAACTTTGAATGAGAATGTGCTTGCTTACAGCAACGTGCTATATGTTCTGAATGCCCGAATTGGGAGTCTGTGTCAAAACTTTGTTAGGAATTATGTGATCCTTACTAGCTGGAAGTAAGGGAGATGGGGCATGAAGTTATTTCTAGGAGTTGGACACATACCAAGTTTAGCTCAGTTCTGGGCATCTTTGAAATACCTATACAAACTTGTTCCTACATAGTAACTTGCATCTTTGAATGAGAATCTGCTTGCTTACAGCAACGTGCTATATGTTCTGAATGCCCGAATTGGGAATCTGTGTCAAAACTTTGTTAGGAATTATGTGACCTTACTAGCTGATAGTAAGGGAGATGGGGCATGAAGTTATTTCTAGGAGTTGGACACATACCAAGTTTAGCTCAGTTCTGGGCATCTTTGAAATACCTATACAAACTTGTTCCTACATAGTAACTTGCAACTTTGAATGAGAATGTGCTTGCTTACAGCAACGTGCTATATGTTCTGAATGCCCGAATTGGGAATCTGTGTCAAAACTTTGTTAGGAATTATGTGATCCTTACTAGCTGGAAGTAAGGGAGATGTGGCATGAAGTTATTTCTAGGAGTTGGACACAATCCAAGTTTAGCTCAGTTCTGGGCATCTTTGAAATACCTATACAAACTTGTTCCTCCATAGTAACTTGCATCTTTGAATGAGAATCTGCTTGCTTACAGCAACGTGCTATATGTTCTGAATGCCCGAATTGGGAATCTGTGTCAAAACTTTGTTAGGAATTATGTGATCCTTACTAGCTGGAAGTAAGGGAGATGGGGCATGAAGTTATTTCTAGGAGTTGGACACATACCAAGTTTAGCTCAGTTCTGGGCATCTTTGAAATACCTATACAAACTTGTTCCTACATAGTAACTTGCAACTTTGAATGAGAATGTGCTTGCTTACAGCAACGTGCTATATGTTCTGAATGCCCGAATTGGGAATCTGTGTCAAAACTTTCTTAGGAATTATGTGATCCTTAAGAGCTGGAAGTAAGGGAGATGGGGCATGAAGTTATTTCTAGGAGTTGGACACATACCAAGTTTAGCTCAGTTCTGGGCATCTTTGAAATACCTATACAAACTTGTTCCTACCTAGTAACTTGCAACTTTGAATGAGAATGTGCTTGCTTGCAGCAACGTGCTATATGTTCTGAATGCCCGAATTGAGAATCTGTGTCAAAACTTTGTTAGGAATTATGTGATCCTTACTAGCTGGAAGTAAGGGAGATGGGGCATGAAGTTATTTCTAGGAGTTGGACACATACCAAGTTTAGCTCAGTTCTGGGCATCTTTGAAATACCTATACAAACTTGTTCCTACATAGTAACTTGCATCTTTGAATGAGAATGTGCTTGCTTACAACAACGTGCTATATGTTCTGAATGCCCGAATTGGCAATCTGTGTCAAAACTTTGATAGGAATTATGTGATCCTTATAGGCTGGAAGTAAGGGAGATGGGGCATGAAGTTATTTCTAGGAGTTGGACACATACCAAGTTTAGCTCAGTTCTGGGCATCTTTGAAATACCTATACAAACTTGTTCCTACCTAGTAACTTGCATCTTTAATGAGAATCTGCTTGCTTGCAGCAACGTGCTATATGTTCTGAATGCCCGATTTGGGAATCTGTGTAAAACTTTGTTAGGAATTATGTGATCCTTACTAGCTGGAAGTAAGGGAGATGGGGCATGAAGTTATTTCTAGGAGTTGGACACATACCAAGTTTAGCTCAGTTCTGGGCATCTTTGAAATACCTATACAAACTTGTTCCCACATAGTAACTTGCAACTTTGAATGAGAATGTGCTTGCTTACAGCAACGTGCTATATGTTCTGAATGCCCGAATTGGGAATCTGTGTCAAAACTTTGTTAGGAATTATGTGATCCTTACTAGCTGGAAGTAAGGGAGATGGGGCATGAAGTTATTTCTAGGAGTTGGACACATACCAAGTTTAGCTCAGTTCTGGGCATCTTTGAAATACCTATACAAACTTGTTCCTACATAGTAACTTGCATTTTTGAATGAGAATCTGCTTGCTTACAGCAACGTGCTATATGTTCTGAATGCCCGAATTGGGAATCTGTGTCAAAACTTTGTTAGGAATTATGTGATCCTTACTAGCTGGAAGTAAGGGAGATGGGGCATGAAGTTATTTCTAGGAGTTGGACACATACCAAGTTTAGCTCAGTTCTGGGCATCTTTGAAATACCTATACAAACTTGTTCCTACATAGTAACTTGCATCTTTGAATGAGAATGTGCTTGCTTACAGCAACGTGCTATATGTTCTGAATGCCCGAATTGGCAATCTGTGTCAAAACTTTGTTAGGAATTATGTGATCCTTACTAGCTGGAAGTAAGGGAGATGGGGCATGAAGTTATTTGTAGGAGTTGGACACATACCAAGTTTAGCTCAGTTCTGGGCATCTTTGAAATACCTATACAAACTTGTTCCTACATAGTAACTTGCATCTTTGAATGAGAATGTGCTTGCTTACAGCAACGTGCCTTATGTTCTGAAAGCCCGAATTGGCAATCTGTGTCAAAACTTTGTTAGGAATTATGTGATCCTTACTAGCTGGAAGTAAGGGAGATGGGGCATGAAGTTATTTCTAGGAGTTGGACACATACCAAGTTTAGCTCAGTTCTGGGCATCTTTGAAATACCTATACAAACTTGTTCCTACATAGTAACTTGCATCTTTAATGAGAATGTGCTTGCTTACAGCAACGTGCTATATGTTCTGAATGCCCGAATTGGGAATCTGTGTCAAAACTTTGTTAGGAATTATGTGATCCTTACTAGCTGGAAGTAAGGGAGATGGGGCATGAAGTTATTTCTAGGAGTTGGACACATACCAAGTTTAGCTCAGTTCTGGGCATCTTTGAAATACCTATACAAACTTGTTCCTACATAGTAACTTGCAACTTTGAATGAGAATCTGCTTGCTTACAGCAACGTGCTATATGTTCTGAATGCCCGAATTGGGAATCTGTGTCAAAACTTTGTTAGGAATTATGTGATCCTTACTAGCTGGAAGTAAGGGAGATGGGGCATGAAGTTATTTCTAGGAATTGGACACATACCAAGTTTAGCTCAGTTCTGGGCATCTTTGAAATACCTATACAAACTTGTTCCTACATAGTAACTTGCATCTTTGAATGAGAATGTGCTTGCTTACAGCAACGTGCTATATGTTCTGAATGCCCGAATTGGGAATCTGTGTCAAAACTTTGTTAGGAATTATGTGATCCTTACTAGCTGGAAGTAAGGGAGATGGGGCATGAAGTTATTTCTAGGAGTTGGACACATACGAAGTTTAGCTCAGTTCTGGGCATCTTTGAAATACCTATACAAACTTGTTCCTACATAGTAACTTGCATCTTTGAATGAGAATGTGCTTGCTTACAGCAACGTGCTATATGTTCTGAATGCCCGAATTGGCAATCTGTGTCAAAACTTTGTTAGGAATTATGTGATCCTTACTAGCTGGAAGTAAGGGAGATGGGGCATGAAGTTATTTCTAGGAGTTGGACACATACCAAGTTTAGCTCAGTTCTGGGCATCTTTGAAATACCTATACAAACTTGTTCCTACATAGTAACTTGCATCTTTGAATGAGAATGTGCTTGCTTACAGCAACGTGCTATATGTTCTGATTGCCCGAATTGGCAATCTGTGTCAAAACTTTGTTAGGAATTATGTGATCCTTACTAGCTGGAAGTAAGGGAGATGGGGCATGAAGTTATTTCTAGGAGTTGGACACATACCAAGTTTAGCTCAGTTCTGGGCATCTTTGAAATACCTATACAAACTTGTTCCTACATAGTAACTTGCATCTTTAATGAGAATCTGCTTGCTTACAGCAACGTGCTATATGTTCTGAATGCCCGAATTGGGAATCTGTGTCAAAACTTTGTTAGGAATTATGTGATCCTTACTAGCTGGAAGTAAGGGAGATGGGGCATGAAGTTATTTCTAGGAGTTGGACACATACCAAGTTTAGCTCAGTTCTGGGCATCTTTGAAATACCTATACAAACTTGTTCCTACATAGTAACTTGCAACTTTGAATGAGAATGTGCTTGCTTACAGCAACGTGCTATATGTTCTGAATGCCCGAATTGGCAATCTGTGTCAAAACTTTGTTAGGAATTATGTGATCCTTACTAGCTGGAAGTAAGGGAGATGGGGCATGAAGTTATTTCTAGGAGTTGGACACATACCAAGTTTAGCTGAGTTCTGGGCATCTTTGAAATACCTATACAAACTTGTTCCTACATAGTAACTTGCATCTTTGAATGAGAATCTGCTTGCTTACAGCAACGTGCTATATGTTCTGAATGCCCGAATTGGCAATCTGTGTCAAAACTTTGTTAGGAATTATGTGATCCTTACTAGCTGGAAGTAAGGGAGATGGGGCATGAAGTTATTTCTAGGAGTTGGACACATACCAAGTTTAGCTCAGTTCTGGGCATCTTTGAAATACCTATACAAACTTGTTCCTACATAGTAACTTTCATCTTTGAATGAGAATCTGCTTGCTTACAGCAACGTGCTATATGTTCTGAATGCCCGAATTGGGAATCTGTGTCAAAACTTTGTTAGGAATTATGTGATCCTTACTAGCTGGAAGTAAGGGAGATGGGGCATGAAGTTATTTCTAGGAGTTGGACACATACCAAGTTTAGCTCAGTTCTGGGCATCTTTGAAATACCTATACAAACTTGTTCCTACATAGTAACTTGCAACTTTGAATGACAATGTGCTTGCTTACAGCAACGTGCTATATGTTCTGAATGCCCGAATTGGGAATCTGTGTCAAAACTTTGTTAGGAATTATGTGATCCTTACTAGCTGGAAGTAAGGGAGATGGGGCATGAAGTTATTTCTAGGAGTTGGACACATACCAAGTTTAGCTCAGTTCTGGGCATCTTTGAAATACCTATACAAACTTGTTCCTACATAGTAACTTGCATCTTTGAATGAGAATGTGCTTGCTTACAGCAACGTGCTATATGTTCTGAATGCCCGAATTGGGAATCTGTGTCAAAACTTTGTTAGGAATTATGTGATCCTTACTAGCTGGAAGTAAGGGAGATGGGGCATGAAGTTATTTCTAGGAGTTGGACACATACCAAGTTTAGCTCAGTTCTGGGCATCTTTGAAATACCTATACAAACTTGTTCCTACATAGTAACTTGCATCTTTGAATGAGAATGTGCTTGCTTACAGCAACTTGTTATATGTTCTCAATGCCCGAATTGGGAATCTGTGTCAAAACTTTGTTAGGAATTATGTGATCCTTACTAGCTGGAAGTAAGCGAGATGGGGCATGAAGTTATTTCTAGGAGTTGGACACATACCAAGTTTAGCTCAGTTCTGGGCATCTTTGAAATACCTATACAAACTTGTTCCTACATAGTAACTTGCAACTTTGAATGAGAATGTGCTTGCTTACAGCAACGTGCTATATGTTCTGAATGCCCGAATTGGGAATCTGTGTCAAAACTTTGTTAGGAATTATGTGATCCTTACTAGCTGGAAGTAAGGGAGATGGGGCATGAAGTTATTTCTAGGAGTTGGACACATACCAAGTTTAGCTCAGTTCTGGGCATCTTTGAAATACCTATACAAATTGTTCCTACATAGTAACTTGCATCTTTGAATGAGAATCTGCTTGCTTACAGCAACGTGCTATATGTTCTGACTGCCCGAATTGGGAATCTGTGTCAAAACTTTGTTAGGAATTATGTGATCCTTACTAGCTGGAAGTAAGGGAGATGGGGCATGAAGTTATTTCTAGGAGTTGGACACATACCAAGTTTAGCTCAGTTCTGGGCATCTTTGAAATACCTATACAAACTTGTTCCTACATAGTAACTTGCAACTTTGAATGAGAATGTGCTTGCTTGCAGCAACGTGCTATATGTTCTGAATGCCCAATTTGGGAATCTGTGTCAAAACTTTGTTAGGAATTATGTGATCCTTACTAGCTGGAAGTAAGGGAGGTGGAGCATGAAGTTATTTCTAGGAGTTGGACACATACCAAGTTTAGCTGAGTTCTGGGCATCTTTGAAATACCTATACAAACTTGTTCCTACATAGTAACTTGCATCTTTGAATGAGAATCTGCTTGCTTACAGCAACGTGCTATATGTTCTGAATGCCCGAATTGGCAATCTGTGTCAAAACTTTGTTAGGAATTATGTGATCCTTACTAGCTGGAAGTAAGGGAGATGGGGCATGAAGTTATTTCTAGGAGTTGGACACATACCAAGTTTAGCTCAGTTCTGGGCATCTTTGAAATACCTATACAAACTTGTTCCTACATAGTAACTTTCATCTTTGAATGAGAATCTGCTTGCTTACAGCAACGTGCTATATGTTCTGAATGCCCGAATTGGGAATCTGTGTCAAAACTTTGTTAGGAATTATGTGATCCTTACTAGCTGGAAGTAAGGGAGATGGGGCATGAAGTTATTTCTAGGAGTTGGACACATACCAAGTTTAGCTCAGTTCTGGGCATCTTTGAAATACCTATACAAACTTGTTCCTACATAGTAACTTGCATCTTTGAATGAGAATGTGCTTGCTTACAGCAACGTGCTATATGTTCTGAATGCCCGAATTGGGAATCTGTGTCAAAACTTTGTTAGGAATTATGTGATCCTTACTAGCTGGAAGTAAGGGAGATGGGGCATGAAGTTATTTCTAGGATTTGGACACATACCAAGTTTAGCTCAGTTCTGGGCATCTTTGAAATACCTATACAAACTTGTTCCTACATAGTAACTTGCATCTTTGAATGAGAATGTGCTTGCTTACAGCAACGTGCTATATGTTCTCAATGCCCGAATTGGGAATCTGTGTCAAAACTTTGTTAGGAATTATGTGATCCTTACTAGCTGGAAGTAAGCGAGATGGGGCATGAAGTTATTTCTAGGAGTTGGACACATACCAAGTTTAGCTCAGTTCTGGGCATCTTTGAAATACCTATACAAACTTGTTCCTACATAGTAACTTGCAACTTTGAATGACAATGTGCTTGCTTACAGCAACGTGCTATATGTTCTGAATGCCCGAATTGGGAATCTGTGTCAAAACTTTGTTAGGAATTATGTGATCCTTACTAGCTGGAAGTAAGGGAGATGGGGCATGAAGTTATTTCTAGGAGTTGGACACATACCAAGTTTAGCTCAGTTCTGGGCATCTTTGAAATACCTATACAATTTGTTCCTACATAGTAACTTGCATCTTTGAATGAGAATCTGCTTGCTTACAGCAACGTGCTATATGTTCTGACTGCCCGAATTGGGAATCTGTGTCAAAACTTTCTTAGGAATTATGTGATCCTTACTAGCTGGAAGTAAGGGAGATGGGGCATGAAGTTATTTCTAGGAGTTGGACACATACCAAGTTTAGCTCAGTTCTGGGCATCTTTGAAATACCTATACAAACTTGTTCCTACATAGTAACTTGCAACTTTGATTGAGAATGTGCTTGCTTACAGCAACGTGCTATATGTTCTGAATGCCCTAATTGGGAATCTGTGTCAAAACTTTGTTAGGAATTATGTGATCCTTACTAGCTGGAAGTAAGGGAGATGGGGCATGAAGTTATTTCTAGGAGTTGGACACATACCAAGTTTAGCTCAGTTCTGGGCATCTTTGAAATACCTATACAAACTTGTTCCTACATAGTAACTTGCGTCTTTGAATGAGAATATGCTTGCTTACAGCAACGTGCTATATGTTCTGAATGCCCGAATTGGGAATCTGTGTCAAAACTTTGTTAGGAATTATGTGATCCTTACTAGCTGGAAGTAAGGGAGATGGGGCATGAAGTTATTTCTAGGAGTTGGACACATACCAAGTTTAGCTCAGTTCTGGGCATCTTTGAAATACCTATACAAACTTGTTCCTACATAGTAACTTGCAACTTTGAATGAAAATGTGCTTGCTTACAGCAACGTGCTATATGTTCTCAATGCCCGAATTGGGAATCTGTGTCAAAACTTTGTTAGGAATTATGTGATCCTTACTAGCTGGAAGTAAGCGAGATGGGGCATGAAGTTATTTCTAGGAGTTGGACACATACCAAGTTTAGCTCAGTTCTGGGCATCTTTGAAATACCTATACAAACTTGTTCCTACATAGTAACTTGCAACTTTGAATGAGAATCTGCTTGCTTACAGCAACGTGCTATATGTTCTGAATGCCCGAATTGGGAATCTGTGTCAAAACTTTGTTAGGAATTATGTGATCCTTACTAGCTGGAAGTAAGGGAGATGGGGCATGAAGTTATTTCTAGGAGTTGGACACATACCAAGTTTAGCTCAGTTCTGGGCATCTTTGAAATACCTATACAAACTTGTTCCTACATAGTAACTTGCATCTTTGAATGAGAATGTGCTTGCTTACAGCAACGTGCTATATGTTCTGAATGCCCGAATTGGCAATCTGTGTCAAATCTTTGTTAGGAATTATGTGATCCTTACTAGCTGGAAGTAAGGGAGATGGGGCATGAAGTTATTTCTAGAAGTTGGACACATACCAAGTTTAGCTCAGTTCTGTGCATCTTTGAAATACCTATACAAACTTGTTGCTACATAGTAACTTGCATCATTAATGAGAATGTGCTTGCTTACAGCAACGTGCTATATGTTCTGAATGCCCGAATTGGGAATCTGTGTCAAAACTTTGTTAGGAATTATGTGATCCTTACTAGCTGGAAGTAAGGGAGATGGGGCATGAAGTTATTTCTAGGAGTTGGACACATACCAAGTTTAGCTCAGTTCTGGGCATCTTTGAAATACCTATACAAACTTGTTCCTACATAGTAACTTGCAACTTTGAATGAGAATGTGCTTGCTTACAGCAACGTGCTATATGTTCTGAATGCCCGAATTGGAAATCTGTGTCAAAACTTTGTTAGGAATTATGTGATCCTTACTAGCTGGAAGTAAGGGAGATGGGGCATGAAGTTATTTCTAGGAGTTGGACACATACCAAGTTTAGCTCAGTTCTGGGCATCTTTGAAATACCTATACAAACTTGTTCCTACATAGTAACTTGCATCTTTGAATGAGAATCTGCTTGCTTACAGCAACGTGCTATATGTTCTGAATGCCCGAATTGGGAATCTGTGTCAAAACTTTGTTAGGAATTATGTGATCCTTACTAGCTGGAAGTAAGGGAGATGGGGCATGAAGTTATTTCTAGGAGTTGGACACATACCAAGTTTAGCTCAGTTCTGGGCATCTTTGAAATACCTATACAAACTTGTTCCTACATAGTAACTTGCATCTTTGAATGAGAATGTGCTTGCTTACAGCAACGTGCTATATGTTCTGAATGCCCGAATTGGGAATCTGTGTGAAAACTTTGTTAGGAATTATGTGATCCTTACTAGCTGGAAGTAAGGGAGATGGGGCATGAAGTTATTTCCAGGAGTTGGACACATACCAAGTTTAGCTCAGTTCTGGGCATCTTTGAAATACCTATACAAACTTGTTCCTACATAGTAACTTGCATCTTTGAATGAGAATGTGCTTGCTTACAGCAACGTGCTATATGTTCTGATTGCCCGAATTGGCAATCTGTGTCAAAACTTTGTTAGGAATTATGTGATCCTTACTAGCTGGAAGTAAGGGAGATGGGGCATGAAGTTATTTCTAGGAGTTGGACACATACCAAGTTTAGCTCAGTTCTGGGCATCTTTGAAATACCTATACAAACTTGTTCCTACATAGTAACTTGCATCTTTAATGAGAATCTGCTTGCTTACAGCAACGTGCTATATGTTCTGAATGCCCGAATTGGGAATCTGTGTCAAAACTTTGTTAGGAATTATGTGATCCTTACTAGCTGGAAGTAAGGGAGATGGGGCATGAAGTTATTTCTAGGTTTTGGACACATACCAAGTTTAGCTCAGTTCTGGGCATCTTTGAAATACCTATACAAACTTGTTCCTACATAGTAACTTGCAACTTTGAATGAGAATGTGCTTGCTTACAGCAACGTGCTATATGTTCTGAATGCCCGAATTGGCAATCTGTGTCAAAACTTTGTTAGGAATTATGTGATCCTTACTAGCTGGAAGTAAGGGAGATGGGGCATGAAGTTATTTCTAGGAGTTGGACACATACCAAGTTTAGCTCAGTTCTGGGCATCTTTGAAATACCTATACAAACTTGTTCCTACATAGTAACTTGCAACTTTGAATGAGAATGTGCTTGCTTGCAGCAACGTGCTATATGTTCTGAATGCCCAATTTGGGAATCTGTGTCAAAACTTTGTTAGGAATTATGTGATCCTTACTAGCTGGAAGTAAGGGAGGTGGAGCATGAAGTTATTTCTAGGAGTTGGACACATACCAAGTTTAGCTGAGTTCTGGGCATCTTTGAAATACCTATACAAACTTGTTCCTACATAGTAACTTGCATCTTTGAATGAGAATCTGCTTGCTTACAGCAACGTGCTATATGTTCTGAATGCCCGAATTGGCAATCTGTGTCAAAACTTTGTTAGGAATTATGTGATCCTTACTAGCTGGACGTAAGGGAGATGGGGCATGAAGTTATTTCTAGGAGTTGGACACATACCAAGTTTAGCTCAGTTCTGGGCATCTTTGAAATACCTATACAAACTTGTTCCTACATAGTAACTTGCATCTTTGAATGAGAATCTGCTTGCTTACAGCAACGTGCTATATGTTCTGAATGCCCGAATTGGGAATCTGTGTCAAAACTTTGTTAGGAATTATGTGATCCTTACTAGCTGCAAGTAAGGGAGATGGGGCATGAAGTTATTTCTAGGAGTTGGACACATACCAAGTTTAGCTCAGTTCTGGGCATCTTTGAAATACCTATACAAACTTGTTCCTACATAGTAACTTGCATCTTTAATGAGAATCTGCTTACTTACAGCAACGTGCTATATGTTCTGAATGCCCGAATTGGGAATCTGTGTCAAAACTTTGTTAGGAATTATGTGATCCTTACTAGCTGGAAGTAAGGAAGATGGGGCATGAAGTTATTTCTAGGAGTTGGACACATACCAAGTTTAGCTCAGTTCTGGGCATCTTTGAAATACCTATACAAACTTGTTCCTACATAGTAACTTGCAACTTTGAATGAGAATGTGCTTGCTTGCAGCAACGTGCTATATGTTCTGAATGCCCAATTTGGGAATCTGTGTCAAAACTTTGTTAGGAATTTTGTGATCCTTACTAGCTGGAAGTAAGGGAGGTGGAGCATGAAGTTATTTCTAGGAGTTGGACACATACCAAGTTTAGCTGAGTTCTGGGCATCTTTGAAATACCTATACAAACTTGTTCCTACATAGTAACTTGCATCTTTGAATGAGAATCTGCTTGCTTACAGCAACGTGCTATATGTTCTGAATGTCCGAATTGGCAATCTGTGTCAAAACTTTGTTAGGAATTATGTGATCCTTACTAGCTGGAAGTAAGGGAGATGGGGCATGAAGTTATTTCTAGGAGTTGGACACATACCAAGTTTAGCTCAGTTCTGGGCATCTTTGAAATACCTATACAAACTTGTTCCTACATAGTAACTTGCATCTTTGAATGAGAATCTGCTTGCTTACAGCAACGTGCTATATGTTCTGAATGCCCGAATTGGGAATCTGTGTCAAAACTTTGTTAGGAGTTATGTGATCCTTACTAGCTGGAAGTAAGGGAGATGGGGCATGAAGTTATTTCTAGGAGTTGGACACATACCAAGTTTAGCTCAGTTCTGGGCATCTTTGAAATACCTATACAAACTTGTTCCTACATAGTAACTTGCAACTTTGAATGAGAATGTGCTTGCTTGCAGCAACGTGCTATATGTTCTGAATGCCCAATTTGGGAATCTGTGTCAAAACTTTGTTAGGAATTATGTGATCCTTACTAGCTGGAAGTAAGGGAGGTGGAGCATGAAGTTATTTCTAGGAGTTGGACACATACCAAGTTTAGCTGAGTTCTGGGCATCTTTGAAATACCTATACAAACTTGTTCCTACATAGTAACTTGCATCTTTGAATGAGAATCTGCTTGCTTACAGCAACGTGCTATATGTTCTGAATGCCCGAATTGGCAATCTGTGTCAAAACTTTGTTAGGAATTATGTGATCCTTACTAGCTGGACGTAAGGGAGATGGGGCATGAAGTTATTTCTAGGAGTTGGACACATACCAAGTTTAGCTCAGTTCTGGGCATCTTTGAAATACCTATACAAACTTGTTCCTACATAGTAACTTGCATCTTTGAATGAGAATCTGCTTGCTTACAGCAACGTGCTATATGTTCTGAATGCCCGAATTGGGAATCTGTGTCAAAACTTTGTTAGGAATTATGTGATCCTTACTAGCTGCAAGTAAGGGAGATGGGGCATGAAGTTATTTCTAGGAGTTGGACACATACCAAGTTTAGCTCAGTTCTGGGCATCTTTGAAATACCTATACAAACTTGTTCCTACATAGTAACTTGCAACTTTGAATGAGAATGTGCTTGCTTACAGCAACGTGCTATATGTTCTGAATGCCCGAATTGGGAATCTGTGTCAAAACTTTGTTAGGAATTATGTGATCCTTACTAGGTGGAAGTAAGGGAGATGGGGCATGAAGTTATTTCTAGGAGTTGGACACATACCAAGTTTAGCTCAGTTCTGGGCATCTTTGAAATACCTATACAAACTTGTTCCTACATAGTAACTTGCAACTTTGAATGAGAATGTGCTTGCTTACAGCAACGTGCTATATGTTCTGAATGCCCGAATTGGGAATCTGTGTCAAAACTTTGTTAGGAATTATGTGATCCTTACTAGCTGGAAGTAAGGGAGATGGGGCATGAAGTTATTTCTAGGAGTTGGACACATACCAAGTTTAGCTCAGTTCTGGGCATCTTTGAAATACCTATACAAACTTGTTCCTACATAGTAACTTGCAACTTTGAATGAGAATGTGCTTGCTTACAGCAACGTGCTATATGTTCTGAATGCCCGAATTGGGAATCTGTGTCAAAACTTTGTTAGGAATTATGTGATCCTTACTAGCTGGAAGTAAGGGAGATGGGGCATGAAGTTATTTCTAGGAGTTGGACACATACCAAGTTTAGCTCAGTTCTGGGCATCTTTGAAATACCTATACAAACTTGTTCCTACATAGTAACTTGCATCTTTGAATGAGAATGTGCTTGCTTACAGCAACGTGCTATATGTTCTCAATGCCCGAATTGGGAATCTGTGTCAAAACTTTGTTAGGAATTATGTGATCCTTACTAGCTGGAAGTAAGCGAGATGGGGCATGAAGTTATTTCTAGGAGTTGGACACAATCCAAGTTTAGCTCAGTTCTGGGCATCTTTGAAATACCTATACAAACTTGTTCCTACATAGTAACTTGCAACTTTGAATGAGAATGTGCTTGCTTACAGCAACGTGCTATATGTTCTGAATGCCCGAATTGGGAATCTGTGTCAAAACTTTGTTAGGAATTATGTGATCCTTACTAGCTGGAAGTAAGGGAGATGGGGCATGAAGTTATTTCTAGGAGTTGGACACATACCAAGTTTAGCTTAGTTCTGGGCATCTTTGAAATACCTATACAAATTGTTCCTACATAGTAACTTGCATCTTTGAATGAGAATCTGCTTGCTTACAGCAACGTGCTATATGTTCTGAATGCCCGAATTGGGAATCTGTGTCAAAACTTTGTTAGGAATTATGTGATCCTTACTAGCTGGAAGTAAGGGAGATGGGGCATGAAGTTATTTCTAGGAGTTGGACACATACCAAGTTTAGCTCAGTTCTGGGCATCTTTGAAATACCTATACAAACTTGTTCCTACATAGTAACTTGCAACTTTGATTGAGAATGTGCTTGCTTACAGCAACGTGCTATATGTTCTGAATGCCCTAATTGGGAATCTGTGTCAAAACTTTGTTAGGAATTATGTGATCCTTACTAGCTGGAAGTAAGGGAGATGGGGCATGAAGTTATTTCTAGGAGTTGGACACATACCAAGTTTAGCTCAGTTCTGGGCATCTTTGAAATACCTATACAAACTTGTTCCTACATAGTAACTTGCGTCTTTGAATGAGAATGTGCTTGCTTACAGCAACGTGCTATATGTTCTGAATGCCCGAATTGGGAATCTGTGTCAAAACTTTGTTAGGAATTATGTGATCCTTACTAGCTGGAAGTAAGGGAGATGGGGCATGAAGTTATTTCTAGGAGTTGGACACATACCAAGTTTAGCTCAGTTCTGGGCATCTTTGAAATACCTATACAAACTTGTTCCTACATAGTAACTTGCAACTTTGAATGAAAATGTGCTTGCTTACAGCAACGTGCTATATGTTCTGAATGCCCGAATTGGCAATCTGTGTCAAAACTTTCTTAGGAATTATGTGATCCTTACTAGCTGGAAGTAAGGGAGATGGGGCATGAAGTTATTTCTAGGAGTTGGACACATACCAAGTTTAGCTCAGTTCTGGACATCTTTGAAATACCTATACAAACTTGTTCCTACATAGTAACTTGCATCTTTGAATGAGAATCTGCTTGCTTACAGCAACGTGCTATATGTTCTGAATGCCCGAATTGGGAATCTGTGTCAAAACTTTGTTAGGAATTATGTGATCCTTACTAGCTGGAAGTAAGGGAGATGGGGCATGAAGTTATTTCTAGGAGTTGGACACATACCAAGTTTAGCTCAGTTCTGGGCATCTTTGAAATACCTATACAAACTTGTTCCTACATAGTAACTTGCATCTTTAATGAGAATCTGCTTGCTTACAGCAACGTGCTATATGTTCTGAATGCCCGAATTGGGAATCTGTGTCAAAACTTTGTTAGGAATTATGTGATCCTTACTAGCTGGAAGTAAGGGAGATGGGGCATGAATTTATTTCTAGGAGTTGGACACATACCAAGTTTAGCTCAGTTCTGGGCTTCTTTGAAATACCTATACAAACTTGTTCCTACATAGTAACTTGCATCTTTGAATGAGAATGTGCTTGCTTACAGCAACGTGCTATATGTTCTGAATGCCCGAATTGGGAATCTGTGTCAAAACTTTGTTAGGAATTATGTGATCCTTACTAGCTGGAAGTAAGGGAGATGGGGCATGAAGTTATTTCTAGGAGTTGGACACATACCAAGTTTAGCTCAGTTCTGGGCATCTTTGAAATACCTATACAAACTTGTTCCTACATAGTAACTTGCATCTTTAATGAGAATGTGCTTGCTTACAGCAACGTGCAATATGTTCTGAATGCCCGAATTGGGAACTGTGTCAAAACTTTGTTAGGAATTATGTGATCCTTACTAGCTGGAAGTAAGGGAGATGGGGCATGAAGTTATTTCTAGGAGTTGGACACATACCAAGTTTAGCTCAGTTCTGGGCATCTTTGAAATACCTATACAAACTTGTTGCTACATAGTAACTTGCATCATTAATGAGAATGTGCTTGCTTACAGCAACGTGCTATATGTTCTGAATGCCCGAATTGGGAATCTGTGTCAAAACTTTGTTAGGAATTATGTGATCCTTACTAGCTGCAAGTAAGGGAGATGGGGCATGAAGTTATTTCTAGGAGTTGGACACATACCAAGTTTAGCTCAGTTCTGGGCATCTTTGAAATACCTATACAAACTTGTTCCTACATAGTAACTTGCAACTTTGAATGAGAATGTGCTTGCTTACAGCAACGTGCTATATGTTCTGAATGCCCGAATTGGGAATCTGTGTCAAAACTTTGTTAGGAATTATGTGATCCTTACTAGGTGGAAGTAAGGGAGATGGGGCATGAAGTTATTTCTAGGAGTTGGACACATACCAAGTTTAGCTCAGTTCTGGGCATCTTTGAAATACCTATACAAACTTGTTCCTACATAGTAACTTGCCACTTTGAATGAGAATGTGCTTGCTTACAGCAACGTGCTATATGTTCTGAATGCCCGAATTGGGAGTCTGTGTCAAAACTTTGTTAGGAATTATGTGATCCTTACTAGCTGGAAGTAAGGGAGATGGGGCATGAAGTTATTTCTAGGAGTTGGACACATACCAAGTTTAGCTCAGTTCTGGGCATCTTTGAAATACCTATACAAACTTGTTCCTACATAGTAACTTGCATCTTTGAATGAGAATGTGCTTGCTTACAGCAACGTGCTATATGTTCTCAATGCCCGAATTGGGAATCTGTGTCAAAACTTTGTTAGGAATTATGTGATCCTTACTAGCTGGAAGTAAGCGAGATGGGGCATGAAGTTATTTCTAGGAGTTGGACACATACCAAGTTTAGCTCAGTTCTGGGCATCTTTGAAATACCTATACAAACTTGTTCCTACATAGTAACTTGCAACTTTGAATGAGAATGTGCTTGCTTACAGCAACGTGCTATATGTTCTGAATGCCCGAATTGGGAATCTGTGTCAAAACTTTGTTAGGAATTATGTGATCCTTACTAGCTGGAAGTAAGGCAGATGGGGCATGAAGTTATTTCTAGGAGTTGGACACATACCAAGTTTAGCTCAGTTCTGGGCATCTTTGAAATACCTATACAAACTTGTTCCTACATAGTAACTTGCATCTTTGAATGAGAATGGGCTTGCTTACAGCAACGTGCTATATGTTCTGATTGCCCGAATTGGCAATCTGTGTCAAAACTTTGTTAGGAATTATGTGATCCTTACTAGCTGGAAGTAAGGGAGATGGGGCATGAAGTTATTTCTAGGAGTTGGACACATACCAAGTTTAGCTCAGTTCTGGGCATCTTTGAAATACCTATACAAACTTGTTCCTACATAGTAACTTGCATCTTTAATGAGAATCTGCTTACTTACAGCAACGTGCTATATGTTCTGAATGCCCGAATTGGGAATCTGTGTCAAAACTTTGTTAGGAATTATGTGATCCTTACTAGCTGGAAGTAAGGAAGATGGGGCATGAAGTTATTTCTAGGAGTTGGACACATACCAAGTTTAGCTCAGTTCTGGGCATCTTTGAAATACCTATACAAACTTGTTCCTACATAGTAACTTGCAACTTTGAATGAGAATGTGCTTGCTTGCAGCAACGTGCTATATGTTCTGAATGCCCAATTTGGGAATCTGTGTCAAAACTTTGTTAGGAATTTTGTGATCCTTACTAGCTGGAAGTAAGGGAGGTGGAGCATGAAGTTATTTCTAGGAGTTGGACACATACCAAGTTTAGCTGAGTTCTGGGCATCTTTGAAATACCTATACAAACTTGTTCCTACATAGTAACTTGCATCTTTGAATGAGAATCTGCTTGCTTACAGCAACGTGCTATATGTTCTGAATGTCCGAATTGGCAATCTGTGTCAAAACTTTGTTAGGAATTATGTGATCCTTACTAGCTGGAAGTAAGGGAGATGGGGCATGAAGTTATTTCTAGGAGTTGGACACATACCAAGTTTAGCTCAGTTCTGGGCATCTTTGAAATACCTATACAAACTTGTTCCTACATAGTAACTTGCATCTTTGAATGAGAATCTGCTTGCTTACAGCAACGTGCTATATGTTCTGAATGCCCGAATTGGGAATCTGTGTCAAAACTTTGTTAGGAGTTATGTGATCCTTACTAGCTGGAAGTAAGGGAGATGGGGCATGAAGTTATTTCTAGGAGTTGGACACATACCAAGTTTAGCTCAGTTCTGGGCATCTTTGAAATACCTATACAAACTTGTTCCTACATAGTAACTTGCAACTTTGAATGAGAATGTGCTTGCTTGCAGCAACGTGCTATATGTTCTGAATGCCCAATTTGGGAATCTGTGTCAAAACTTTGTTAGGAATTATGTGATCCTTACTAGCTGGAAGTAAGGGAGGTGGAGCATGAAGTTATTTCTAGGAGTTGGACACATACCAAGTTTAGCTGAGTTCTGGGCATCTTTGAAATACCTATACAAACTTGTTCCTACATAGTAACTTGCATCTTTGAATGAGAATCTGCTTGCTTACAGCAACGTGCTATATGTTCTGAATGCCCGAATTGGCAATCTGTGTCAAAACTTTGTTAGGAATTATGTGATCCTTACTAGCTGGACGTAAGGGAGATGGGGCATGAAGTTATTTCTAGGAGTTGGACACATACCAAGTTTAGCTCAGTTCTGGGCATCTTTGAAATACCTATACAAACTTGTTCCTACATAGTAACTTGCATCTTTGAATGAGAATCTGCTTGCTTACAGCAACGTGCTATATGTTCTGAATGCCCGAATTGGGAATCTGTGTCAAAACTTTGTTAGGAATTATGTGATCCTTACTAGCTGCAAGTAAGGGAGATGGGGCATGAAGTTATTTCTAGGAGTTGGACACATACCAAGTTTAGCTCAGTTCTGGGCATCTTTGAAATACCTATACAAACTTGTTCCTACATAGTAACTTGCAACTTTGAATGAGAATGTGCTTGCTTACAGCAACGTGCTATATGTTCTGAATGCCCGAATTGGGAATCTGTGTCAAAACTTTGTTAGGAATTATGTGATCCTTACTAGGTGGAAGTAAGGGAGATGGGGCATGAAGTTATTTCTAGGAGTTGGACACATACCAAGTTTAGCTCAGTTCTGGGCATCTTTGAAATACCTATACAAACTTGTTCCTACATAGTAACTTGCAACTTTGAATGAGAATGTGCTTGCTTACAGCAACGTGCTATATGTTCTGAATGCCCGAATTGGGAATCTGTGTCAAAACTTTGTTAGGAATTATGTGATCCTTACTAGCTGGAAGTAAGGGAGATGGGGCATGAAGTTATTTCTAGGAGTTGGACACATACCAAGTTTAGCTCAGTTCTGGGCATCTTTGAAATACCTATACAAACTTGTTCCTACATAGTAACTTGCAACTTTGAATGAGAATGTGCTTGCTTACAGCAACGTGCTATATGTTCTGAATGCCCGAATTGGGAATCTGTGTCAAAACTTTGTTAGGAATTATGTGATCCTTACTAGCTGGAAGTAAGGGAGATGGGGCATGAAGTTATTTCTAGGAGTTGGACACATACCAAGTTTAGCTCAGTTCTGGGCATCTTTGAAATACCTATACAAACTTGTTCCTACATAGTAACTTGCATCTTTGAATGAGAATGTGCTTGCTTACAGCAACGTGCTATATGTTCTCAATGCCCGAATTGGGAATCTGTGTCAAAACTTTGTTAGGAATTATGTGATCCTTACTAGCTGGAAGTAAGCGAGATGGGGCATGAAGTTATTTCTAGGAGTTGGACACAATCCAAGTTTAGCTCAGTTCTGGGCATCTTTGAAATACCTATACAAACTTGTTCCTACATAGTAACTTGCAACTTTGAATGAGAATGTGCTTGCTTACAGCAACGTGCTATATGTTCTGAATGCCCGAATTGGGAATCTGTGTCAAAACTTTGTTAGGAATTATGTGATCCTTACTAGCTGGAAGTAAGGGAGATGGGGCATGAAGTTATTTCTAGGAGTTGGACACATACCAAGTTTAGCTTAGTTCTGGGCATCTTTGAAATACCTATACAAATTGTTCCTACATAGTAACTTGCATCTTTGAATGAGAATCTGCTTGCTTACAGCAACGTGCTATATGTTCTGAATGCCCGAATTGGGAATCTGTGTCAAAACTTTGTTAGGAATTATGTGATCCTTACTAGCTGGAAGTAAGGGAGATGGGGCATGAAGTTATTTCTAGGAGTTGGACACATACCAAGTTTAGCTCAGTTCTGGGCATCTTTGAAATACCTATACAAACTTGTTCCTACATAGTAACTTGCAACTTTGATTGAGAATGTGCTTGCTTACAGCAACGTGCTATATGTTCTGAATGCCCTAATTGGGAATCTGTGTCAAAACTTTGTTAGGAATTATGTGATCCTTACTAGCTGGAAGTAAGGGAGATGGGGCATGAAGTTATTTCTAGGAGTTGGACACATACCAAGTTTAGCTCAGTTCTGGGCATCTTTGAAATACCTATACAAACTTGTTCCTACATAGTAACTTGCGTCTTTGAATGAGAATGTGCTTGCTTACAGCAACGTGCTATATGTTCTGAATGCCCGAATTGGGAATCTGTGTCAAAACTTTGTTAGGAATTATGTGATCCTTACTAGCTGGAAGTAAGGGAGATGGGGCATGAAGTTATTTCTAGGAGTTGGACACATACCAAGTTTAGCTCAGTTCTGGGCATCTTTGAAATACCTATACAAACTTGTTCCTACATAGTAACTTGCAACTTTGAATGAAAATGTGCTTGCTTACAGCAACGTGCTATATGTTCTGAATGCCCGAATTGGCAATCTGTGTCAAAACTTTCTTAGGAATTATGTGATCCTTACTAGCTGGAAGTAAGGGAGATGGGGCATGAAGTTATTTCTAGGAGTTGGACACATACCAAGTTTAGCTCAGTTCTGGACATCTTTGAAATACCTATACAAACTTGTTCCTACATAGTAACTTGCATCTTTGAATGAGAATCTGCTTGCTTACAGCAACGTGCTATATGTTCTGAATGCCCGAATTGGGAATCTGTGTCAAAACTTTGTTAGGAATTATGTGATCCTTACTAGCTGGAAGTAAGGGAGATGGGGCATGAAGTTATTTCTAGGAGTTGGACACATACCAAGTTTAGCTCAGTTCTGGGCATCTTTGAAATACCTATACAAACTTGTTCCTACATAGTAACTTGCATCTTTAATGAGAATCTGCTTGCTTACAGCAACGTGCTATATGTTCTGAATGCCCGAATTGGGAATCTGTGTCAAAACTTTGTTAGGAATTATGTGATCCTTACTAGCTGGAAGTAAGGGAGATGGGGCATGAATTTATTTCTAGGAGTTGGACACATACCAAGTTTAGCTCAGTTCTGGGCTTCTTTGAAATACCTATACAAACTTGTTCCTACATAGTAACTTGCATCTTTGAATGAGAATGTGCTTGCTTACAGCAACGTGCTATATGTTCTGAATGCCCGAATTGGGAATCTGTGTCAAAACTTTGTTAGGAATTATGTGATCCTTACTAGCTGGAAGTAAGGGAGATGGGGCATGAAGTTATTTCTAGGAGTTGGACACATACCAAGTTTAGCTCAGTTCTGGGCATCTTTGAAATACCTATACAAACTTGTTCCTACATAGTAACTTGCATCTTTAATGAGAATGTGCTTGCTTACAGCAACGTGCAATATGTTCTGAATGCCCGAATTGGGAACTGTGTCAAAACTTTGTTAGGAATTATGTGATCCTTACTAGCTGGAAGTAAGGGAGATGGGGCATGAAGTTATTTCTAGGAGTTGGACACATACCAAGTTTAGCTCAGTTCTGGGCATCTTTGAAATACCTATACAAACTTGTTGCTACATAGTAACTTGCATCATTAATGAGAATGTGCTTGCTTACAGCAACGTGCTATATGTTCTGAATGCCCGAATTGGGAATCTGTGTCAAAACTTTGTTAGGAATTATGTGATCCTTACTAGCTGGAAGTAAGGGAGATGGGGCATGAAGTTATTTCTAGGAGTTGGACACATACCAAGTTTAGCTCAGTTCTGGGCATCTTTGAAATACCTATACAAACTTGTTCCTACATAGTAACTTGCAACTTTGAATGAGAATGTGCTTGCTTACAGCAACGTGCTATATGTTCTGAATGCCCGAATTGGGAATCTGTGTCAAAACTTTGTTAGGAATTATGTGATCCTTACTAGCTGGAAGTAAGGGAGATGGGGCATGAAGTTATTTCTAGGAGTTGGACACATACCAAGTTTAGCTCAGTTCTGGGCATCTTTGAAATACCTATACAAACTTGTTCCTACATAGTAACTTGCATCTTTGAATGAGAATCTGCTTGCTTACAGCAACGTGCTATATGTTCTCAATGCCCGAATTGGGAACCTGTGTCAAAACTTTGTTAGGAATTATGTGATCCTTACTAGCTGGAAGTAAGGGAGATGGGGCATGAAGTTATTTCTAGGAGTTGGACACATACCAAGTTTAGCTCAGTTCTGGGCATCTTTGAAATACCTATACAAACTTGTTCCTACATAGTAACTTGCATCTTTGAATGAGAATCTGCTTGCTTACAGCAACGTGCTATATGTTCTCAATGCCCGAATTGGGAACCTGTGTCAAAACTTTGTTAGGAATTATGTGATCCTTACTAGCTGGAAGTAAGGGAGATGGGGCATGAAGTTATTTCTAGGAGTTGGACACATACCAAGTTTAGCTCAGTTCTGGGCATCTTTGAAATACCTATACAAACTTGTTCCTACATAGTAACTTGCATCTTTAATGAGAATGTGCTTGCTTACAGCAACGTGCTATATGTTCTGAATGCCCGAATTGGGAACCTGTGTCAAAACTTTGTTAGGAATTATGTGATCCTTACTAGCTGGAAGTAAGGGAGATGGGGCATGAAGTTATTTCTAGGAGTTGGACACATACCAAGTTTAGCTCAGTTCTGGGCATCTTTGAAATACCTATACAAACATGTTCCTACATAGTAACTTGCAACTTTGAATGAGAATGTGCTTGCTTACAGCAACGTGCTATATGTTCTGAATGCCCGAATTGGGAATCTGTGTCAAAACGTTGTTAGGAATTATGTGATCCTTACTAGCTGGAAGTAAGGGAGATGGGGCATGAAGTTTTTTCTAGGAGTTGGACACATACCAAGTTTAGCTCAGTTCTGGGCATCTTTGAAATACCTATACAAACTTGTTCCTACATAGTAACTTGCGTCTTTGAATGAGAATCTGCTTGCTTACAGCAACGTGCTATATGTTCTGAATGCCCGAATTGGGAATCTGTGTCAAAACTTTGTTAGGAATTATGTGATCCTTACTAGCTGGAAGTAAGGCAGATGGGGCATGAAGTTATTTCTAGGAGTTGGACACATACCAAGTTTAGCTCAGTTCTGGGCATCTTTGAAATACCTATACAAACTTGTTCCTACATAGTAACTTGCAACTTTGAATGAAAATGTGCTTGCTTACAGCAACGTGCTATATGTTCTGAATGCCCGAATTGGCAATCTGTGTCAAAACTTTCTTAGGAATTATGTGATCCTTACTAGCTGGAAGTAAGGGAGATGGGGCATGAAGTTATTTCTAGGAGTTGGACACATACCAAGTTTAGCTCAGTTCTGGGCATCTTTGAAATACCTATACAAACTTGTTCCTACATAGTAACTTGCATCTTTGAATGAGAATCTGCTTGCTTACAGCAACGTGCTATATGTTCTGAATGCCCGAATTGGGAATCTGTGTCAAAACTTTGTTAGGAATTATGTGATCCTTACTAGCTGGAAGTAAGGGAGATGGGGCATGAAGTTATTTCTAGGAGTTGGACACATACCAAGTTTAGCTCAGTTCTGGGCATCTTTGAAATACCTATACAAACTTGTTCCTACATAGTAACTTGCATCTTTGAATGAGAATGTGCTTGCTTACAGCAACGTGCTATATGTTCTGATTGCCCGAATTGGCAATCTGTGTCAAAACTTTGTTAGGAATTATGTGATCCTTACTAGCTGGAAGTAAGTGAGATGGGGCATGAAGTTATTTCTAGGAGTTGGACACATACCAAGTTTAGCTCAGTTCTGGGCATCTTTGAAATACCTATACAAACTTGTTCCTACATAGTAACTTGCATCTTTAATGAGAATCTCCTTACTTACAGCAACGTGCTATATGTTCTGAATGCCCGAATTGGGAATCTGTGTCAAAACTTTGTTAGGAATTATGTGATCCTTACTAGCTGGAAGTAAGGGAGATGGGGCATGAAGTTATTTCTAGGAGTTGGACACATACCAAGTTTAGCTCAGTTCTGGGCATCTTTGAAATACCTATACAAACTTGTTCCTACATAGTAACTTGCAACTTTGAATGAGAATGTGCTTGCTTGCAGCAACGTGCTATATGTTCTGAATGCCCAATTTGGGAATCTGTGTCAAAACTTTGTTAGGAATTATGTGATCCTTACTAGCTGGAAGTAAGGGAGGTGGAGCATGAAGTTATTTCTAGGAGTTGGACACATACCAAGTTTAGCTGAGTTCTGGGCATCTTTGAAATACCTATACAAACTTGTTCCTACATAGTAACTTGCATCTTTGAATGAGAATCTGCTTGCTTACAGCAACGTGCTATATGTTCTGAATGCCCGAATTGGCAATCTGTGTCAAAACTTTGTTAGGAATTATGTGATCCTTACTAGCTGGAAGTAAGGGAGATGGGGCATGAAGTTATTTCTAGGAGTTGGACACATACCAAGTTTAGCTCAGTTCTGGGCATCTTTGAAATACCTATACAAACTTGTTCCTACATAGTAACTTGCATCTTTGAATGAGAATCTGCTTGCTTACAGCAACGTGCTATATGTTCTGAATGCCCGAATTGGGAATCTGTGTCAAAACTTTGTTAGGAATTATGTGATCCTTACTAGCTGGAAGTAAGGGAGATGGGGCATGAAGTTATTTCTAGGAGTTGGACACATACCAAGTTTAGCTCAGTTCTGGGCATCTTTGAAATACCTATACAAACTTGTTCCTACATAGTAACTTGCAACTTTGAATGAGAATGTGCTTGCTTACAGCAACGTGCTATATGTTCTGAATGCCCGAATTGGGAATCTGTGTCAAAACTTTGTTAGGAATTATGTGATCCTTACTAGCTGGAAGTAAGGGAGATGGGGCATGAAGTTATTTCTAGGAGTTGGACACATACCAAGTTTAGCTCAGTTCTGGGCATCTTTGAAATACCTATACAAACTTGTTCCTACATAGTAACTTGCATCTTTGAATGAGAATGTGCTTGCTTACAGCAACGTGCTATATGTTCTCAATGCCCGAATTGGGAATCTGTGTCAAAACTTTGTTAGGAATTATGTGATCCTTACTAGCTGGAAGTAAGCGAGATGGGGCATGAAGTTATTTCTAGGAGTTGGACACATACCAAGTTTAGCTCAGTTCTGGGCATCTTTGAAATACCTATACAAACTTGTTCCTACATAGTAACTTGCAACTTTGAATGAGAATGTGCTTGCTTACAGCAACGTGCTATATGTTCTGAATGCCCGAATTGGGAATCTGTGTCAAAACTTTGTTAGGAATTATGTGATCCTTACTAGCTGGAAGTAAGGGAGATGGGGCATGAAGTTATTTCTAGGAGTTGGACACATACCAAGTTTAGCTCAGTTCTGGGCATCTTTGAAATACCTATACAAATTGTTCCTACATAGTAACTTGCATCTTTGAATGAGAATCTGCTTGCTTACAGCAACGTGCTATATGTTCTGAATGCCCGAATTGGGAATCTGTGTCAAAACTTTGTTAGGAATTATGTGATCCTTACTAGCTGGAAGTAAGGGAGATGGGGCATGAAGTTATTTCTAGGAGTTGGACACATGCCAAGTTTAGCTCAGTTCTGGGCATCTTTGAAATACCTATACAAACTTGTTCCTACATAGTAACTTGCAACTTTGATTGAGAATGTGCTTGCTTACAGCAACGTGCTATATGTTCTGAATGCCCTAATTGGGAATCTGTGTCAAAACTTTGTTAGGAATTATGTGATCCTTACTAGCTGGAAGTAAGGGAGATGGGGCATGAAGTTATTTCTAGGAGTTGGACACATACCAAGTTTAGCTCAGTTCTGGGCATCTTTGAAATACCTATACAAACTTGTTCCTACATAGTAACTTGCGTCTTTGAATGAGAATGTGCTTGCTTACAGCAACGTGCTATATGTTCTGAATGCCCGAATTGGGAATCTGTGTCAAAACTTTGTTAGGAATTATGTGATCCTTACTAGCTGGAAGTATGGGAGATGGGGCATGAAGTTATTTCTAGGAGTTGGACACATACCAAGTTTAGCTCAGTTCTGGGCATCTTTGAAATACCTATACAAACTTGTTCCTACATAGTAACTTGCAACTTTGAATGAAAATGTGCTTGCTTACAGCAACGTGCTATATGTTCTGAATGCCCGAATTGGCAATCTGTGTCAAAACTTTCTTAGGAATTATGTGATCCTTACTAGCTGGAAGTAAGGGAGATGGGGCATGAAGTTATTTCTAGGAGTTGGACACATACCAAGTTTAGCTCAGTTCTGGACATCTTTGAAATACCTATACAAACTTGTTCCTACATAGTAACTTGCATCTTTGAATGAGAATCTGCTTGCTTACAGCAACGTGCTATATGTTCTGAATGCCCGAATTGGGAATCTGTGTCAAAAGTTTGTTAGGAATTATGTGATCCTTACTAGCTGGAAGTAAGGGTGATGGGGCATGAAGTTATTTCTAGGAGTTGGACACACACCAAGTTTAGCTCAGTTCTGGGCATCTTTGAAATACCTATACAAACTTGTTCCTACATAGTAACTTGCATCTTTGAATGAGAATGTGCTTGCTTACAGCAACGTGCTATATGTTCTGAATGCCCGAATTGGGAATCTGTGTCAAAACTTTGTTAGGAATTATGTGATCCTTACTAGCTGGAAGTAAGGGAGATGGGGCATGAAGTTATTTCTAGGAGTTGGACACATACCAAGTTTAGCTCAGTTCTGGGCATCTTTCAAATACCTATACAAACTTGTTCCTACATAGTAACTTGCATCTTTAATGAGAATCTGCTTGCTTACAGCAACGTGCTATATGTTCTGAATGCCCGAATTGGGAATCTCTGTCAAAACTTTGTTAGGAATTATGTGATCCTTACTAGCTGGAAGTAAGGGAGATGGGGCATGAAGTTATTTCTAGGAGTTGGACACATACCAAGTTTAGCTCAGTTCTGGGCATCTTTGAAATACCTATACAAACTTGTTCCTACATAGTAACTTGCATCTTTAATGAGAATCTGCTTGCTTACAGCAACGTGCTATATGTTCTGAATGCCCGAATTGGGAATCTGTGTCAAAACTTTGTTAGGAATTATGTGATCCTTACTAGCTGGAAGTAAGGGAGATGGGGCATGAAGTTATTTCTAGGAGTTGGACACATACCAAGTTTAGCTCAGTTCTGGGCATCTTTGAAATACCTATACAAACTTGTTCCTACATAGTAACTTGCATCTTTGAATGAGAATCTGCTTGCTTACAGCAACGTGCTATATGTTCTCAATGCCCGAATTGGGAACCTGTGTCAAAACTTTGTTAGGAATTATGTGATCCTTACTAGCTGGAAGTAAGGGAGATGGGGCATGAAGTTATTTCTAGGAGTTGGACACATACCAAGTTTAGCTCAGTTCTGGGCATCTTTGAAATACCTATACAAACTTGTTCCTACATAGTAACTTGCATCTTTAATGAGAATGTGCTTGCTTACAGCAACGTGCTATATGTTCTGAATGCCCGAATTGGGAACCTGTGTCAAAACTTTGTTAGGAATTATGTGATCCTTACTAGCTGGAAGTAAGGGAGATGGGGCATGAAGTTATTTCTAGGAGTTGGACACATACCAAGTTTAGCTCAGTTCTGGGCATCTTTGAAATACCTATACAAACTTGTTGCTACATAGTAACTTGCATCATTAATGAGAATGTGCTTGCTTACAGCAACGTGCTATATGTTCTGAATGCCCGAATTGGCAATCTGTGTCAAAACTTTGTTAGGAATTATGTGATCCTTACTAGCTGGAAGTAAGGGAGATGGGGCATGAAGTTATTTCTAGGAGTTGGACACATACCAAGTTTAGCTCAGTTCTGGGCATCTTTGAAATACCTATACAAACTTGTTCCTACATAGTAACTTGCATCTTTGAATGAGAATCTGCTTGCTTACAGCAACGTGCTATATGTTCTGAATGCCCGAATTGGCAATCTGTGTCAAAACTTTCTTAGGAATTATGTGATCCTTACTAGCTGGAAGTAAGGGAGATGGGGCATGAAGTTATTTCTAGGAGTTGGACACATACCAAGTTTAGCTCAGTTCTGGGCATCTTTGAAATACCTATACAAACTTGTTGCTACATAGTAACTTGCATCATTAATGAGAATGTGCTTGCTTACAGCAACGTGCTATATGTTCTGAATGCCCGAATTGGCAATCTGTGTCAAAACTTTGTTAGGAATTATGTGATCCTTACTAGCTGGAAGTAAGGGAGATGGGGCATGAAGTTATTTCTAGGAGTTGGACACATACCAAGTTTAGCTCAGTTCTGGGCATCTTTGAAATACCTATACAAACTTGTTCCTACATAGTAACTTGCATCTTTGAATGAGAATCTGCTTGCTTACAGCAACGTGCTATATGTTCTGAATGCCCGAATTGGCAATCTGTGTCAAAACTTTCTTAGGAATTATGTGATCCTTACTAGCTGGAAGTAAGGGAGATGGGGCATGAAGTTATTTCTAGGAGTTGGACACATACCAAGTTTAGCTCAGTTCTGGGCATCTTTGAAATACCTATACAAACTTGTTGCTACATAGTAACTTGCATCATTAATGAGAATGTGCTTGCTTACAGCAACGTGCTATATGTTCTGAATGCCCGAATTGGCAATCTGTGTCAAAACTTTGTTAGGAATTATGTGATCCTTACTAGCTGGAAGTAAGGGAGATGGGGCATGAAGTTATTTCTAGGAGTTGGACACATACCAAGTTTAGCTCAGTTCTGGGCATCTTTGAAATACCTATACAAACTTGTTCCTACATAGTAACTTGCATCTTTGAATGAGAATCTGCTTGCTTACAGCAACGTGCTATATGTTCTGAATGCCCGAATTGGCAATCTGTGTCAAAACTTTCTTAGGAATTATGTGATCCTTACTAGCTGGAAGTAAGGGAGATGGGGCATGAAGTTATTTCTAGGAGTTGGACACATACCAAGTTTAGCTCAGTTCTGGGCATCTTTGAAATACCTATACAAACTTGTTCCTACATAGTAACTTGCATCTTTGAATGAGAATCTGCTTGCTTACAGCAACGTGCTATATGTTCTGAATGCCCGAATTGGGAATCTGTGTCAAAACTTTGTTAGGAATTATGTGATCCTTACTAGCTGGAAGTAAGGGAGATGGGGCATGAAGTTATTTCTAGGAGTTGGACACATACCAAGTTGAGCTCAGTTCTGGGCATCTTTGAAATACCTATACAAACTTGTTCCTACATAGTAACTTGTAACTTTGAATGAGAATGTGCTTGCTTACAGCAACGTGCTATATGTTCTGAATGCCCGAATTGGGAGTCTGTGTCAAAACTTTGTTAGGAATTATGTGATCCTTACTAGCTGGAAGTAAGGGAGATGGGGCATGAAGTTATTTCTAGGAGTTGGACACATGCCAAGTTTAGCTCAGTTCTGGGCATCTTTGAAATACCTATACAAACTTGTTCCTACATAGTAACTTGCAACTTTGATTGAGAATGTGCTTGCTTACAGCAACGTGCTATATGTTCTGAATGCCCTAATTGGGAATCTGTGTCAAAACTTTGTTAGGAATTATGTGATCCTTACTAGCTGGAAGTAAGGGAGATGGGGCATGAAGTTATTTCTAGGAGTTGGACACATACCAAGTTTAGCTCAGTTCTGGGCATCTTTGAAATACCTATACAAACTTGTTCCTACATAGTAATTTGCGTCTTTGAATGAGAATGTGCTTGCTTACAGCAACGTGCTATATGTTCTGAATGCCCGAATTGGGAATCTGTGTCAAAACTTTGTTAGGAATTATGTGATCCTTACTAGCTGGAAGTATGGGAGATGGGGCATGAAGTTATTTCTAGGAGTTGGACACATACCAAGTTTAGCTCAGTTCTGGGCATCTTTGAAATACCTATACAAACTTGTTCCTACATAGTAACTTGCAACTTTGAATGAAAATGTGCTTGCTTACAGCAACGTGCTATATGTTCTGAATGCCCGAATTGGCAATCTGTGTCAAAACTTTCTTAGGAATTATGTGATCCTTACTAGCTGGAAGTAAGGGAGATGGGGCATGAAGTTATTTCTAGGAGTTGGACACATACCAAGTTTAGCTCAGTTCTGGACATCTTTGAAATACCTATACAAACTTGTTCCTACATAGTAACTTGCATCTTTGAATGAGAATCTGCTTGCTTACAGCAACGTGCTATATGTTCTGAATGCCCGAATTGGGAATCTGTGTCAAAACTTTGTTAGGAATTATGTGATCCTTACTAGCTGGAAGTAAGGGTGATGGGGCATGAAGTTATTTCTAGGAGTTGGACACACACCAAGTTTAGCTCAGTTCTGGGCATCTTTGAAATACCTATACAAACTTGTTCCTACATAGTAACTTGCATCTTTGAATGAGAATGTGCTTGCTTACAGCAACGTGCTATATGTTCTGAATGCCCGAATTGGGAATCTGTGTCAAAACTTTGTTAGGAATTATGTGATCCTTACTAGCTGGAAGTAAGGGAGATGGGGCATGAAGTTATTTCTAGGAGTTGGACACATACCAAGTTTAGCTCAGTTCTGGGCATCTTTGAAATACCTATACAAACTTGTTCCTACATAGTAACTTGCATCTTTAATGAGAATCTGCTTGCTTACAGCAACGTGCTATATGTTCTGAATGCCCGAATTGGGAATCTCTGTCAAAACTTTGTTAGGAATTATGTGATCCTTACTAGCTGGAAGTAAGGGAGATGGGGCATGAAGTTATTTCTAGGAGTTGGACACATACCAAGTTTAGCTCAGTTCTGGGCATCTTTGAAATACCTATACAAACTTGTTCCTACATAGTAACTTGCATCTTTAATGAGAATCTGCTTGCTTACAGCAACGTGCTATATGTTCTGAATGCCCGAATTGGGAATCTGTGTCAAAACTTTGTTAGGAATTATGTGATCCTTACTAGCTGGAAGTAAGGGAGATGGGGCATGAAGTTATTTCTAGGAGTTGGACACATACCAAGTTTAGCTCAGTTCTGGGCATCTTTGAAATACCTATACAAACTTGTTCCTACATAGTAACTTGCATCTTTGAATGAGAATCTGCTTGCTTACAGCAACGTGCTATATGTTCTCAATGCCCGAATTGGGAACCTGTGTCAAAACTTTGTTAGGAATTATGTGATCCTTACTAGCTGGAAGTAAGGGAGATGGGGCATGAAGTTATTTCTAGGAGTTGGACACATACCAAGTTTAGCTCAGTTCTGGGCATCTTTGAAATACCTATACAAACTTGTTCCTACATAGTAACTTGCATCTTTAATGAGAATGTGCTTGCTTACAGCAACGTGCTATATGTTCTGAATGCCCGAATTGGGAACCTGTGTCAAAACTTTGTTAGGAATTATGTGATCCTTACTAGCTGGAAGTAAGGGAGATGGGGCATGAAGTTATTTCTAGGAGTTGGACACATACCAAGTTTAGCTCAGTTCTGGGCATCTTTGAAATACCTATACAAACTTGTTGCTACATAGTAACTTGCATCATTAATGAGAATGTGCTTGCTTACAGCAACGTGCTATATGTTCTGAATGCCCGAATTGGCAATCTGTGTCAAAACTTTGTTAGGAATTATGTGATCCTTACTAGCTGGAAGTAAGGGAGATGGGGCATGAAGTTATTTCTAGGAGTTGGACACATACCAAGTTTAGCTCAGTTCTGGGCATCTTTGAAATACCTATACAAACTTGTTCCTACATAGTAACTTGCATCTTTGAATGAGAATCTGCTTGCTTACAGCAACGTGCTATATGTTCTGAATGCCCGAATTGGCAATCTGTGTCAAAACTTTCTTAGGAATTATGTGATCCTTACTAGCTGGAAGTAAGGGAGATGGGGCATGAAGTTATTTCTAGGAGTTGGACACATACCAAGTTTAGCTCAGTTCTGGGCATCTTTGAAATACCTATACAAACTTGTTCCTACATAGTAACTTGCATCTTTGAATGAGAATCTGCTTGCTTACAGCAACGTGCTATATGTTCTGAATGCCCGAATTGGGAATCTGTGTCAAAACTTTGTTAGGAATTATGTGATCCTTACTAGCTGGAAGTAAGGGAGATGGGGCATGAAGTTATTTCTAGGAGTTGGACACATACCAAGTTGAGCTCAGTTCTGGGCATCTTTGAAATACCTATACAAACTTGTTCCTACATAGTAACTTGTAACTTTGAATGAGAATGTGCTTGCTTACAGCAACGTGCTATATGTTCTGAATGCCCGAATTGGGAGTCTGTGTCAAAACTTTGTTAGGAATTATGTGATCCTTACTAGCTGGAAGTAAGGGAGATGGGGCATGAAGTTATTTCTAGGAGTTGGACACATACCAAGTTTAGCTCAGTTCTGGGCATCTTTGAAATACCTATACAAACTTGTTCCTACATAGTAACTTGCATCTTTGAATGAGAATCTGCTTGCTTACAGCAACGTGCTATATGTTCTGAATGCCCGAATTGGGAATCTGTGTCAAAACTTTGTTAGGAATTATGTGACCTTACTAGCTGATAGTAAGGGAGATGGGGCATGAAGTTATTTCTAGGAGTTGGACACATACCAAGTTTAGCTCAGTTCTGGGCATCTTTGAAATACCTATACAAACTTGTTCCTACATAGTAACTTGCAACTTTGAATGAGAATGTGCTTGCTTACAGCAACGTGCTATATGTTCTGAATGCCCGAATTGGGAATCTGTGTCAAAACTTTGTTAGGAATTATGTGATCCTTACTAGCTGGAAGTAAGGGAGATGTGGCATGAAGTTATTTCTAGGAGTTGGACACAATCCAAGTTTAGCTCAGTTCTGGGCATCTTTGAAATACCTATACAAACTTGTTCCTCCATAGTAACTTGCATCTTTGAATGAGAATCTGCTTGCTTACAGCAACGTGCTATATGTTCTGAATGCCCGAATTGGGAATCTGTGTCAAAACTTTGTTGGGAATTATGTGATCCTTACTAGCTGGAAGTAAGAGAGATGGGGCATGAAGTTATTTCTAGGAGTTGGACACATACCAAGTTTAGCTCAGTTCTGGGCATCTTTGAAATACCTATACAAACTTGTTCCTACATAGTAACTTGCAACTTTGAATGAGAATGTGCTTGCTTACAGCAACGTGCTATATGTTCTGAATGCCCGAATTGGGAATCTGTGTTAAAACTTTCTTAGGAATTATGTGATCCTTAAGAGCTGGAAGTAAGGGAGATGGGGCATGAAGTTATTTCTAGGAGTTGGACACATACCAAGTTTAGCTCAGTTCTGGGCATCTTTGAAATACCTATACAAACTTGTTCCTACCTAGTAACTTGCAACTTTGAATGAGAATGTGCTTGCTTGCAGCAACGTGCTATATGTTCTGAATGCCCGAATTGAGAATCTGTGTCAAAACTTTGGTAGGAATTATGTGATCCTTACTAGCTGGAAGTAAGGGAGATGGGGCATGAAGTTATTTCTAGGAGTTGGACACATACCAAGTTTAGCTCAGTTCTGGGCATCTTTGAAATACCTATACAAACTTGTTCCTACATAGTAACTTACATCTTTGAATGAGAATGTGCTTGCTTACAGCAACGTGCTATATGTTCTGAATGCCCGAATTGGCAATCTGTGTCAAAACTTTGATAGGAATTATGTGATCCTTACTAGCTGGAAGTAAGGGAGATGGGGCATGAAGTTATTTCTAGGAGTTGGACACATACCAAGTTTAGCTCAGTTCTGGGCATCTTTGAAATACCTATACAAACTTGTTCCTACCTAGTAACTTGCATCATTAATGAGAATCTGCTTGCTTGCAGCAACGTGCTATATGTTCTGAATGCCCGATTTGGGAATCTGTGTCAAAACTTTGTTAGGAATTATGTGATCCTTACTAGCTGGAAGTAAGGGAGATGGGGCATGAAGTTATTTCTAGGAGTTGGACACATACCAAGTTTAGCTCAGTTCTGGGCATCTTTGAAATACCTATACAAAGTTATTCCTACCTAGTAACTTGCATCTTTGAATGAGAACCTGCTTGCTTACAGCAACGTGCTATATGTTCTGAATGCCCGAATTGGGAATCTGTGTCAAAACTTTGTTAGGAATTATGTGATCCTTACTAGCTGGAAGTAAGGGAGATGGGGCATGAAGTTATTTCTAGGAGTTGGACACATACCAAGTTTAGCTCAGTTCTGGGCATCTTTGAAATACCTATACAAACTTGTTCCTACATAGTAACTTGCGTCTTTGAATGAGAATCTGCTTGCTTACAGCAACGTGCTATATGTTCTGAATGCCCGAATTGGGAATCTGTGTCAAAACTTTGTTAGGAATTATGTGATTCTTACTAGCTGGAAGTAAGGGAGATGGGGCATGAAGTTATTTCTAGGAGTTGGACACATACCAAGTTTAGCTCAGTTCTGGGCATCTTTGAAATACCTATACAAACTTGTTCCTACATAGTAACTTGCAACTTTGAATGAGAATGTGCTTGCTTACAGCAACGTGCTATATGTTCTGAATGCCCGAATTGGCAATCTGTGTCAAAACTTTCTTAGGAATTATGTGATCCTTACTAGCTGGAAGTAAGGGAGATGGGGCATGAAGTTATTTCTAGGAGTTGGACACATACCAAGTTTAGCTCAGTTCTGGGCATCTTTGAAATACCTATACAAACTTGTTCCTACATAGTAACTTGCATCTTTGAATGAGAATCTGCTTGCTTACAGCAACGTGCTATATGTTCTGAATGCCCGAGATGGGAATCTGTGTCAAAACTTTGTTAGGAATTATGTGATCCTTACTAGCTGGAAGTAAGGGAGATGGGGCATGAAGTTATTTCTAGGAGTTGGACACATACCAAGTTTAGCTCAGTTCTGGGCATCTTTGAAATACCTACACAAACTTGTTCCTACATAGTAACTTGCAACTTTGAATGAGAATGTGCTTGCTTACAGCAACGTGCTATATGTTCTGAATGCCCGAATTGGGAACCTGTGTCAAAACTTTGTTAGGAATTATGTGATCCTTACTAGCTGGAAGTAAGGGAGATGGGGCATGAAGTTATTTCTAGGAGTTGGACACATACCAAGTTTAGCTCAGTTCTGGGCATCTTTGAAATACCTATACAAACTTGTTCCTACATAGTAACTTGCATCTTTGAATGAGAATGTGCTTGCTTACAGCAACGTGCTATATGTTCTCAATGCCCGAATTGGGAACCTGTGTCAAAACTTTGTTAGGAATTATGTGATCCTTACTAGCTGGAAGTAAGGGAGATGGGGCATGAAGTTATTTCTAGGAGTTGGACACATACCAAGTTTAGCTCAGTTCTGGGCATCTTTGAAATACCTATACAAACTTGTTCCTACATAGTAACTTGCATCTTTAATGAGAATGTGCTTGCTTACAGCAACGTGCTATATGTTCTGAATGTCCGAATTGGGAATCTGTGTCAAAACTTTGTTAGGAATTATGTGATCCTTACTAGCTGGAAGTAAGGGAGATGGGGCATGAAGTTATTTCTAGGAGTTGGACACATACCAAGTTTAGCTCAGTTCTGGGCATCTTTGAAATACCTATACAAACTTGTTGCTACATAGTAACTTGCATCATTAATGAGAATGTGCTTGCTTACAGCAACGTGCTATATGTTCTGAATGCCCGAATTGGCAATCTGTGTCAAAACTTTCTTAGGAATTATGTGATCCTTACTAGCTGGAAGTAAGGGAGATGGGGCATGAAGTTATTTCTAGGAGTTGGACACATACCAAGTTTAGCTCAGTTCTGGGCATCTTTGAAATACCTATACAAACTTGTTCCTACATAGTAACTTGCATCTTTGAATGAGAATCTGCTTGCTTACAGCAACGTGCTATATGTTCTGAATGCCCGAGATGGGAATCTGTGTCAAAACTTTGTTAGGAATTATGTGATCCTTACTAGCTGGAAGTAAGGGAGATGGGGCATGAAGTTATTTCTAGGAGTTGGACACATACCAAGTTTAGCTCAGTTCTGGGCATCTTTGAAATACCTACACAAACTTGTTCCTACATAGTAACTTGCAACTTTGAATGAGAATGTGCTTGCTTACAGCAACGTGCTATATGTTCTGAATGCCCGAATTGGGAACCTGTGTCAAAACTTTGTTAGGAATTATGTGATCCTTACTAGCTGGAAGTAAGGGAGATGGGGCATGAAGTTATTTCTAGGAGTTGGACACATACCAAGTTTAGCTCAGTTCTGGGCGTCTTTGAAATACCTATACAAACTTGTTCCTACATAGTAACTTGCATCTTTGAATGAGAATGTGCTTGCTTACAGCAACGTGCTATATGTTCTCAATGCCCGAATTGGGAACCTGTGTCAAAACTTTGTTAGGAATTATGTGATCCTTACTAGCTGGAAGTAAGGGAGATGGGGCATGAAGTTATTTCTAGGAGTTGGACACATACCAAGTTTAGCTCAGTTCTGGGCGTCTTTGAAATACCTATACAAACTTGTTGCTACATAGTAACTTGCATCTTTAATGAGAATGTGCTTGCTTACAGCAACGTGCTATATGTTCTGAATGCCCGAATTGGGAATCTGTGTCAAAACTTTCTTAGGAATTATGTGATCCTTACTAGCTGGAAGTAAGGGAGATGGGGCATGAAGTTATTTCTAGGAGTTGGACACATACCAAGTTTAGCTCAGTTCTGGGCATCTTTGAAATACCTATACAAACTTGTTCCTACATAGTAACTTGCATCATTAATGAGAATGTGCTTGCTTACAGCAACGTGCTATATGTTCTGAATGCCCGAATTGGGAATCTGTGTCAAAACTTTCTTAGGAATTATGTGATCCTTACTAGCTGGAAGTAAGGGAGATGGGGCATGAAGTTATTTCTAGGAGTTGGACACATACCAAGTTTAGCTCAGTTCTGGGCATCTTTGAAATACCTATACAAACTTGTTCCTACATAGTAACTTGCAACTTTGAATGAGAATGTGCTTGCTTACAGCAACGTGCTATATGTTCTGAATGCCCGAATTGGGAAACTGTGTCAAAACTTTCTTAGGAATTATGTGATCCTTACTAGCTGGAAGTAAGGGAGATGGGGCATGAAGTTATTTCTAGGAGTTGGACAAATACCAAGTTTAGCTCAGTTCTGGGCATCTTTGAAATACCTATACAAACTTGTTCCTACCTAGTAACTTGCAACTTTGAATGAGAATGTGCTTGCTTGCAGCAACGTGCTATATGTTCTGAATGCCCGAATTGGCAATCTGTGTCAAAACTTTGTTAGGAATTATGTGATCCTTACTAGCTGGAAGTAAGGGAGATGGGGCATGAAGTTATTTCTAGGAGTTGGACACATACCAAGTTTAGCTCAGTTCTGGGCATCTTTGAAATACCTATACAAACTTGTTCCTACATAGTAACTTGCATCTTTGAATGAGAATGTGCTTGCTTACAGCAACGTGCTATATGTTCTGAATGCCCGAATTGGCAATCTGTGTCAAAACTTTGATAGGAATTATGTGATCCTTACTAGCTGGAAGTAAGGGAGATGGGGCATGAAGTTATTTCTAGGAGTTGGACACATGCCAAGTTTAGCTCAGTTCTGGGCATCTTTGAAATACCTATACAAACTTGTTCCTACCAAGTAACTTGCATCTTTAATGAGAATCTGCTTGCTTGCAGCAACGTGCTATATGTTCTGAATGCCCGAATTGGGAATCTGTGTCAAAACTTTGTTAGGAATTATGTGATCCTTACTAGCTGGAAGTAAGGGAGATGGGGCATGAAGTTATTTCTAGGAGTTGGACACATACCAAGTTTAGCTCAGTTCTGGGCATCTTTGAAATACCTATACAAACTTGTTCCTACATAGTAACTTGCGTCTTTGAATGAGAATCTGCTTGCTTACACCAACGTGCTATATGTTCTGAATGCCCGAATTGGGAATCTGTGTCAAAACTTTGTTAGGAATTATGTGATTCTTACTAGCTGGAAGTAAGGGAGATGGGGCATGAAGTTATTTCTAGGAGTTGGACACATACCAAGTTTAGCTCAGTTCTGGGCATCTTTGAAATACCTATACAAACTTGTTCCTACATAGTAACTTGCAACTTTGAATGAGAATGTGCTTGCTTACAGCAACGTGCTATATGTTCTGAATGCCCGAATTGGGAATCTGTGTCAAAACTTTGTTAGGAATTATGTGATTCTTACTAGCTGGAAGTAAGGGAGATGGGGCATGAAGTTATTTCTAGGAGTTGGACACATACCAAGTTTAGCTCAGTTCTGGGCATCTTTGAAATACCTATACAAATTGTTCCTACATAGTAACTTGCATCTTTGAATGAGAATCTGCTTGCTTACAGCAACGTGCTATATGTTCTGAATGCCCGAATTGGGAATCTGTGTCAAAACTTTGTTAGGAATTATGTGATCCTTACTAGCTGGAAGTAAGGGAGATGGGGCATGAAGTTATTTCTAGGAGTTGGACACATGCCAAGTTTAGCTCAGTTCTGGGCATCTTTGAAATACCTATACAAACTTGTTCCTACATAGTAACTTGCAACTTTGATTGAGAATGTGCTTGCTTACAGCAACGTGCTATATGTTCTGAATGCCCTAATTGGGAATCTGTGTCAAAACTTTGTTAGGAATTATGTGATCCTTACTAGCTGGAAGTAAGGGAGATGGGGCATGAAGTTATTTCTAGGAGTTGGACACATACCAAGTTTAGCTCAGTTCTGGGCATCTTTGAAATACCTATACAAACTTGTTCCTACATAGTAACTTGCGTCTTTGAATGAGAATGTGCTTGCTTACAGCAACGTGCTATATGTTCTGAATGCCCGAATTGGGAATCTGTGTCAAAACTTTGTTAGGAATTATGTGATCCTTACTAGCTGGAAGTATGGGAGATGGGGCATGAAGTTATTTCTAGGAGTTGGACACATACCAAGTTTAGCTCAGTTCTGGGCATCTTTGAAATACCTATACAAACTTGTTCCTACATAGTAACTTGCAACTTTGAATGAAAATGTGCTTGCTTACAGCAACGTGCTATATGTTCTGAATGCCCGAATTGGCAATCTGTGTCAAAACTTTTCTTAGGAATTATGTGATCCTTACTAGCTGGAAGTAAGGGAGATGGGGGCATGAAGTTATTTCTAGGAGTTGGACACATACCAAGTTTAGCTCAGTTCTGGACATCTTTGAAATACCTATACAAACTTGTTCCTACATAGTAACTTGCATCTTTGAATGAGAATCTGCTTGCTTACAGCAACGTGCTATATGTTCTGAATGCCCGATTGGGAATCTGTGTCAAAAGTTGTTAGGAATTATGTGATCCTTACTAGCTGGAAGTAAGGGTGATGGGGCAAGAAGTTATTTCTAGGAGTTGGGACACACACCAAGTTTAGCTCAGTTCTGGGCATCTTTGAAATACCTATACAAACTTGTTCCTACATAGTAACTTGCATCTTTGAATGAGAATGTGCTTGCTTACAGCAACGTGCATATGTTCTGAATGCCCGAATTGGGAATCTGTGTCAAAACTTTGTTAGGAATTATGTGATCCTTACTAGCTGGAAGTAAGGGAGATGGGGCATGAAGTTATTTCTAGGAGTTGGACACATACCAAGTTTAGCTCAGTTCTGGGCATCTTTCAAATACCTATACAAACTTGTTCCTACATAGTAACTTGCATCTTTAATGAGAATCTGCTTGCTTACAGCAAACGTGCTATATGTTCTGAATGCCCGAATTGGGAATCTCTGTCAAAACTTTGTTAGGAATTATGTGATCCTTACTAGCTGGAAGTAAGGGAGATGGGGCATGAAGTTATTTCTAGGAGTTGGACACATACCAAGTTTTAGCTCAGTTCTGGGCATCTTTGAAATACCTATACAAACTTGTTCCTACATAGTAACTTGCATCTTTAATGAGAATCTGCTTGCTTACAGCAACGTCTATATGTTCTGAATGCCCGAATTGGGAATCTGTGTCAAAACTTTGTTAGGAATTATGTGATCCTTACTAGCTGGAAGTAAGGGAGATGGGGCATGAAGTTATTTCTAGGAGTTGGACACATACCAAGTTTAGCTCAGTTTCTGGGCATCTTTGAAATACCTATACAAACTTGTTCCTACATAGTAACCTTGCATCTTTTGAATGAGAATCTGCTTGCTTACAGCAACGTGCTATATGTTCTCAATGCCCGAATTGGGAACCTGTGTCAAAACTTTGTTAGGAATTATGTGATCCTTACTAGCTGGAAGTAAGGGAGATGGGGCATGAAGTTATTTCTAGGAGTTTGGACACATACCAAGTTTAGCTCAGTTCTGGGCATCTTTGAAATACCTATACAAACTTGTTCCTACATAGTAACTTGCATCTTTAATGAGAATGTGCTTGCTTACAGCAACGTGCTATATGTTCTGAATGCCCGAATTGGGAACCTGTGTCAAAACTTTGTTAGGAATTATGTGATCCTTACTAGCTGGAAGTAAGGGAGATGGGGCATGAAGTTATTTCTAGGAGTTGGACACATACCAAGTTTAGCTCAGTTCTGGGCATCTTTGAAATACCTATACAAACTTGTTGCTACATAGTAACTTGCATCATTAATGAGAATGTGCTTGCTTACTAGCAACGTGCTATATGTTCTGAATGCCCGAATTGGCAATCTGTGTCAAAACTTTGTTAGGAATTATGTGATCCTTACTAGCTGGAAGTAAGGGAGATGGGGCATGAGAGTTATTTCTAGGAGTTGGACACATACCAAGTTTAGCTCAGTTCTGGGCATCTTTGAAATACCTATACAAACTTGTTCCTACTAGTAACTTGCATCTTTGAATGAGAATCTGCTTGCTTACAGCAACGTGCTATATGTTCTGAATGCCCGAATTGGCAATCTGTGTCAAAACTTTCTTAGGAATTATGTGATCCTTACTAGCTGGAAGTAAGGGAGATGGGGCATGAAGTTATTTCTAGGAGTTGGACACATACAAGTTTAGCTCAGTTCTGGGCATCTTTGAAATACCTATACAAACTTGTTGCTACATAGTAACTTGCATCATAATGAGAATGTGCTGCTTACAGCAACGTGCTATATGTTCTGAATGCCCGAATTGGCAATCTGTGTCAAAACTTTGTTTAGGAATTATGTGATCCTTACTAGCTGGAAGTAAGGGAGATGGGGCATGAAGTTATTTCTAGGAGTTGGGACACATACCAAGTTTAGCTCAGTTCTGGGCATCTTTTGAAATACCTATACAAACTTGTTCCTACATAGTAACTTGCATCTTTGAAATGAGAATCTGCTTGCTTACAGCAACGTGCTATATGTTCTGAATGCCCGAATTGGCAATCTGTGTCAAAACTTTCTTAGGAATTATGTGATCCTTACTAGCTGGAAGTAAGGGAGATGGGGCATGAAGTTATTTCTAGGAGTTGGACACATACCAAGTTTAGCTCAGTTCTGGGCATCTTTGAAATACCTATACAAACTTGTTGCTACATAGTAACTTGCATCATTAATGAGAATGTGCTTGCTTACAGCAACGTGCTATATGTTCTGAATGCCCGAATTGGCAATCTGTGTCAAAACTTTGTTAGGAATTATGTGATCCTTACTAGCTGGAAGTAAGGGAGATGGGGCATGAAGTTATTTCTAGGAGTTGGACACATACCAAGTTTAGCTCAGTTCTGGGCATCTTTGAAATACCTATACAAACTTGTTCCTACATAGTAAACTTGCATCTTTGAATGAGAATCTGCTTGCTTACAGCAACGTGCTATATGTTCTGAATGCCCGAATTGGCAATCTGTGTCAAAACTTTCTTAGGAATTATGTGATCCTTACTAGCTGGAAGTAAGGGAGATGGGGCATGAAGTTATTTCTAGGAGTTGGACACATACCAAGTTTAGCTCAGTTCTGGGCATCTTTGAAATACCTATACAAACTTGGTTCCTACATAGTAACTTGCATCTTTGAATGAGAATCTGCTT